>NW_023494789.1:11902551-12260051 GCF_904425465.1 Colossoma macropomum
GAAAAAGGTGTCATGTTTACCTGTATGCCGCAATACCACCAGGTGACATGTAGTTGCATCCGCAGAGCCAATGATAGAGACAGAATCTGTGGGAAAGGCGGAATCATCTTTAGGGCAAGAGCATGGAGCTCCAGTAAGCAAAGGCAGGCAGCCACCTAGGTCCCCCCATGAGCCAAGGGCTGCATTACATTGATGACTTATGTTAAATAAATATATATATTGCTGTTGTCAGAACAAAACCCCATCTCTCACACTGTGTAAATTTCATGATGAATGGACCAAATGAAATGGCCCAAAATTAGAAAAAAATGTCTGGCTACACTGACTTACATAAAAAAAGTATTTTTTCCTCCTCCTGTAAAGTTCTTATTTTGGAGATGTGAGGTTTTGTTTTGACAGCAATATATATTTATATATGTGTATATATACACTTATTAATACATATATTAAACACACACACACACACACACACACACA
This sequence comes from Colossoma macropomum, assembly GCF_904425465.1. Classification (NCBI taxonomy): domain Eukaryota; kingdom Metazoa; phylum Chordata; class Actinopteri; order Characiformes; family Serrasalmidae; genus Colossoma; species Colossoma macropomum. The sequence continues at coordinate 11,903,029 of NW_023494789.1, forward strand.
TATATATATATATATATATATATGGGTGTATACCATCAACATTGTAAAACATTGTAATTGCTATTTGCAATTGTAGTGATTATGTTCAAGAATGCCAATGCAGCCCCACCTTCTGGTCATACAATGTGCTATTCCATGTTATTACATTATGAAACAACTCCAGACGGGTATGAACAAGGTAATTGAGCGATAATCTACATTATAGAGAGAAGTTTCATAGGTTCATAGGTGTAGTCTTCTGGGTGTTGAGAGGGAAGATTGAAGTGCATTTGAGAAACGCAAAGGCAGGGAAAACAAAGAGCTGCACAGGTTCAGCAGACTGTACATATTGTTAGTATCGACATCTCCAGTGTTGGGGAGTTACACAAAAAATAAACTATTACAAGTTACTAATTACTCCTCTCAAAATGCAATGGGATTACATTAATTATGACTTACGAAAAAGTAATCTCATTACTCATGACTTCTACATTAGTCAGCATCAAACTATCTCACTATACTGGCACATATTTTTGCTTACTTCAAGCATTATTTCTTAAAACAATCAAAACCTGCTACAAACATTTAATTATAGTAAATAAAATATTTAAAACAACCTGAAAATGTCTAGAAATAACAACCTTTTAGTATCCTTACAATCATCTCAAAATGAGAAATACCAGATACATCCACTATTTAAGATGATTTCAGTTGCCAAGATATCATTTTTTGCAGTGCATGTGCATCCTGAGGGCCACCTTAAAGTCTTCTGCTCAGGGCCCCAGAATCACTAAACCCGCCCCGATCTTAAAGATCCAGTGATGAGACGCAGTTACTCACTGTCTGCCGGTGTAGTGGCCGCAAATTCTCTCTGCTGCACGTAAAGGAGGCACTTTGGGTCGACTGTCACAGGAGGTTTAGAGCGAAACTCTTTGGCATTTGCCTTTTAAATGAAACAGAACCACAGCGAGACACACGCGATTAGCTTAAACTGTCAAGCTGCACTTTACTGGTTTCTTTCTTTTTACTTTTTTTAGTACAAACAATAATGGCAATGCAGTGTGCAATTATTTAGATAAAGGAAACCGAGCGCAGTCAGCAAATTCAAGTACAAAAAATAACATTAATAAGCAAAATAAATAAATAAGTAAATAAAGGGGGTAGTATGGAAGAGACAACAACATCGAAATATATAACATAGAAAGATGGTGTTGTTTTTATATACTTTATTTTGTGCATAAAACATTTTGCCAACAATAACACAGCATCTATAAACATTTCACATCATTATCTGTGTCCTATGAAAGGCCTTCCGTATACAATATCATCAGACTTTGTAAACACACCAAAAATCTTTGGACATAACCAATCATGTGAATCATCCCAAAAGGTTGTACAGTATTTACAGGAAACAAATAAGTGTTCAGATTTTTCAAAAATTTCTTTACCAACGTTTTTAAATTAAATGAAACCTTTGTCTCAAAAATTCTTCAAGCTTCTTGAAATGATTTTCCGTAGCTTTTGGGGAGCCAGGAAAGTGAACGTAGAAGGAAAAAGAAGGTCTGGATTTCCAAAACACACATTTGGGTACAGCATCCTATTAAAACAGCACCAAAGAAAGTCACTGGAAAACTTAACTGAGGCTGAATTTGGCTGCTCGATTTTTCTCGTTCTACCTTAAAAGATGCAGCAGTTATATTCTGGCGCCTGTAACTGCTGCACCATTTAAGGTGGAACGGGAAAATTCGAAGAAGAAACTGACTTCAGCTCCGTAAAACGAGTATATCTCTGCGCAACCTGATGAGACGCTGTAATATAATGTAAAACTGTCCTTACCGTCAAATGTGGATATCTGGAGAATAATTCTGTCGTAGAGGTTAGGCGGTCGATTCGTTTGTTTTGAGTCAGGAGGGGCATTTTTTATCACGACTGAAGCTGAACATTGAAGTCATTAAGGTCATGAATTACAGAACTGAGCGCACCGTTAAAAATAATAGATATTCTTCATTATTATGATCTTGAGGTTCCTCACATTCAGGCTCTGCCCGTGAACGGGTGCACTTCCTGTGTTTGCCACGCCCTCTCGACAATGATTGGTTGCACCATCGGCAAGATGTTTTTTTATTTCTTTACTTTTTCTATAATATAGTAAAATAATAATTGCAGTAACACGAAAAATAATAACTGTGGGTTATAATCTAAAATAAAGATGAAGATAAAAAGTGCATGAGTCACTGCTCATTACTTAATGAAAAATAAGTTGTTATTAACAGTGTGTGATTATTTATTTTTATTAATGATAACGACTTCGATAACTGGAGTCGCGCCTTTTAAATGAACTCTAAAATTAACTGTCTATATGAAACGTGTTATCGTTTAGTGCAGCTTTACGCCGTTTTTGGAATTCCCGAACCGAAACTGTGCGGATTTCTGCTGCCCTCGTGCTCAGTCGCGGCAGCGCTGCGTAAGAACTCCACGTCAGAATTCCAACAGCTGCACTGCGCAGAACCCGGCCGTGGTGCGCTAACATGCGTCCTCCCGCACATCTTGCACCCCGTCAGTTTCCTGTTGAGTAGCCGGTGCTGTCAATCAACTCCTGTGGGCGAGATGACCACCTAGTTAGATGTTTTCCTGCCTGATTTGTTGTGTATTCATAGATTAATGTAAATATAACTTGTACAGTCATTTGAGGTGCATGATGTAAAATTTTGCTTACAGATAATATATTTCGTAATATGTCGTATAGATTAACAAGTACTTCACTAGCATTTTCGGGAAATCTGCTCCAGGCCGGACGAGCCAAATAATTATTTTTATACTGGTTGTATGTTTGTTTGTTATATATAAATTCAACTGAATTCAAGTTAAATATAACTGCGTTTTTCTAAATATTATGTCGAAGACTCTACACCAAAATATGGTTCTTCAAGGGGTTTGTAGTAAAAGAAATGTAGGACCGATTGCATTTAATTGTTTCTTTGCATGGCGAAATGGTTCTTCAGAATGATGGAGAAACTTGGTTCTTTGTAGCACCAAAAGGGTTCGTCACATATTACAAGCTTAGTGCCGTAACAACAGAAGATCCATTTCTGGTGCTATATAGAACCATTTTCAAAAAGGTTATACATAGAACAATATACCACACATCCTCCATCACCGTGAAAAGAACTTTTTAAGCATGAAATGGCTCTACGTATATTTAAAATACTAGACAAACTCTGAAGAACTATTTTTTTAAGAGTTTAGCGAAGTGGCATGATGTTAAATCAGATCAGGCGGACATAAGGTCGCTACCAAAAGGTCCTTGGGGTGCAGAACGTGCCAGGGTGCACGATACGGCGCCACACTGGAAGCGGGTGGGCGGGACCAAGGCCTTCATTGCAGCGGTCGCGCTGTGATAATTCGGCGGAATTTATATCGAAAAAAAGGCCAATTTCATGCCAATATTATTCGAAGAGTTTATCATTATTTGTTTAATCGGGCATTGTATTTTGCAAAATTGTTTTATTTTAGATTCTGCATTCGTATTTTTTGAGGAGATTCGAAATCTAACTAGCTAGCTAGCGTGCTTAGCGAGCAAAACATCGACCACCACCAACAACAACAACAAACAAAACGAACCCATTTTCGACAAACTCTTGAAACATTTCTCACATTTCTAGATAAATAACAATTATAGTGGCGATATTTTTGCTACGTTATTGACGTGTTTACAGTCGCTAGCTAAGATTAATCTCACATACCGAACATTTTTGACCGTCATCGTAAAAAATGAGAGGGAGTTCATCGTATGGCGATAGAGACAGGGACAGAGACCGCGGACGTGACCGGGGGTAAGGACTTAATGTAGTTAGAACATAGAGGCTTTTTACTTTCTCTAAAAATGACATTAGTTCTTGAATTTCTCTTCTACAAAGTTAACAATGGAACATACTACCTTCACGTTTAGACGAGGCTTAAGTTGGCTTCCTATTCGCCAGCTTTTTGTTCGAATTTTCCTGTTCCACCTTAAATGGTTCAGCAGTTACATTCTGACGCCTCATGTTAGTTAACTGCTGCACCATTTAAGGTGGGACGGGAAAATATGAAGCTGACGACCAGGAAACCAACTTAAGCCTCGTTGAAGTTCTTCAGTAACTTTTTTAGGTGCTGTTTCAATAGGATGCTGTACTCAAGTGTGTGTTTTAGAAATCCAGACTTTCTTTTTCTCCCCAAAGCTTTTTATGTGGGAACTACCAATATGTATCTTATAATTCCTGTCCCCTCAAAACAAAGAAGTGCATTTCAAGATAATAAATGGAATACATCAGTCAAAAGAATGTTAAGAATTTTTGAGACGAATGTTTAATTTGGATGAAAATATTTGTGCTTTATGTAAAGATGATGTTGAAAATAATTACAACCTTTTGGTATGATTTACATTACTGGTTATGTACAAAGATTTTTGGTCTAAGTGGAGAAGCTGGTGAATAAGAAGCAGACTAAAGTTACTGCTTTGTTATGTTTAGGCTCTATGTTAAGTGGAGCTATTTTTTGTGCTTACTGTTAGGGGTGGGCAATGTGGTAAAAATATTGTGTTACGATACTTATTCATTTTAATGATACATGTGAAATCACTAAATAATACGTGTACAGTTATGAAGATTTTGGTCAATGTTTTACTGGCTGTAGTGAACTAAATCCAATTAAACTGGTTTAAGTACTGAGGATATCCACTATATGCTCAGAAAAGTATGTTGTGACATAATTTATCACAATAATAAAATATCATATTGTCCACTCCCCAATTACTGCACTCAAAATATAAAAAGTAGCCAGTATTTCTTCTTATGTCAGTTTGCCCTGTTGTTGTGGAACTGTTGTTTCATTCACTGGTAATAAAGAACATTTACTATTTAACAAGCAGTTAGACAGGTAATGTAAGCCAAAAGTAAAGTTATCTTTACTAAGGCTTACTAAGACATGCTTTGTGAAACACCACATGGAGGTCTTATTACATACACAGTACTGACTGTAACGTTTATGTTTCATGATATAAATAAAATATGATATTGCTGAGTGTTATAGCAAAATGTCTTAATATGTGAACACATTTTAATATTGTCAAACTCTTAATGTAACATGATGAAAGGTAAACCTGCAATGTGTTATCTAAATTTGTTGGATGATATGATTAATCAAAATTAACCACAGAAACTCATCTGGAATAAGTCAGGAAGCTCTCACAAAATGGCTGTTCAGAGAGGGGAAGTGGGCATTGATGTGTTTTGATGCAAAATGAATTGAATGAACTTGAAACTGATTCTGAAATCCACTTAAGGGAAAATATTAAATGAACAGTCAACAAGGGTTGTACATGAGTTGTTTTGTTAAGGCTAACTTCAGTTGCTCATTTTTGCATATTTCAGTTAAATGAGTTCTGTGTCGTACACATCAGTTATTAATTTATATTGTCTTTGTGCTTCTGCTATAATGCAGTGTTTTGTGATTATCAAGTAAAAAAAATAGACTTCAGACACCCTGGCCTGGGGTTATTCAAGTGTTGTTGACCCTGAAACAGATCAATAACATGAAATAAAGGAAATATCACCTTTGAATTGCATTTTATGTCTTTAGTTGTTCATAATGGTGAACAATTACATACAATAAAGATAATGGGAATTCTTAGCTTGAACCAAGTAGCAGCATTTTGGTGTTTCCCCTATATTGTCACTCTTGATTGGTGGGGAGCTACGATAACCAGAAGGCATAGTGAAGTAATAACTAATGCCATTGTAGAACTATCCTGCTAAACACATGGGATGTACAGAGGAACATGACTGTTGTTTATTATTGTTGTTCCTGTAGACCCCGTTTTGGGTCCAGCCGTGGAGGTCCACCCCCTCCTAAGAAATTTGGGAATCCTGGCGATCGGCTGAGGAAGAAGAAATGGGATCTTGATGAGTTGCCCAAATTTGAGAAAAACTTCTACAGTGAGCACATTGAGGTCCAACGCATGACTCAGGTGTGGAAAAGAAATGTGGTTTTGTATTGAGGGTTAAATATCTGCTGTCTCCCTATTTAAGGGATGCGCCAATATGGAAATTGTGGGCCGATGTTGATATCCAGTGTATTTTCATGTGTATGTTTACTTTTACCAGTACATAAACAATTACAAAATGTAAAAATTGGTGTACATATGTCTGGATTAGCAGTGTAGAAAAATATAATGTTTACTTTTATAGGGTTGCACAGTAGTCCGATATCACATAAACATTCTGCAACAATAAATCATCAAATATCAAATGAAATATCAGTCAAATCTAAACATCTGTCCAATGCTAATATTTTTTAAGCACTGATTTGCTGACACTGTACTGATTCAAATATCATCGCGCATCCCTATTGCATTTGTCTAGTACGATTTCTTCACTCAAGATGTTTTAAATTATTATGAAACTTTGCTGCAAAGAGATTAATGAACATCTACACCTTATCTTGCCCCAAATCTGTTTTATAAAAATAGTGTTATATCGCTGATCATAATGGGATAAATGAAAGATGCTAATGTGCACTAAAAGTGATGCTCTTGTGCGCTTTTTAGTATGAAGTGGAGGAATTCCGAAGAAAGAAGGAGATCACTGTTAGAGGGTCTGGCTGCCCAAAGCCAGTGACAAACTTCCACCAGGCACAGTTTCCTCGTAAGTAAACAGGCCATGACTGCCATTCTTACAGACATTGTTTTGACCAAGGCATACAGAATATTTAAAAGACCCATATCATGGAAAACTGAATTTTCCTTACTTTTTGTAAATAAGAGTTTGATGTAGTTTGTAAACATTGTTAAAGTTTCAAACCATACTTTATTATTTCACAGCCCACACATGGAAAGTTAAGTTGTGCAAGCAGGCGTTTTGAATTCTCTATTTTTGTGATGTCATGACAACCATCACATTTACATATAGTGACCTGTTCAGCCTTCAGAAGTTTAGTCTCATCTATTAACACTGATTTTATAAGGAGTTTTTTAAGAAGCTTAATTTTAAGGGTTAATTCTAAGGGATAAAGAGGGTGGAAAACAGTAATATAAAAATTAATTGTAACTGTTTTTAATACATAAACCCTCACACATGTATGTGCATTTGTGCTTTGCAGAGTATGTGATGGATGTGCTGCTACAACAGAATTTCAAGGAGCCCACAGCCATCCAGTCCCAGGGATTCCCCCTGGCCCTTAGCGGCAGGGATATGGTGGGCATTGCACAGACCGGATCTGGCAAAACACTCGCCGTAAGCACTTGTATCCTCAATGACACCAACAGAGTAAACAGTAGAAATTTGGCTGTTGGGAAAAAAAATATACGCTCAGTACCAGGAAAGGATGTAAGCTCAAAATATCCTATAGACCATTCGTATTATGTCATCGGAAGTCACTTTTTTCCCTTCTGTCCTGCAGTATCTCCTTCCTGCCATTGTCCACATCAACCACCAGCCCTACCTGGAGAGAGGAGATGGACCAATTGTGAGTGGTCTTATTAAAGCTTGTGTTTCTGCACATATTCTGCTAATTTCTGTTAGAATGTGTTTCTAGGGCTTGCCTACTATGTTTTAGAATAACATTGATTTTAATATACCATACTCTCCACAAATATTGGCACCCCAGTAAACACAAGCAAAACAGGCTGTAAAGAACATTCTAAATCAAGTGGAAGTGATGTGGCAAGTGAACTAGAAGACTCTTATTCACTGCTATTGTTTGGAGCACATGAGACGCTGCTGCCACTCATCTGCGATAAAATGCGCTGTTAGGGTGAAATAAGATCCAGTGGTAATGGATGTCCACACAGCACATTACAGCTATTCTACTCATTTTCTTTAGTGATTTTATAACTTCGGTTTTGGTCTCCCTCGTTGTAGAGATGGGAGGGGGGGTCCGCTATGTCAGTAAAATATCTTCGAGACGGGAGGTGTGCAACATAGCTGTTTCACAACAACTGAGAACCAGCAAATTCAGGTCACATAGCAACAATGTATTATTAATAAGCACTGCAGTTGTTTCCTGGTAGTTAAATCTGCAACGAGAGACTGTCAAACACAAAAGTTGCGAAGATGAAGTCGCTTCTCTTTCGAATTTTCCGGTTCCACCTTAAATGGTGCCGTATTTACATTCGGCGCCTCAGGCAGAATTTACGGTGGAACGGGAAAATTCGAACAAGAAGCTGGAGAATTGTTTTGTTTTGTTCTGAAGAAAAGTTTTCTGCCGGAAATTGGAGGAAAGCGGCTGAAGCTTAAAGCAGAGCAAAGTAAGTCCGCGTTTTTCATTTATATTTTTAACCTAACTTATACTAGGACATGCGTACATACCAAGACATACTGGACATAAATGTTGTGGCTGCCAAGGTGGTTTTATTTTTGTTGAAAGGACAAAATGGCTCTTTTTAACATTTGAGTTGTGACTCCTGACCTGACCTGGCTTTTAATGCAGAGGGTTCCGGTTGGATTTCCCACTCATCCAGTTATGTTTTTGTTATGTGCCGCCACAGACTGTCTGGGTGCTGCACTTCCGCACTTCCAAGTTCCGCCTTTTGCGTTCCGTCAACATTACGTTATAAATTAAATATTTAGAAAATCAATTTTTGACGTTTGTGAATTGATTCAGAATCGTTCACATCCGCATCGCGATGCATCCCGCACCCCTAGTGTATATATATATATATATATATATATATATATATATATATATATATATATATAAAAGGATCTGAGATCATTACTCCATACAGAACCTCCCTAGATCCTTCAGATTTCAAGGTCCACATTGTGGCCTCTTCAGCTCATCCCATAGGTGTTCTATGGGGTTTAGGTCAGGGAACTGGAGTGGCCATGGCAGAACCTTAATTCTGTGGTCAGTAAACCATTTTTGTGTTGATTTTGAGATTTTGTGCTTTGGATCATTGTCCTGCTGGAAGATCCAAACCATGGCCCAGTTAAAACGTCCTGGCTGAGGCAGTCAGGTTTTGATTTTATTTCTGCTGGTATTGGATGGAGTCTGTGATGCCACGTGCCTTAATAAATTTTCCAGGGTCTTTGGAAGAAGAACAGCCCCACATCACAGATCCACCACTATACTTCACATGGGGATAGGGCTATCTGCATGGCTAGGGCTATCTGCATGACTATCTTTGTGTCCACGCCTTCAAAGTTGGTGTTTGTTGCCAAAAACCGAGTTTGTTGCTCCTTAACAGCTTTCTTCTTGCAACCCACCCAAACAACTTATGGTTATATAGGTGGTGTTTGGTTGTAGTTTGGAAGACGTTTTGACCGCAAGACCTACTCGTCAACTCGATTCATCCTCCTCACTGTGTGTAGGGCCAGTATAGACATGTGTCCTCTTCCCGGCCATGTCTTAACATCTCTAGCTGTTGTAGCCCACATTACTAGCCACTGTAGTATGACTGAATGGCAAAGTGGCTATGAAGGGACACATTTGTGTGCAGAACATGGATAGCCTATTTAGCGTTCAGTTTTCAGTATGTGCTGTCTTAAGAGCTACAGGCTTTGTGAAACTGACTCGTCCTTTTCAAACCTTCTTTTGCCCTCTTAAGTGTTTGGTTCTGGCTCCCACGCGTGAGCTGGCCCAGCAGGTGCAGCAGGTGGCATATGATTACGGCAAGTCCTCCCGAATCAAAAGCACCTGCGTGTATGGAGGAGCCCCTAAGGGTCCACAAATCAGAGATTTAGAGAGAGGTGAGTATGTCTGCCTACAGTGGCATTAGCCTTTCAGCTTATAAGTGTAGATTTGCTACATAGCTGTATTTGAATGGTCCTGTTCTCTATAGGTGTTGAGATCTGCATTGCTACACCTGGACGTCTGATCGACTTCCTGGAGGCAGGAAAGACCAACCTGCGGCGATGCACTTACCTTGTGCTAGATGAGGCTGACCGCATGCTGGACATGGGCTTTGAGCCACAGATTCGCAAAATTGTTGACCAGATACGGGTAAGTTGAACAACATGCAATGTTTTTTTCACTGAAAGGAAAACAAAAGAAGCCCTGTTGTGTTAATTGACTATTGCCTGTAAAGACTGGCCAAAGTTTAAAGACAAAAAAAGAGATAAAACTAATCTAGTCATATTTCACATTTACGGCAGATGCTCTTATCCAGAGCCACTTACAATTTGATCATTTTACACAGGTAGGTGAAAGTAGTGTTAGGAGTCCTGCCCAAGGACATATTGGAACAGTGTAGGATGCTTACCCAGGTGGGGATTGAACCCCGGTCTACAGCATAGAAAGCAAAAAGGTGTTAGCCACTACACTATACCAGTACCAATTTTAAAGTGCTTTTGTGTCTGCAACTTCTTGGCACAAAGCATTTGGAGATGATATTCACCAGGTATGGTCACGGGATGTTGCAGACATACTTGGACAGTTGTCCAAGTTAAATTTACATCTATCTTTTACTCACAGCCAGACAGGCAAACACTGATGTGGAGTGCTACCTGGCCTAAAGAGGTGCGTCAGCTGGCAGAAGATTTCCTCCGTGACTACGTCCAGATCAACATCGGGGCCCTGGAGCTCAGCGCCAACCACAACATCCTACAGATTGTGGATGTCTGCATGGAGAATGAGAAAGATAACAAGTAAGATTACGTTTCAGGCAGGTAGAATACAACCCCAAACACGAAAGGTGGAGTTAAAAAGTAATTGTACTGTCCTGCTTTTCCGGTTTAGTTTTGACATACAGTACATAAGACTGAATTGCCTGACACCATCATGTAAGTTTGCTGTAAGACCACTGCAGAATGCTCTGTATGCCAAGGACAGTGTCTAAAGTGTCACATACTTTGAACCGGAATGTTTTTTTTTTGTTTGTTTTTTTTAAGTTTATTATCTTTCCCCACAGGCTGATTCAGTTGATGGAGGAAATCATGGCAGAGAAAGAGAACAAGACCATCATCTTTGTGGAGACAAAGAAACGCTGTGATGAACTGACACGTAGGATGAGGAGAGATGGGTGAGAAGTAGGGCTGGGAATCATAAGTTTATTATTATTCCTAAAACACACAGATGGAACCAAAAATGAAACAAATAGAAATTGAGTTATGTATTGTGCAACTCTTAAATTAAGACTTCATGTTTTGAATGTGTTACTTGGCAGAAGGGAACCCTCAAGGCCTTTTAGGCCTTCAGAAAAGGCATAATGATTTCTGTCAAATAAAAATACCTTTCTGAAATTTAGTAATTAATTTACATTAAATATAACTGTTATACTTGTTGTTTTTAAACTCTCTTAGTTAGCCAAGGTACCTTTTCATTGGTCAGGCCTTTGTGAGATGGTCTCAAGGCATTAGATTAACTACCAACATAATTGAAGAAGTGACAATGGGTGAGACCAATTTCATGAGGAAGAAACATCACTCAAGGCCTTCTGGAGACTCTAGATACATAGCTGACTGTGCATGTGAGCCATGGTGTAATTAGGTTTCAGTTGGTTGTTAGGAATGGAAAACAGTGGCAGAACGGTTTACCAAAAGAGTCACTGTAAAACTGATACATACAAGGTCAAGTATGTATTAGTGTCAAGCTACAAATAAAATATGCTTCAGATGTTTGTGCTTCATCTAGAACAGCCAAAAATCTTCAAGAATCACTGTTAGCGTAGTGCTAACATACTACTGGAATACCATAGTTGCACTAGCAGAAACTGGCATTATTATTTCCTTGTTTTTGACTGAGTTTTGGTGTTTAGGGCCCAAACTGAAGACCTCATTCTAATAGTCACAGTTCACTACTTACTGCTATGATTTTTTCTTTATCTATATTAAACCGCTCTATGTTATTCTGTTTTTGTCTAGATGGCCGGCAATGTGCATCCACGGTGACAAAAGTCAGCCAGAGAGAGACTGGGTGCTCTCAGGTAATGCTTGAAAGATTTAACATAAGAATTCAAATGTTACAGTAATGTTTCTATCGGAACCTGGGTTCTCAATCCAGTCTTGGAAGGCCTTCACCAGTCCATGGCCTTCCATTTGTTTCATCTTTCAACAACACACCTGAGCCAGGTAACGAAAGACTGGCTGCACATACCCGACTACTGAGTTGGGAACTGTGCTTATGGGCCTGAAATAAATGGCAAGTATTGGACTTAGTGCTTTATATCTGATGTCATTTCAGAGTTCCGCAGTGGTAAAGCTCCAATCCTTATTGCTACTGATGTTGCCTCCCGCGGGCTGGGTATGTGCTCAAAGACCTCCACACACCCTTTACACATATACACACACAAAATGTGGACTTGGTGAAATCCACAATGTCACCTCAACAGTAATACAGTTTTTTGTGAAGTTTTTTTTATTTATTTTTTTTTTAGTGTTGAGATTTAAGTCTCTTCCTTTTTTCTTCCTGTGTCTGGAAGAATTGCCCCTCAGGAACATTTCCAAAGCGCCCTTTGTGCCCCTGATGTGATTATTTTTGTCACTTGCCTCTTTCTCTGTCAACAAGAAGTCTTTCTTCCTTTTGCTTTCCTCGTTCCCTCACCCCCTTCTTCTAAGCAGTTCCTGTTGTGTGTCTCTTTATGTCCCCTATTTGCTACCTTGCTGTCATATTTTTTAAGGGGCATTGTGTACATTTTGGATGTCCAACAGCTTTGAAGAAGACAGGTGTTCCTGGATCTTTCTCTATAGTTCCCCCACCCCAAGCTGCCATCTACATGATAAGTCTTACTGTCTGTTTCTTGTTACTGGCTTTAAAGAAAGAAAGAAAAACAGAAAGAAAGAAAAAGAAAATCGTCCTTCAAATACGGGGCTCGTCGGCTCACTGTTGACCCTAGCATGGACCTGGGGGAGATGCTGGGCTCCCTTTGTCTTCCCTGGGTCTTAATACCAGTCTCCTTCTTGTCCACACTGTGTCCAGTTATGTTGCGAGTAAACAGAGGAAGTCGGAATGCCACAGACAATTTGAATGGTTTGTTTTGTGGACTATTTTAGTAATGACTTTAAGAGGCCAGAGCTTTGAAGCAGGTGTGTTGTTTTTGTTTTCTTTGTGTCTTTTGTTTTTTTATGGAGAAACCTGATTTGAAGAAGAGGAAGTGGGTTGTGTTTGGGTTGCCAGATCCACAGTACGTCTCACTCTATCATTGTTCTCTCTCCCCTCCCCTCAGGCTTTTTTGAACTTCACTAAAAGGCAACTCAGGCAGGCTGTGCTAATTTGGTACAGCAGCTGCCCTCTACTCTGTGAGACGCTAGCGCAGGGCCTGATGTGGATTAACCCACTCCTCAGCTTCTTCCAAACATCAGCCTCCTCTTCAAGACTGCAGAGTCTTAGAACTGGACTGCAGCATTTAAAACCATGGGTCTTGAGAACTGTGGCATCACTCATAAAACCTCTGAAATCTTTGCATTGGATCTATCCAAAATTTGCACACTCATGTCCTAGTTTCCATCCCTGTGAAAGTCATTAATCAGTTTAAAATGGGAAAGAAAGCCTCAAATTGATCAATTTACATGATGCCATGGCTCTCTGAGACTCGTTAGGATCAGGCACCTGTTAAGTCTGACCTGGGCTAGCTCCAGGAGAGATGGAGAGGGAGAGAGACAGATGCAGAGAAAGAAAGGGAGAGAGAGAAAGAAAGGGAGTTGAGTGCTGGATCCAGTCCGGTCCGGTTTGTGGAGGCCCTGCAACCCGGCGAGAGAGAGAGAACTGGAGGGGAGCCGGTTCTGCTCCCGCCAGGCGTTGCCGGTGTCGTGCCGAGGGTGAAGGGGGGGCAGCTGAGCGCGTGAGCCCACAAAAACCTCTTCCTCTCGGGCCTCTCCACGGGACCTGGGACTGATCTCAGCCGAGACTAACCTAACATAGGGTAAGTACCTGACCATGCCCCTGATAATGACAGCTTTGATAAAAAAAATCACAACAAATGACTTACTTAACTCTTACCAAGAGCTCTCATAAGCTTTCTTAAACTTTTACTTTCATTCTTTATAATAATACACTAATACACTGTAAATTTGAGTCAATCAGGCCTGATGTGATGTATATTAAGCTCATGTGTTATTACATGATTATTGACCAATTTTTAGAAAACTTCCTTCGTTTTACCCATGTGCGAAGCTGTCAACCATCGCCCTCAGCCAAAAGGAGACTGTACTCGATAGGGTCAATAACAGTGTTGTCTGAGCCACCTCCCCTCTTCGTAATGGGAAACAGACTTTGTAAAGAGTTCGTTTTATCAGTACGGAAATCTTCCTCCCATTGGAGATCACTCTTTTCAATAACACTTCAACAGAAAGTTCAGACAGAAGCTTTTAGCAATGTGTGACTTTGTCAGCAACATAACTTTGTGATTTACATTAGCTGTATTGGTTACATCAAATAATTATAATTACCGATTTGCATAATAAATTGGAAAGGATTGCAGTATACCTGCTCAGAGTGCCAAAAATGGGAGCACACCTACATTCCCAGGGCTCTATACTCTCTTATTTTTATATGATACATCCTACCTCAATATGATGCATCAAGAGAACTTATGACAGAGTTCCTAAGGCCATGAATAGGGTCATGTAGTGACCAAAAAAGGTTATACCTGAAAACACTGTCAAGAGGCAGCTAACATAAATATTACTGAATTACGCACTAGAGCACAACAGTGCAAAATTGCAAATGTTATCATAGCTATGATTCAGCACTTCTGCAAACTACTGAAAAAGAAAAGCAAAGGAGCCCTGAACATTGGATCAAATGTGCTTTATTATTGGCTGTTCTTACTGCCAAAAAATTGTAGCCTTTTGCATTCCAGATACAGCTGTGAACCTGTTGCAATATCAGGTTCAGTTTTCCAGTATTTGCCAGCTTAACCGTAATCTTATAGAAGTTATCTATTGTGTCCATTTTCTGTTTTTATATGTGCTAAAGTATAAAATTAACAACAGCCGCAATGTAAAGCGAGTCATTACTTTGCAACCGGTGCTCGGCAAATTAATAGTTACTGGAAAAAATGGGCCTGGGAAACATACGGCCCTGGGAACATAGGGTCATTTCTTAGACATTTCCTTTAGCAAATAAAGGGCCCTGGGGCATAGGGATGGACCCTCTAAATATGGCCTCCTTGAGCAGTTTGGTTTAGAGTGTTTGAAAAGGTTAGGATAACTGGACAGCAGTTTATTCTTTCAGATGTCAGAGATTTTCCCAATGAAACGTCATGTGTTACGTTATATTTTGTAGTTAAAGTGATTGGTTTCACTTGAACTACACATTTTAAAGCTTTATAAGATGTAGTTCCTGCAAATAAGAATTCTACTAAGGAAGTAACAGCAATTTAATTTTACTGTTTTAAAAATACAGGTAAGTCTGATAGTATTTCTTAAGTAACCTAAAAACTACAAACGTACTAAAAATAAAGAGCTGTATTATATACTGTTAATCTACATTGTTGTAATGCATGGAAAGCATGACCATACATTAAATATAAAAAAAATACTTAAAATCATGCCTTCTTAATCCTACTTTTAATTAGTATTTCTCTTTCCTTTGATCACACCCTGAAGATGTGGAAGACGTGAAGTTCGTCATTAACTACGACTATCCGAACTCTTCAGAGGATTACGTGCACCGCATCGGGCGTACTGCTCGCAGCACAAACAAAGGCACTGCCTACACTTTCTTCACCCCAGGAAATCTGCGCCAGGCCCGCGACCTGGTCCGGGTTCTGGAGGAGGCCCGGCAGGCCATCAACCCCAAACTTCTGCAGCTGGTCGACACTGGACGTGGAGGAGGAGGTGAAGAAAATTAAAGATATTGTAAAACTGACATCAAGCCTCATACATTCTGAGTTTTAGTTAGTAGGCAGTGCCAGTCCTTCAAGAGGAAATCCTATTATTTCTAATATTTTTTAGTCTCAGAAGAGTAAAACTCCACATATAACCATGATTTCAGTCAGTTGTACACTTAGCATGTTAGCTAGTTTTGTGGGTTAGCAACCAGCAACAATTGCTGCTGTGAAGCTAGAGTTGCTATCACAAACATTAACGAACTGAACAAAACAATACTGACTGATTCTGTGAAACAGCAAAAATAAGTTAATGTAACCCACCTGTCAAGCAACCTCCTCATACCCACTCATGCCTGAAGCTTTTTTTTCCACCAGCTTCTTGTTTGAATTTCTCAGTCTTGGTTCTTCAGATTTTCTCCTCTTTGGCTGTTTCCCAGCACTCTCTCCTTTTTGTCAGTGCATAGAGTTCAGCACGTAGCCCCTCCCCTTTCCCTTTATCCTGTTTTCTCATCTTTATTCCTCCACTTGCTGTCCAACAGGTGGAAGGATGCGTTACCGTGGTAGTGGCTCCAACTCGAACAATCCCAACCTGATGTACCAGGAGGAGTGCGACCGGCGCATGCGCTCTGTAGGAGGGGGTGGTGGCGGAAAAGACAACCGCGGCGGCAATTATGGCCGCGACACCCGCTCAGGCGGTGGCAGCCGTGACGACAGGTCTTCCGCCTCTTCCTCGTACAGGGACCGCAGTAGGGATGGACGCAACAGCTACAACTCAGGCTCATCTTATGGTGGGGGAGGGGGTGACCAGTACCAAAACTACAGTGGCAGTGGAGGGGGGCAGTATGGCTCCAGAGGGGGTGGGTCACAGTCAGGAGGTGGCAGCGGCGGTGGTGGTGGGGGCCAAAACCAGCCCGGACCCTCGCAGGGCCCGTTCGGACAGCCACCACCTCCTCCACCTCAGCCTGGGGCTGGACCACAGCCCCTCATGGCCCAGCAGTTCCCTCCGCCCCCTCAGCCCATGATGGGTTTCATGGGCCCGGGGCCATACTCGTTTGCCCCACCTCCACCACCTCCCCCTCCGCAACAGAGAAAGTGAAGCAGTAAAGTCATGTCCAAGTTGTGTCATATCTGTCTAGTGGTAGTTCTCTGCTGCTAGAGTGCAGTGTTTGTCTTTATTCATAGGCCTTTCCTTTGCCTCCGTTTGGAAGAGGCTTTAGGCCTGACGTTTTGAACAGACCAACCGCCCAGGGATCGTGGAGGTAAGGTCTGCGCCTGTTCAGTGACGTAAGAATATTTTTATGTAGCCCCCAGAAGCCAAACCTTCTGTTTTAAGCTGTTTCCTGTTGAAATGTTAAGTTCTCTTTAAGTCAAACAGGTCATTATTTGGATTAATTAATCAAAAGGATTGAAGGCTTTTTTTGTTTGTTTTCTCCAAATTTTATAGAGATCACTCTTAAAATTAATTTTCAGTATACTTAGTTGTTTGTGCATGCTTCTCATTTAATGTATTTTGTTTTTGCAGACTCTCTCTGGGTAACTATGATTTTTCTTACTCTTTAAATGTGTTGCGCACTGTATCTGTTTCTGTCTTGTTAGCTTTTTCAAGGCATTCTATTTCTATCATGCCTACTACAGAAAAAGACAGAAAATTGTTTTGATTGTCGCAGTGGCACCCCTTTTTGTAAACATGCTGCCGTTATACACAAGTGAATGAGCAAGTTTGGGATCTGTGTTCTGGTTTCACTTTTATTTTTAAGACAAAATTTTTAATAAAGTTTTTGACCTATAATCCAGTGATGAGTTTCTTTCCATACAGAAAAGGGGACTGTATTTTGGTTTATGTTCTGTTGATTTTGGTTCGTTATACTGAACAGATTTACCGAAATGAAAGAGTGAAAATCCATTTTTAAACCCCCAAGAAAAAGAATAACTTTATTTCCCTTAAATACATATTTGCACTACATTCTCAGTTCTCCTCCATACTCATTATTTGCTCTCTGTACTTTTTTTTTGTTTTTGGCAAATGTACATAATTGCAATACTAATGCTATTTACAGTCAGGAGGAAAACAGTGGTGGGAGGGGCTTTATGGATGGGAGGTGTGGCCTGGAACATGATAAGTGGCTACAAAATGACATGAAAAGTGCCGCTTTACAGTTGTGTCATTGAGCCAGACAAAGACACCGGAACAATTTCAGTTTTAGAACTCACCAGTCCAACACTAGTCCAACATTTCTTCCAGCCTTATGAATGTAGCAGTGTGTTTCTACTACGTTTCTGAAACTAGTAATAGTGTCTGTATCACCCAATGTGCTGTGATTACTTGGGCAAAAACTATTTTGGAAAAACTGAAATGTCTCATTTAGAAGTCACAAGGACAAAATAAAGCACTGATTGGGTCATCACATCAAATATCAATGACAATTTCATAATCATCTGAAACTCAGACTTTGTGCCAACACAAGGAAAAGAAACTGAAGATCTTTCAATCAAAAAAAAAATAAAATAAAAGCTACAGCCAAACATCCAAACCAAAACCAAACATTACAGACAAATAAATGTAAATATGTATATACATGTCAGCAATAAAAAAAGTAGTACAGGTCGAATGTAAAACATCAGATTAGGCACATACGGTAGATTTAAACAAAACTTCAGCATTGATGTTAAATTAATTCTGCTGGACAGGGCAAAGACAGTAGGGGCTTAAGAGAAAACAGCATTTTGGAGTGAGGACATTCATTAAGTGCAAAGATTTTGTTCAGTAACCAGCATGAAGGGGCTTATTTGCCAGATTAGACCATTTTACATCTCGATGCAAATGCAAAGACCTGCCATTACATATTGGACTAGTAGTTTTGGTCAGTCATGAACAAAACAACATGCAATCTGCTGAATCAATATGGGACACGTGTATAATCAGAGAAAATAAAAATGTGCAACTTCCATGAATGACAACAATCAAAATGCAGATATGCTCACTTAAATCAAATAAACTCAAATTATAACTCTATGGATGTGACAAAGACAGCGCTCATTATAAACTGAAAGCAAACAGGGTTAGACTGGACTTCCATTACAGATGATCAACCACATACATCTTAAATCACAGTTAAGACACAAAGTCAATTTCATTGTCCCATTATTTGAGCTCTCATAGTGACCCACTTCGGTCACAAGCTGTAAATAAAATACAAATGATCAGATATTTTTCTCTCTACTATTGACAGCACAATGGAGTATTTATGAGGGACAAGCACGCACATGCCTTCCACTTCAGGAAGGCCTGATGCTGCATCGTTAACAGTTTCACGAAACAAAGACATAGCCAGAGAGGCAGCAGAGGAAGATGAGGGTTAGATGTTTAAAACCGTTCGTTGGAATAAAAGACAAGAGTAATAGAGAGGAGAAAAAGCAAGAGATGAAAACAGTATAAGGGGTCCAAGGCAAATCCTCTGACATAGGCCTGACTCCACTTCAGAAAAATGAGACCCTCTCTCACTTCGCCTAGCCACTTCCACTGGGGGACATGTATGGGGCCTGCAATTGTCATCTTTACATGCTTCCATTCTGTCAAGTTTCCCAAGGTTCTTCAGTGTTGCTTGCTAGAAATGACAGAACATGAGCATTACTGTTACCTTCACAGCTTGAAACCTTCATAGGGGAAGTGAGTAGAGGCTCAGTTTTCTTAGGATTAGAATAGAACCACAGATAGTGAGAGCCACTGCCATCAGACGAGACCGACAGGAAGCAGAAGGATAAAGCAGCAGAAAGTCAGTCTGTCCCTAAAGGTTCCCCCAGGACTCTGGAGGTGGAAACTGCTCTACATCTCCACTCTCGTCATGGGATTCTTCACCTAAATCGAAGGTCAGCTTGTATCTCAACCGAACTTTTTCCTACAAGAGGAAACAAGAACAATGACTGTCAGTGCAGAAATGCATGTAAGCATTTTAAAAGTTTAAAGTGCACGCTACTATCTGGTCTTCAAAGCACTACAAAGTTCTAAATTTGGACGCATGTGACACCTTGTGAGGGTTGGCCAGTAGCAGGACTTGCGTTATCGCAGCAGGTGGAAGTATAGGGTTGAAGGCTGGTAGCTCTGTTCCAGATGGGGGCTGCAGTTTGACCCTCATTGTCTGCACAAACATTTAACACAAATATACAGCAACATGAGTAAACATCAAGTTTCATAATGCAACCCAAAAAATTGGTTCTTTACAATTTTAGAGGACTGAATAAAAGAGAAAAGAATTACTCCAACATATTACTAAGTATTGTCTTCTTAGTCATGTGGTAGTAACTGGCAGGTGTTATTGGTTGATTAAAGATTGATTAATGACACAATACTGAAAACATCTCCATGAAACAGTCTTTAGGAACAATTCTTTTGCCATGATGCGAAACACCACTCTTATGAAGCACCAAAACCTACTTAAAGTGCTAATAGCTCCCCCTCGTGGAGACTCTTCAGCCTACTAAACATGACTGAGCGCTTCACATCTACAAAGAAGAAGAGGCTGCCATTTGTTAATCTCACTCAGCCAATCATCCATAATATTTTACACATGAGCTCTGTATTTCAAGATATATGTGGGACATTCAGTTGGGAAAAGAAGTGCCACTGATCATTGTTTTAAGCGACCTGATCATAGTAAGAAAGTAAGATTAAATTAGTTTAATTTCCCATGAAATGTCCTGCCAAATGTATGACTAGATCAGGAATGTTGCCATTCTAGTCTAGTTCAGTTCTCAGTGGTTCTCCTTCCATTGACTACCTACTGAGGACAGTTACAGTAAGCACTTTGACAGAATGTTATTGCTAAAGAAAACCGGGCTACCTTGGGAACGGCAGACTGGAAGCGGATGTTTGTGATGGGAACCGGAGCAGAGGACAGCATGGAAATGATCACCACCAAAACGTCAGGCCGGGCTGGAGGGCAGTCACGTGCAAAATGGAACAGAACTCGCAAACTGTGTTTATCAAAGATTGTCACTGGCAACATGCTACCTGCAAGGTGAGGGGAGAAAGAAAGAGGGTGGAAAAAACATAATATTGAGAACAGGTAAAATATAGAGAGAGAATACAGAGCATGAGCTATAAATATGAATGAGTGGTTCCATGAGACGTAAATCAAAGCAGGAGAAAAGACAAAGCATGGAGATGGGTTTCTTACTAGGTTTGATGGATTCCAGGGGCACAGTAACATTGACCAGAGAGATTTCATCTTGAGGGGTAGAGGCTGGACCAATGCCCAAAGCAGGAACCTCGTGACTGATCTGAGAGTTTAGCAGGTTCCCAGGCTCTGTGGGCAAGGCCAGAATAGGGCTGGGGCTCGTGGCAGGATTGGTGTTTGATTTAGTCTGGAGATCTCTAAGTGTAGGCTTGGATTGAGGCTGAAGTTTATCCCTACAAAACAAACATTTAAGCCCCTTCATGTCATCTCAGCATCTTTGTCATGGATAAATTACATCACTAACTATAAATGTGAAAAGCCTCTAGTTAAGCTAGTAGAGCAGTGGTCACCCTGTTTCCTAGAGATCTACTTTCCTGCTGAGTTTAGTTCCAACCTACATAAAAATGCTGTCTCCTCTAATGCATCTGAACCAGCCTGTTAAGGACTTCTGCAGATTGTGGTTGGGACTAGACTCTGCAGGTAGGCAGATCTCAAGGACCAGGGCTGGTGACCACTGTAGTAGAGACTCTGCCACATGCACAGACACGATGCAGTTTATCCACTTGAACATAAAGCTATTCAACTAACACTGTAGTAACATTTTGTAAACAGCTTCCCCAACAGTTTAACCATAAATCAATCAAATATGCATACTTTGTATTTTGATCTAAATCCAGGTTAACTGTGGCTAAATGCAGTCCTACCATTTGACCTGCAGGCTCTCTGGGGGCAGGGACTGCTGGAGTAGCGTCTTTCCCAGCAAGTCCAGCTCATCCAGGGCTTTGGTGGCAGAAGGTGGAGCAGTGGCAGGGGCCTGGGGGGTTGAAACCGACGGCAACAGCACTGTGGCTGGTACTGGTGGGACGGGTGTGTCTACAGTATCTGATGACTGATAAAGTCAGACAAGTTTGCTGTTAGAATGACCATCTGTAACGAAACAATGAATGTTCTGAAGCAGTGGTTATCAGGCCTCTATTTCTCTAACCTGAAATGAGTTCCATGTTGTAGCATCACCAGACTGGGAGGAGGCCAGGTTAGGACTAGGAGTGACATCAGTTAATCCTACAACAAACAGAACATTGTCAGACGCACTGTTTCAGTATCAGGTCTGTTTTTTTTTTTAATGGGTTGAACCTGATTATAAATGCATGTATAAAATGTAGTCTTGGGTATTTCACAAAGGAGGCTTAAAGTTACGAGCAAGGATCGTCCAAAAGGAACACGCTTCTTTCTGCTACTGGACAGGCTTGAGTTGGACTTAAGTTATCTGGTTAGCTATCCTACTTCTCAGAACAACATACAGATGTAGCAATAACTTTGCACATCCATACATCTGTACTCTGAAGCCCCAAACGAACATAAAAGGAAGAAAGTCAACTCTTACCTAGAGACATGAGCTCGTCATCTAGCAGGCTGATTCCAAACTCCTGTGATGGTGTGGGTTGAGAAGGGAATTCTGGAAAAGTTGGAGCTGAGGGTGAAGTGTCCAGCCCGCTAAGGTCCAACAAAGCCGTGCTGCCGCCTACCGACAAAGACGTAGCATTGGGAAACATACGGCAGCAGTTATCTAAGAGCGTATGTGCAGGAGGTTATGCTATTACTTGGGAGTGTGTGCATAGTGTTTGTATCATTGGTCATACTTGAGAATGTATGTGTAGTTTGTAGTGGTGCTGTTACCTGCAAGATTTTGCTTTTGTGTTGCTGTGCTGATACACGTGGTAGGATGCGTGTAGTGAGTATAGGTAAAGCCTACAGAGTTTGTGTCACCTGTGTGGGTGTGTTGAGTGTAGTTCAGTGGTGCTGTTACCTTTAAGTGTGGGTGTAGTAGCGCTGTCTCCATTCACCTCCTCTCCCTTCACCAGCTGCCTGTACAGGTTAATTACCTGGGTCAGGCTGTCATTCGCCTGCAGGATCTCCGCTGTTGAGGAACATGTACAAGTTCAAATCAAATCCAAGTCACTACATTTAGTACCTGAAGTGAGGGGAATAAAGTATTCAGACATCTTTTTAAATGGGATTCATGTTAGTCAGTTTCACCTATTTCTTTTTTAGAAACCATCAGTTATTTTGGTTGTAATTTTGAGGTCACTGTCTGGTTGCAACATCCACCTTCTCCCAACACTCAGTTTCTTCGTCGACAAGATTAAATTCTCCTCTAATAACTCCCAGTACATGAATCTATTCAGGTTTCCTTCCATGATGTGTAATATTCCAGTACCGTTTGCAGTAAGGCAGCCCCATGATGCTTACACTGACCAGAGCGCACTGTTACAAGACAGTTCTGAATTGTTTAAATGCTTGTATGCAAATTTTAGAAACGCATCTCTACGCTTCTGTTTTAGCAGAGGAGTTCTGCATAGTGTGTAGAAATAGAACTGATCACAGTGCAGTTCACTGCTTACTGTTCACTGTGTAACTGTTGTTCTTGCTGCTTTGATGTTGTCCTGCTTCTCTCTTGTATGTTGTTGAACTAACTGTGTATTTGAGTGTTACACTATATGGACAAAAGTATTGGGACACCTACACACTACTCCCACACGAGCTTTCATAACACCCCATTCTAAATCCATAGGCATTACTATTGAGTTGGTCCTCTCTTTGCAGCTATAACTGCTTCCACTCTTCTGGGAAGCTTTCTACAAGATTTTGGGCGTCTGTTTGAATTTCTGCCTATTCATCCAATAGAGCATGTGCGAGGTCAGACACTGATGACGGACGAGAGGGTCTGGCTTGCAATCTCCGTTCTAGTTCACCCCAAAGGTGTTCGATGGGGTCGAGGTCAGGGCTCTGTGAGGGCCAGTCAAGTTCGTCCACACCAAACTCACTCAACCATGCCTTTACAGACCTTGCTTTGTGCACTGGGGCACAGTCATGCTGCAACAGGGAAGGGCCTTTCCCAAACTGTTCCCAAAAAGTTGGAAGCATACAACTGTCCAAAATGTCTTGGTCTGCTGATGCATTAAGATTTCCCTTCACTGGAACTAAGGGGCCTAGCCCAACCCCTGGAAAACAACCCCATAGCATTATCCCTCCTCCACCAAACTTTACAGTTGGCACAGTGCAGTTAGGCAGATATTGTTCTCCTGGCACTTGTCAAACCCAAACTCATCCATCAGACTGCCAGATAAAGGAGTGTGATTCGTCACTCAACAGAATACATGTTTCCACTGCTCTAGAGTCCAGTGGTGGTGTGCTTTACACCATAGCATCAATGCTTGGCATTGTGCTTGGTGATGCAAGGCTTGCATGCAGACCGTTGTTGACTTTTGTGCACTATGCACCTCAGCACTCAGAGACCCCGCTCTGTAACTTTACCTGCCTGCCGCTTCGTGACTGAGTTGCTGTGGTTCCTAAACGCCTCCATTTTTTTTTTTTAAATACCACCACTCATAGTTGATTGTGAAATATCTAGTAGGGAAGAAATTTCATGAAATGACTTGTTGCAACAGTGGCATCCTATTACAAAACCACACTCAAATTCAGTGAGCTCTAGGTGCTTGATTTTATACACCTGTGGCAATGGGACTGAATGAAACACCAATGATTAAGAGGTGTGTACCAATACTTTTGTTCATAGAGTATTTCAAGTGTTGCTTTTTCCATTTGAGTATCTAGAACTTTTTCATATAATCTTTCATTTTTTGGTTTATGCTTATGAATACACACTTTTTTGGTTCATCTTTATAGGTACAAAGTCAAAAGTCATTAAAAAAATAGAACGGTCTCAAAATTTGTTTCCCCTCACTATATAACCATTTTGGCTCTTACCTAGAGCTTCATCATTATCTTCAGTGTCGCTGGCTAGTCTAAAGAGGGTTGGTCTCATCTTCTCACAGCGCTGATACAGATCCTTCCAGGACAAACACAGTTAAACACATTATTAAAATCTAAAGCCTAAATAATCCCTAATGCATCACCATCTTTTAAAACATTATAAAGCCAAAAACTGCTCACATTTGATCACTATATTTTTCATGTTTAGCTTTCAAGTTTCAGAGGAAGTAGGTCACATGTCAGACTCCAGTCATCCAGTACAGCACTGCAGACTTCAGTGTTCTACCCCAATAGACATACCTGACTAAACTCATCAGCTAATTAGCAAAGCCTTGAGAAAGAAAAATGCTGATCTCTTCAAAGCTCTGCCCCAGAAGGAACCCAGTTTAACATGCTTGGTGTAGGTGATAGTGTGTTTATGTGTGTGAGATTACATACCTTAATAAGTTCCTCATTGCCTTGTGAGCTATTATCTTTGCTGTAGTCTCCCAGTAGCTGTGTGAGCAGCCCGACACTTTCCTTCACCTCCTGAATGGCATTTACTCTCTTGGACACTTTCTCCATGCGCTTCTGGTCCTAAACACACATACAAATACAGTGTCATATTATAATAAACTGATCCTAAAAGATGAAATCCTCAAAAACATGCATGCTGGAAGTCAAATTATTTGTCAAAGGAGAAGTATACTACTATACACTACTAAGATCTACAAACAGGTAAAATAATCTTGCATGCAGAGAGTCATGTGTCTTAATAAGGAATACAAAAGTTATTGCATACTGTAGGTTCAAGATACACAATTGTTGAAACAGATCTGGGTTAAGATATCATTATGATAAGATTATTTGCAGTGTAACAATGTAGTTCATGTGCTTTGAAGGTGTGGAGGGTGTAAATACACTTTTGTAGTACCTGTGAGACTAACTGGGTGTTTTGTTAATTTACTAAACCTGCACAGACCTGGCTCTTAAAACATTTCTTTTTACAGAGACCGTCGTAAACTTAAAACTACGGATGCACCGATACACATACTGGTATCATAACACCATGCTTATAAAAATTCACAGATACCAACATTCTGATACCAGTTGTGTCATTAGCCATGTGTACACTGCGGTGCTAATGACCAAAAGCAAGTAAGGAGCCTCTGCTCTCACCAAGAAGTGTTACTGACTTCGTGACAATCGGACACAAGCCATCAGTCTTTATACATTCCACCTTGGCATATTCCCAAGGAATACACAGTGTGATTTTAGCCCATTTAAAAAACAATCACAACCGCTTCCCCAGCAAGGGTGGCAATGTATAAGTCAGCTAAACAAACAGCAGCATGTTATTTTGAATTAAACAGCTGAATTTGAAACTGTCCAAAGACAGAGCTGTCTGCAGAGGCTGTGTTTCATGCAGCATGGACTGAGTGCGATTTTTTCTATTTTTGCTAATCTGTCATATTTTAAATGTTCCAGATCATCCAACTAATTGTAATATAAGCATCTTAATGGGATTCAAGTCAGGACTCTGCCACTCCAAAACCTGATATTTTTTTTTTATTTTGAGCCATTCAGAGGTGGACTTGCCTGTGTTTTGGAGCATTGTTTTGCTGTATAACCTAACTATGCTTGAGCTTTAGGTCACAAACTGAACAATAAATTAGAACTCAGAGGTACTGGGTCAAGGGGGGTGTTAAATAAATAAATAAATAAAAGCATATGCATGCACACACACTAACCTCCTGAACCATTTCCTTAATGAGTTTGTTTGCCGCTCTCAGGTCCTCGGGGTGAGTGCTATTGAGCAGGCGAGACAGCATCTACAAAACCACAAAGAGCCAGAGCAAGAGAGACCAAAAGAGAAAATGAGAAGTTTATAGAGACAATTAATGTATTTCGGTTCATTCCTGCAATAAAATCTACAACTACAACTGTAAGTATTGCCAGTTGTTTACACAAGCACAGGTAATCTGAATTCCACTGCTGAGTTACACAATCTCCCCTGCTGCTCTGAAGAATGCAGTTAAAGCCCTACTCAGCCACTGCTGAAAGTGGCAGCGATGCCTTTAGCATTCTGACAATAGATCCCACTAAATGAGGACAATGCTGCAGGACTTCAATAATGTGCATAATGACTATCATACTACAGTGAATTCAGACCGGTACAGGAGCAGCTGAAATTCAGGACTGGGGTTTTAAGCACTGAGATAAGATACTTCACATTAACGAAAGAGAGTAACCAATAAATTGGCTGGCCGGGCTCATAATTACTGATTTTTATGGTTGCAGTATCAGCAATATTAAAATAATTTAGAATAAAAGCATCCACCTAACCTTTAGCAAACTGGCTGAGTGACAAGACACACGTTTTGAAAGTGTTTTTCCGTTGATCGTTTGATGTAACAGAAGTGCTTACACTGTAATACCTTCTTTATTGTTCTTTTTTGTTCTTTATTCTACTTATCGTTTTTTTTTATTTGCCTCTTAGTAAAGAATTTGTTAATAGTCTGTGTGCTGTCTGTTCTGTTCAGTATGTTACCTCCTAGTTAAATATTTGTTAACCATCTGTGTGCTTGTCTGGTCTGTTCAGTTCAGTACGTTACCCCTTAGTTAAACATTTGTTAACAGCCTATGTGCTTGAAATGTGATGATCGTTTTGGCCTAATAGCTGCCTAGCAGCTCCTGCACTGTACTAATGGTTTGTGGGGGCTACTGTTATAATTTGACATGAAGTGGTAAAAACTTGTAATGCAAGTTTTAAACTTGCCAGAAAACTTTTAATTAGAAAAAGAGAAAAATTATGCACCTGAAGTGTTTACATGAATTCAGAGTGAGAATAACATGATATAAAACTATTATGGAAAAAATAAGAGGTAATCATAAGAACCCAAAATGGCATTATGGGTAGCTCCACTCCCTGTACGACAACATTTCTATTATATAAAGTATCTGTTGTTTATTTCAGCTCGTAACAACTAAGACCTGAATTATACCTGTCAGTTAAGCACTGCCTAAGTAAAACTGTCTAACACTAAAACCTAAACTATTAAGTTCTATTAAATCACTGGTTATCAGAATTTTAGCCCCTTAATTGTAGTATCAGTATTGGTCACACATGTTTAAATATCAGTAGCCCTACTTAGTAATAAAATTAGGCACTGATCTCTCTCAGCAAAAAACTTGCTCTTGACTTATTCATTAGAGCATGTGTCCCAACCATGCTTCGGGAGTTGTGCCATCTAGCACACTTCAGTTCCAACAAAGATTCAACACACCTGATCCAGCAAATGAATGTAACTTTTTCAGTCGCACTTTAGGTAAAGGTGCCATAGAATGAAAAACTGCATTTACATTGGCATAGTTGAATAAGGGGAGTTTGCAAAAGAGGGCAGTAAAACAGTCCAAATCAGAATTCAATCGCAGCACCACTTGCAGGTGGAACGGAACACTCTCAAAACAAGCTGGCGAATAGGAAACCAACTTCAGCTCCCGCATCTTTAATAGGATCCTGGACAACTTGAATTCAAAGCTGTTAGTTTGCTCTGCACATTTCACTCCAGTCCGGCTTTATTAGCATCACAACCCCAATTGCAATCTGTAAGTTGTTAGCCATGCTCTGTAATTTTATCCACTTTTTGATGACTGAAGTCAAAAAATCTTTATTTGAAAAGTTCCATGTTGAGGTAATAACTTTAATTTACTATTGTAGTAAATTAAGTATGACGGTCTAGCTTATTTACACAGAGGTGTATTTTATTTTTCTGCCTCTGTCTATTTCGGCATGCTGCTTCTGTGTGACCGATCGTGGACCTCATCAAATTATTCATGAGCCAACCAAAAAAGGGAAAACAGCTTGTTTTATTCTAGTGCTAAATCATAGCCACATCTGGTCATTTTCACCCCAACCAAAGTCACATACCTTCTATACAGACACCAGAGAACAATTTAAAATACTGAATCAATGCATTTTGGAGATGCATGTAACCACATATGTAACATTGAAATAAAGGAAGCAGCTAACAAATATATTAAACAAAATTACTAAAGAAAGGCAAGATTTGATCCTTGGTAATATTATTGGGTACCTTGGACTTCTCTTCATCCTCAAAGATAGCATTCTTGGGTCTAGGCGGTGGAGGGGGGAGGGGCCTGTCATCAGGAAGAGCTGGGTCCTGTTTCACAATACCTGGAAGAAAGAGAAGGAACTTCAACATTTAACACCACGCAAAACATATGCTCTGCATATGCTGAGACTTCCTGAGGCATTCATGCCTAAGGGTTCTGGAAATTACAAATAACTCACAGTGAACAATCCATTTCCCAAGGGATTTATAGAAGGATTAAATAGTAAAACTACTAAATGAGGTAAACAATGCTGCATATTCTACTATGGGGATTTAGGAACAGAAAAATTAGCACGAGCACAGTAAAGCAGATGAGTCACAAATTAAAGGACAGGTCAAGGGAGAGGCCAGGTTACCTTGTTTTTTCAGCATCTGATAGGCATCAGATATTTTTGTCTCTTCAGGAAGACCCACAGTCCAGCTATACATCATTTCTAGAACTTTTTTCTTAACAGGTTCTGGAGCTCGAGAGCCCAGGTACTGTAACAAAGCACAGCACAGTATAAGATTCTTTGTAGGCCAAGCTTAGCCTGTTATTACAAGATGTTTATGCAATTACAGTATGCCGCCTGGACATGCCACCTTCACTGACACATACTTGGGCCAGCCCGATTCTAACACTGATGCAGATTTTAAGGAATTAAATATTCTGATAATATAGGTTGAAACACTTGTTATGGTCATAGTTTAAAGATTACAATACCTATGGTAAAACAGTGCTCGTCAGTCAACTGTAAATGGTCAAATAACACAGACATACAGCAGCCTAGGCCTTACCTTAGGAGACACCACCTTGATGAGCTCATTAAGAAAGCGGAATTTTCCCACTTCGTTATGGAATCTCTTTCCACAGTTCTTCATACATGTCTCCAGGACCTTTTCCCATGCACACACCCACACAAACACAAATTTGTATGTACATTACAGACCACCCTTCAAACGTCAAGCGTAAAAAATCTGCCTTCCTTCTAAACTATTATTAATACGAGTCAATCTGTTTCACAGTTAGTGAAAGGATCATAGAAAGCTAATCCCTAAGTGTTGGTGGGATTAATGAAGGAAGAGGATATGATACCATCTAAAGCCTTAAGGCTGTGGATCTCACAAATAATCTCTCTGCTCTTCCAGCTCATTTTTACATTCGGTCTTACATGAAAATATAAATATAATTTAAAAACTTGAGACGCTAATGAGGGCGAAGGGGATGACGTGTGACTATATGAAAATGCTTAACAACCAACAAGCTAAACCTTCATTTAAATGCTGGTTTTAATGAAATGTAACTCCATATATTATATGAGAAAACCCCTGGACCCCACCCCTTAAAACAGCCTTGACAACAACATTTCAATAGTCAACAATTTGGCTAAAAATCTAGGATAAATCTAAAAAATAAAGATACAGCGAACCAATATTTTTTTTCCCATGTACATATTTGCCAACATCAATGCTGATATATAAACTTTTGTAAAATGTAGAAATTGGCACTACAACTACTTATATTAGCATTACAGACAAATTTAACATTTATTTCTAGAAGGGTGGTAAAATGAAGAGTACAGTCTGAAAATTAACATTTTATTAAGTGATTTTTTTTTTTGTCAATACCGAAATCAAGCCACTCAAATCTCATTAATTCAGCCTACCAAATCTCACTGATCTCACCACTAAACCATAGTTGAATGCCCACAGAACATTTTGGGTACAGGACGATCTGTTTCATGAAACTATTTAGTCATAATGAAAAAGCTGCATCTCACTATCCAGATAGTGGCTTAGATAACAGAACATAATAGATACACACTGATTTGGCAAGAGGCAGTGCATGTTAGCAGCCTGAAGTGAGAAAGAGAATCTAGTTGTCATTGGTAAGATTAAACGGCTAATATTACAAACAGCCCCTGTTTCATAAGCAATACAGCAAGGAAATAATAGATCTAAAAATAATAGCAGACACCCATAAATTGTCAGCGCTACACAAAAGATCCCAACAGCCAGACTAGGGCACCATCTCATCTTACCGTCAGTGCCTGCATGGCCTCCCACTCCTGCGGCGACTGGATCTTGTGGGCCAAAAGCCTAGTGGCCAGCTGAGGACTGCAGGAAAAGAGAATCCGATTAAAAGTTAATCACCAGAAAAACTCTGTAGAATTAATGTCCAGATACTTTTGCTTTGGATTAATGGAAAGAAATGGCTGGTGTCTCCACAGTGGAGAACAAGATCCTGGATTTCCAGTCTGTTTATATCATTTTAACTAAGGAAAAGCCTATTAAAACGCAGGGGTCATGTATTAAACTTTTTCCCTACATAACTGGAATGAGGACTTGCAGGTGAACTTCTGGTGAAATAAGTCCAATAGTGTTGACAAAGTGTTGTGCCCAGTGTCCCATTTGCATTGTTCTTTTGCAACAGTCAAAGGTTTTTAGTTTAATATAAACAAATCCAAGATTAACGTTAAGCTTTAGTGGACATGTAAAAGTCAGTAGAGAAAGATGGAAAAACAGTGCTGTAGATAAAAGGAAGCTACATGGTCAATGCTGCCCTGTATTCTCTTTGGTAACAATCAAAAAATCCCAAACTAAGAATACATACTTAATGACACAACTACAGCATTTCCATCTGCTGCCACATTAGCAGTAAAGATAGAATACTATAAATAACAGGGAAACATTCAAAATGCCAAAATCTAATCAGCTATCCCAATACTTATGCGCATCTAAAATGAGTTTGTGCTAAAATGTTCAACCTCTGAAACACTGATATATAATTCAAGAAATTCTTTAAATTACATTCTCCTCTATTCATTGAATTGATTAATGACAATTTTGACTTAAGTATTCCAATCATTTCAGGGCACTGCAGCACAGTAAATGCTTTGTCCATGGGTACTCATGTGAGTACCAGGCACTACACAGTGATCAGATCCATGTGAGCTGGCACTCACCCTTCAGGTTCATTGCTGAGCTGTTCACAGAAAGCCTTGATGCTATCCCAGTCAGTCTCTCTGTTTAATGGGTTGGTTGCTTTGTCTGCAAATGACAAGGTACAGAAAATGCAGCACAAGTACAACTCTATCAGTTATATAAGTTAAAAAAAATTAAACTTGACATTCACTAGAGGTTCAAGTTCAAATCTGAGGACAACTAAAACTAAAACTAAAAACCTCTTTGTTAACCAGTACTGTAGCCTCAGAGAGAGTACAGCCTACAAAATCCCACAGCTCATTGTCTTTAAAGTGGACAGTAACATTCCATGGCCTTAAAGAGGAATTCCACCAATTTTTTAAAATTGTTGTATACATCTATTGATAAGATGCTAACAGAGAGCATTTTGGTGCAAAACTCCCCATTCTAGAAAAACCTACAGGAACAGAATCGTTCACAGTGGTGGTAAAAGGAAGCAGATATCTATCTCTAAAAGCTTTCTCACAAAAAGTTATTACATGAATACACTTCCTGATGTCTGAGACAGCGTTTTACATTTGTTTTTAGACATGTTTGTTGGCCTAAAACTCATTCATGGTGGAGAGATAAATGCAGACAAAACAGTAAGCATTAATTCAGATTTGCCACTACTTCACTATCATCAACGTTATATATAAAACCTCAGAAGACACGTGTAAGTTCACTGCTGGTTTTAGCAGCAAAATAAAATGGCTCTATTTGTGCTGTAGACGTCGCGACCCCTGGTTCCTTTCACTACCACTGTAAAAAAAATCTGAGTCATTTAGCTAACGTCTCTAGAACGAAGCATTTTACACCAAACCGCTCTGGATGACTGTTTACATCTTAATCACTGCATTATGCAGACATTTTGAAAAAACGGCGGATTTCTCCTTTAAAAGGCAAAAGGCATAAACATCAAGATGTCATGCAGCGTTGAGCAACGACTTGTTTCTGCATTTCTGCCAGTTTAGTCGTAGTCAGCAGTAGCTACAGTCAGCTACAAACGATTTCATAACTATCTTGAGCTAATAATCCGGCTACGAGTGTGCACATCTTCCAGCTCATATGGAAACAAATGAATGAATCATCTTCTCGTGAAACTTTTTGCAGCTAGCACAACCTAGCCCGACGGCTAACAGCTAGCAGCCAAGAAGCTGAAGTAGGCTTCTTTTCGTCAGCTTTCTTCCCGAATTTTCCGTTCCACCTTACATGGTGCAGGAGCTCCACTCAAGCGCCTTACAGGTGCCTGAACGTAACTGCTGCGCCATTTAAGGTGGAACGGAAAATTCGATAGAGAAGTCAACTTCAGCATGTAGATATTCCGATATCTAGCTACAGCTCCATTTTCACAAATGGAACGAGCTAAACATTACATTAAATATTTAACTAATCAGTTAAAGACCGTTTGTCTTACTCCCTGTACGCTTGCTGACAGTTATAACAATATACAGAGAGGATATTGCACCCTAGTTAGCTAGCTAGCTAGCATGCCAAGTTCAGCCGTAACACTGTTTGTGATTAGCACAACAAATTAGTTGTCTATCATTTAAACAGGTGTCATGAGCGGAATGACTGCTTAGCACTCAAAGCAACTGTCAGTAATAAAAAGTAACGTTAAATATATAAAATACATGAATTAGAAATCAAATAAGAATGAGTCAGAAAAGCAAGCGGTAACGTTAGCTTAGCCTACAGCTACCGCGCTAGGCTAAAGCTAAGGCTAGTTAGCCGACAGACTTGGCTACCTATGGCCACGCAAAGCGACCCGTATGCAGAAAAATGTAACCGCTTTAACAGGCTCCATTACGGCTTATCGACAGAGCGACGTGTCAGCTGTGCCGTTAAATGTCTGCTAGATTAAACCGGGTGCGACTCACTGATGCGGGACTCCAAGCTCCCCTCTTCAGGCGGAGCCGCCATCTTTACGGAGATTCCTTCCAAAGTGGAGCCACAACTTCTCGCGATACACCGCGTGATTAAGAAAAGTCACGAGTCTGAGTTGCGTCTGTTGTCGACAGTCTGTCACTATAGCAACGACACGACACGATTATTATCATTATTATTATTATTATTTTTACTGTAACTATCGTTTGTACAGCAGTAAGTGCTTGGCCGTGGATGAAAAAAGTAATGACATTGCATTCCCTTGCGATTATTTTGCGTTCCCTCACGATGATTTTGCACTCACTCGCAATATTTTTGTATTCACTCGCGATTATTTTGCGTTTCCACACAATGAGTTTGCATTCCGCCGCAATAATTTTGCATTCTCTCGCAATAATTTTGCGTTCCCTCGCAATGATTTTGCATTCCATTGCAATGATTTTGTGGTCCCTTTCAAATACAATAGATTTAGCTAGGGAAAGCAAAATGTTTGTGAGGGTATGCAAATATATTTCAAGTAAACGCAAAATTGTTCCAATTACAAAAGTACAGATTAATAGTTTTATGTAAAACTTAATATCTATGTGACTCATCAACAGAAAAAAGAAAAATAATTAGAAGAATAAATATTATTGGCAGTTATGCGAATTTAAAGCATTTCATGTTTTGATGGACCTCAGTATAGATATTTAATTACACAGATCTGTGTGTTCATGTATATAAAATTTTGTATAAAACTGAACTATTGTTATAGTCAAATTTATTCAAAAGCACTCGTTTAGGTTGAATAATAGGTTGTCTGAGTAATAAAATATAGTTGCATTTTAAAGGAATTTCTTTACCAATCCTGCTTTTCTAGTCTAGAAAGTAATCAATCCACAACAAATAAGCAAATAAAAAAAAACAAATTCAAAGGATTGTTAATTTAATATTATAGATTATGTGTATTAAATGTGCATGTGTGTGTGTGTTTGTGTGTGTACAATTAGATTTTACACTAAAACAATGAAGTATATTGCAAATTTAGATTTCATGTTCTAAATGAATGATTCAACATTTATCTGTGCAGTTGTAGGCAAAAGTATGTACAAACTACATGTAGTCTCCAGTCAAATTGCAAAAAGTGAAAATTAGTAAACACATCCTCTACCAGAAACTTAAATATGACACTTTTCTGTCAAGTTAGTGCAATTTCTATTTATTTGAGTTTAAAATATTGGAAAAAAATGAACGATATATAAAATGTGCCATAACTTTTGCACAGGCCGCATTTTATGTTTGATTTTGTTTTCCCAATATATACAGCAGATAAACAGTAACTGTGCAAAATGTGCAGAAGTGTGTTCTGTGTACAACAGTGTTTTACATATTTTTTTTTAATCATAACCTTTATTTTAATTGTAAGGCAGTTTTTCAATACATATTAACAGTTAGTATGATAATATTTTCCCTTCTTTGATGCAGACAATGATTTAATATTGTTCAATAGTCCAAATTTCCCCACAATATAGTGCAGTATAATGTTTAATCTTGATTTGTTAGATAATGATTTGACATGTCTTTATTTCCAATGTTATGACATTATGATGTAATTTTTTTGTTTTGTTTTGTTTTGTTTTTGTAAGACAAATATTTGAGGGTATGCTGTTCATGATAACTCTCCTTGCTTAAATTGAAATCCTATGATGATAACTATCATCTTTCAAAACGGACCACAAAACAATGCAGTGGAATCAATATAGATTTTGATATAACAATAAGACTCAGTGAATGTACACTGGAATGGTGGGATCTCATCATAGCTGTTACCATCAAGGCATCTATCCAAATCACTGTGTTGTTTTACACCTACTGAACTGAGATACTCTGACGTGATGATGATGTATGAGTCAGAGTGGAGTGTGAGTCATTCACACACAGGGAGTGTGCACCGCTCATAGTCTCATGCACATGAGAGTATCCACATTCTTTCTGTGTTAAACCTTCATTCAGTGACACCTCACCTCTGTGTTTACATGTGAACATAAAAATAGACAGATTTACTTCCTCATTTTCTATTCTTGTGAGGATTTCTTGTGTAATCATCATTTCTATTTTTTTGCTCTGACCTTTGCCTTAAAGGGCCTATATCTTGCATCCTTCTTGCATTTCCACTTATAATATTTATGTGGTTATATACCCCAAAACAGTTGCTCAACCATTTTCCAGCCTCTCTGTATCCCTTTGAATTAAACAGGCTGTTACTTTTAAGACTGATTTGCGGTATGTAAATGACCTCTGTTCTGATTGGCTGCCCCGTATGTAAAAGTCAGGCCTGGAACACAGCTTATAACTTCAGTGTGAATGGGTGGGGCTAAACTGCTGTAGGCTGACTAGGTGGACATGTAAAGGTATTGGTTTATTTATGACATCACAAAATCAGCAAATTTTCAGCTTAGTTTCTGTAAATGGTCCATCTGGACTCGAGAGTGAATGGTATGTTTTGACACACTGTTTACATACCACATCAAACTTTTTGTTTAAAAAGGAAGAGAAAAATGTTTGTTTTTTCATGATATGAGCCCTTTAATCTGACCTATCACTGAACAATTGAACCCCACAAGTATTACTTTAACACTAACCTGAGCTCTGCCCTTTAGACTGACCTTAACAATTCAAGGAAAATCTCAAGCTCTTTTGCTTTTTTAAGTTTTAGTTTGAGGAAGGAAGGAAAAAGACACTTCCTATGTTTTTCAAGGTCAGTGTTTTGGACTATGCATTCACATGGAGATACTGGGTTGCCATATGTGTGTTGAAGTACAAGGTAGTAGTTTTTATACATCTCATGATTTGTGGAGAATTGTTTTACCAACTGACTACAACAGGTAAATGAAAAGATGGGTCATAAACATAAGTCACATTTAATATCCCAAATCAGTACTACTAATGGTCATCTGCACCTCATGTTGTGGACAATGTTGACTAAGAAACAAAAACTCACAACCCATTGATAGAATGCCTTTGCAAAAGGGCCTTATGTGACTATTTCAAGTAAATGATAATAAAATATTAAAGTACTTTAAAACATTCACAAGATTATAAGAATATTTCTACCTATTCTTTAACATGTTTTTCAAATGTTTTGCATAATTCAGTCATTCAGAGTGGTTTGAAAAGTAATGCTCCATTCTAGAGAAACTTACTGACTGCTTTA
This sequence comes from Colossoma macropomum, assembly GCF_904425465.1. Lineage (NCBI taxonomy): Eukaryota > Metazoa > Chordata > Actinopteri > Characiformes > Serrasalmidae > Colossoma > Colossoma macropomum. The sequence continues at coordinate 11,939,839 of NW_023494789.1, forward strand.
CAGTGGTGGTGATAGGAACCAGGGGTCACAATGTCTACAATACAAATATAGCCATTTTATTTAAAATCCCACATAAAAGTGAACCTATATGTATCTTTCAGTATTTGTCTTTGTGATCAAGATGATGGTAAAATAGTGTTAAATCTGACAAAATAAGTTTTCTTTGGGGACTATTTTGCCTTGCAATGCCCTGCATGTACCGCTCTGCCATGAATAAACTTTTAAATATATATGTTTTAGGCAATAACTTTATCGTAAAACTAGTGTAAAACAATGACTCAGGCTTCAAACAGCTCCATAACCCTCTCACATAATAATTTTCTCTAAGGGAGCTTTTGGTGGCATTAAACTCTTCTGACATCTGATTCCAATCACTACCACTGTGAACAATTCTGACTCTGTAAATGTATTAATGGAGCATTTTACATTGAACCACTTCTGAATGATTTTGTTTACATTTTAATGATTGAATAATGCAAAAAGTTTGAAAAATCAAAGGATTCCCCTTTAAACTCTTCAGACGTCTGATTCCTATCACCAGCACTGTTTACAATTCTGACTCAGTAAGTTTCTCTTAAAAGACAACCTGACAACCTTCTGTTGCACATCCCTGCTGTTTTTTCTGGTCTTTCTCACAGTGAAGGATGCCTGAGGACATTTGGCCTGGGATTCATCTCATATATATTCCCCAGTGAATCAGGAAGTCGTTGCTGACCATTAAAGTATTCCTAATCAATTCCTTTAACCAATATTTGTGGAGGCAGTGTATGTAAATAAGGTCTGTTCTGATTGGTTGCACTGTATTGCGCCTCATTCTTCAACGTGAAAGGTGCTGTTATTTATACTTTAGTCGATATTTCACATAGGTATCGATACTTTTACTTGAGGATGGATTCAGGCTATTAGGCTGGACTATTGGTAGAGTGCAGTGCTCTTTGACGAGCTGTTTCCACTGCCGGCCAGCAGGGGGCGCGAAACCTTCTGCAGCCCCAGAGGGAGGATCTGTGAGTCATGTTCAGTTCAGTTTCGCCTTCAGGGGTCGAGGCGAGTGCGGTACGACTATGGCTGAGCTTCAGTGCGGCTTTTTCAGTCTTGAACAAATATTAAAGTCAACAGAGACGGGTTATGGGAGACGCAGTGACGGTAATTCGTCGTTTGGACTTCGAGGACACATTCAAAACTCGCAGCGCGGTTTGTTTGGAGGAAACGGACGCAGAGCTAACGTTAATTAACGTTACTGAACGTTACTGCTGACACAAACCAGGGTCAAGATCAAGAAATCCGGACATTCAGGATCGTATAAAAAGGATTTATTGCTTTGTCTTGTCACGAAATTATCATGGACCTACTCCTTTGCCTTTTGGGTGAATATTTATGGCAGTTTTACAAGCCAGCTGCTGAATGTAACTAATGTAACTTACTAGGCTAGCTAGCTAAACTAGCTTGCAGGGTGTTCTCAGAGCTGACGGAGAAGACATACATTTGCCACGTTGTGGTCCCCAAAGCTGATTATTTGAAGCTGTTCTGGCTGAAAGCTGAAAGGAAAAAGCTTTTACTAGCTTGTAATTTGCCTCTGAAGTAAGTACCTGGACTATTTTGTGGACCATGGGCTCCTTGAAAGCCCTTCAGGAGTGGTGCAGAGTACAGTGTGAGAACTACAATGATGTGGACATAAAGAACATGTCCTCATCTTTCAGAGATGGACTGGCCTTCTGTGCTATAATACACAGACACAGACCAGACTTGATGTAAGTATTCTTCATGTATGCTTTGCTTTGCTTTTATCCCTACTTGCAGGCCACCCACCCAACACTCAACTCTCAGCTCAAACATGGAGGCATGTGAATTATATCATGGTTTGCTTATACACTTAAAAAGATGGTTATTCAGTGGTTCTTTGGTAAAGGCAATTGTTCTATTTAAAACCACGAGCTCTGTGTAAAACCATTTGATGCTTAAATGGTGAAAAGGCCTCAGATTGATGAAGAGTGTGTTGTTAATGGATCTGTGTAGTTCCTTTTAGGGTTTTATGTAGCACCAAAAAGGATTCTCTGTCGTTACGAGCTTGACATCATAACAATAGCAGAACCCTTTTTAAAAGGGGTCTGCGTAGAACCATACACAACAAATTCTCCATCAATCTGAAGAACCATTTCGCAATGCAAAGAACCCTTTAAGCATGCAAATGGTTCTTTGAGTGTTCATGGTAGTATATAGAACCATCATCTTTACTAAAGAGCCCTTGAAGAACCATCTTTAATTTATTTTTATTTATTTTATTTAAGAGTGAGCATTTAATATTATTTACATTTATATTAAAATGTAGAACCATATACAACACATTCTACAATGTTAATTAATCTGAAGAACAATTTCACCATGGAAAGGACCATTTAAGCATGAAATGGTTGTACATAGAACACATGGTTATAAATAGAACCATTGCCTTTACTCAAGAACCATCATTTTTAAGTGTGTAAACTACTGTTCTTGTGCCAGTGGTAGCACATAATTGGAAATTCCTTTTAGTCAGAGTTTAGGCTTAACCTGGCTCTAGGAATCTGGCCCATAATGTTATGGAATACATAGTAAAGTCAGAAGTGGTTCACAGTTGAAACTTCTGTATTTATTTAGGTTTAGGATTAACTTTGGTTTAGGTGTTCTTGTTCTTGGACGTGTTCGTGCTTTGTTAGGTTTATAAGATACACCCATGCTTAAATAGAATTACAGGAACTGAAAGATCAGGTTGGATGAGGTTAATCAGCTTGCATGAAGTTCCAGAACTGGTGATGGCAAAAGTCAACTGATTAAACTCGAGGCTGATCACTTTAGGTTTTAAATAGCCCACAAAAAATAGTACTGATTCAGCTTGTGGCCTAATGTAATTTGTCTTATTTGCTCTGTAGTCTCTTTGGGAAGCATTGTATCGCAGGTGTTTCTCAGTACTCAAAAGTGTGCATGTAATGAGGTTATTGAATATTGACAAAGGGTGGATAAAATGGCGTAATCATGATACACAGTACGTTTCACAAAAATTAATTTTTTGGAAGTTTGGAATGGACAAAATGCAAAGCAATAATTACACGTAAAAATATGAAAGGGCTGATGATATGCTCAGAAAAAACGTATCATAGCATAATTTATCACGATAAGGATGTTAGACTGTCATATTGCCCACCCCTGGTGTTGAGCCTCTTTTCTGATCACTCATGAAAATTCCCTCACTTGCTATTCAGCATTTTAGAAAAAGACATTTGTTTCCTACAAAATAAATAAAATCTTATAAATTAGGTCTGTTTGTCCTAATATATTTGACCTAAAGGGGCATCCAAAATGACCAGTGAACCTACATGTGCCTTCTGAGTTTTTATATCTTACGTTGATGATGGTAAAAATTGCGAAATCCTGTTTAACTGTACACGCCCTCACTGCCATGGATGGATTTAAAAAATATATAAAATACGATTTAGAAATTCCTTAAGTTAGTTGAGTTACATTCAGAGCTGTCCTGTTGTGTTATTGTCAGGCAGCCCCCTACACCTCTCTCTCTCTCTCTCTCTCTCTCTCTCTCTCTCTCTCTCTCTCTCTCTCTCTCTCTCTCTCTCTCTTTTTGTGTCTCTCTCTCTCTCTCGCTGTTTCCTCCCCTGTATAATAACAGCCCATGTTAGCCCTGTGTAGGGGTCAGTTCAGTTTGGCTGATGTGGGTTGACAGCACAGGGCTGAACTCTAACAACACTCACAGCCTCTTTTTGTGCTTGCTGTTCTCTGTGTGTCTCGCTCAGTGTCTCTTCTGTTTTTCGCTCTGCCTTATCTCTCTCAGATCTTATTCTTTTTGCCAGTAGTGTTATCAGCTTTATAAAAGCCTAAAAAGAAACCTAAAGCTGCTAGAACATTTTCATAAATGGAAATAAAACAAAAATAAATGGGATCTAAACAAGCAAACAAATATCGTAATCATTACTCAAACACAAATATTGAGAAAATAAAAAAATAGTATAGCAAATAATACAGCATTATTTGCTCTCTGTTTTCTTTTGTTTACATCTTTGTTTCTCTCTCTCTCTCTCTCTCTCTCTCACACTCTCTCACTCTCTCTCTCTCACTCTCTCTCAGAGGGCACTATGTAAAGCCCCAAATGTGCTGCATCAACAGTACAGTCATCAGCACAGGAGACTGCAGAGCTGAGTAAAAGCAACAGACAGCGATACAGCCATGAAAATGCACCGTCTGGGTTTAGTCTCTAGTGAGGAAGCAGTCATGTAGTTCTAAGTCTTGAGACAGGCTGTCTTAACTTTAATCACATACTACTACATGCTGTGTGTGTGTTTGTGTGTCATGGTGACAGAGCATGTGTGTCATCAGGTACTTGAATGTAGTAAGCATGAATCAGACTGTTAGAGATTTGGCTGGGTCAGTTTCGGTTATGTTTGTTATTGTTGGCGCTTTTGCTTCCTCAGCTAAGCATGAGCGTGGATGCGGTTGTGGTTGCAATAAGGCTGCAGCACAGCACACCTGTGAAGCGTGTCTAAAAAAAGACAAGGTGACTGGACAAAACCTGACTAAATTTATTAGCCAAATGTATTTGCGTGTGCTAGGAATTTGTTTTGGTAGAATTGGTCTATATGCAAATTGTAGGCATACGCCGATATAAAAAAAATGGTAGTACCTTGTATTATGGTTTACAATATAGCAATAAGTAATTTTAAAATAGCAATATTTGTGTGCAGTATTTACAGTAAGATCATCATTAAAAATCAAAATAAGAAAACTGTAGTGTTGCTCACTGTGTGTCACTATCATAGAGGACTATTTGCATTTTGGAGTTTGAAGTTGAGAACCTGCCATAGGACACACAGACCTCTAGAAAGAGCTGAAAAGCTGCTCCAACCTAAAATACCAACATAAAATTTAGTAAATATTTCAACTTAAAGCCCAAATCTGAATATTACTGGATTTGCCTGGTAGCCCATAAGCAGTCACCAGGTTCTTAATAGTAGTGCTACTACTACTACTACTACTACTACTACTAATAATAATAATAATAATGAAAAAAAAGTCATTCCACCATTAAAGTGAAACATGTCTCAAGCTTTTATAGAATGTTTTAATATTCCAGATAATATTTGAGAATATGCAAAAATAAAAATATTCAATAGCCCGAGATATGACCATACAGAAGCAGTGTGCAGAGAATGTCCAACATGCCTTACAAGATGTGCAATATATCCAAGTATCTGAGTCTAGAGTCCAGCAAAAGTGCAGAATACACAGGTGTGAACGGAGAGTCCTTTAATTCAGGCAGGGTTGTGTGAGTAGCTCCACTTCAATACAGTTCAGTGTTGTGTGTGAGAGCTAGAACACAATCTCTGCTTTATGTATGTGTGAGTGTGTGTGTGTGTGTGTAAGCCTGCAGGCTCTGGTACATTTCAGTGCTCTCTGTGAGTGTGTGAACCTTCCAACTTTGCCACCGCTGCTAAATCCACTGTGACAGACTCAAACCTTGGCTGCAGATTAGCTTGACGGACCGTCGATCTGGATCAAGCATTGTGAAGACACACATACACACACATTCTCAGTACAGTAAGCGTCTTAACCCTCAAGCTGCCCCCATTCCCATTTCTACCAGTGCTGGGGATTGGTCAGACTAGACTTGAACTTGAATAAAGTTCCATATTTATCAGTCTTGCTGACAAAGCACTGATAGTATGTATATATAGTTACATGTTACAGTGAACGTATGCCTCTATGAGAAGATTAGGGATGTTGTGGTATCATAGTTTCATGGTATATGATCAGATAATCACTTTACTAATGTACTGATAATAATTCATGTCTGTCTATTCTTGTCTATGAGTTGTGGTTCCTTAAACAGGTGCTTTTTAGCCTGTTTTAGCCACGACCCCCTCCAATAACTCTGAAGTTTAGTGGTAGATGACACATTGCTATTAGTAACATGCACAAAAAACACGGCATTGCAGGCCATAAATAAACCAAGGTATTATATCATAAATAAACCAAAAACCACTTTACCAACATCTGACAGCCATTACACAGCTCAGTGATTCTGAATGAAGCAACATGCATACTTTTCATTTTTTGCGCTTTTTAGCGTGGTTAGTTAATAATCACTTAATGTTGATGCACAAAATTTGTTGGACCACGTCATATGTCTATACGTAATAACGCCACACACAGGCTCAAAAGTAGAACTGATGTTTAGATCTCAAATTCAAAATTAACATTATGTTGACAACAGTAGATAATTCTTTTACATCCTCAGAAGACACAACCTTCACTGAGTTCTCTTTGAGTTCTCTTTCAACTCACTCTTTTCCTGCATCTTGCATACAGTTATACATTTCCATCAGAGCTGTTCCCAAATCTCCAAAGTTCCAAAATTTACATTTTGATGTTTTAAGACTTTGAGTTGATAATAATGGACATAATATTTGAGTAATAATTTTACTTAGTTATATCAGTCAAGTAAAGCACAGCTTAATTAAAGCTTTGGGCTCAGTTTTCCAGACCTAGATTAAGCTTAAGCCTAGGGCAGTTTACCATTGCTCCTGCAATTTAGTCAGAGTCTGGGCTCATATGTATGTCTACGTCATGCAGCCCGACGGGAGATTGGTCACATCTCATCATCTCATTCAAACGCATTTGAACTTGTGAGTCTGGGCTTTAGAGGTTTGTTGATCTGAAAGTTGTTATAGCTGGGTAACAGGACACTTCAGAGATGGTATCAGTTCCTCATATTTCTGGAGTTTCTTGCATGTTATCTCATCCTCCATCAATCATACCAGTTTTAAACTGAGGGCATCGTGTTATTCCTTAATGTTTTGATGATTACTTCACTGGTGCAGTCTCAAGCTTACCCCAGACCTTAGATTACATTTGGTTTTGCTTTGTTTTTCTCTTTCTCTGTATCTTAATTCCTCTTTTCTCATCGTTTCCGCTCCTCTTCCCCTCACAGCATTCTCGTGTTAATATTTCAGCCAGCCCTTTTTTTGACTGCCTAGTTCATTCCCTCTTTCATTTTTTATCGTTCTCTTGTTTAAACTCAGATTAGCGTAGTTACTCAGTCCAAGCGGTTTGATTGTCTTTTATTTTGAATGTAAACAGTACTCCTCCCAGATGGAGTCACCGTTTTGGCTGCTCTGACTGAGGGGAGCATGTGTGACAGTCCTGCTGAATCATGTCTGAGTAGAGTTTCACTCATAGCCGTTCTGCTAGGTGAAACCTGCTCTCCATAATTAGACCAAGCAGCTCTACAACTGCTGTCATTCAGCTGGACATTCAGCTGGACTGCTGTTTTTAGCCAGTGTTCATCAGGTATTGGTAGCCACTTTTACATGCACCCTGATAATCTCTTAATAATCTGAATAATAGCTCAATCGGAATAGAATTTGTCTATGTATACACTTTTCTGAATTTGGAATACAATTACTACCTGATTGAACGAGGTGGATAATCCTGTAAATCAGGGGTGCTGTAAATCAGGGAGGGCCAGTGTCCAGCACAGTTTCCCAGCTGAAACATACCCACTTAACCTGCAATTAACAAATAAATGTAATCAGGTGTGTTGGAGCAGGTAAATCACCGAACTGTGCTGCACACCGGCCCTCCAGGACCGGAGTTGTGCCCCGCATGCTGTAAATAATCCGTTAAACGCCTGTATCCAATTACATTCCCAATCGGACAGTTTAAGTACATTCAGCACATGTAAATTCGTGCCATAGTGAAAGTTTATAATGTTCAGCATGGCGGGAGCAGAAACTGGTCTGCAGAGGAGACAAAAAGACGGCAGTGGGACGGGCGTCCAGCTTATGTGTCTCAGAACATGACGTCTTCCTCTCGTCCTTCTTTAATAAGTACATGTGAAGTCTGACATCATTTTAAAGTAAAATCACAAGCACTGCTTACTGCTGCTCATCTCACTCTGGCTGGACTGACGTGATGCTCGTTGTCATGGTAACATCTACACTAAGTACTGCCTTACACAGGTGCATTATTTTGGATTGGATTACTTGTAACATGCATGGAAATGGAGATTTTCCATCTGGTTGTTGAGTAGAGTGAGCATATAAACACCTCAGTCGTAATCTATAATCGGAATGTATTTAATTGGATTGGCAAAAATCTTGGCATGTAAACACAGCCAGTGTTGGAAAGGAAAAAGTGGTATCGATGAATTCCTAGCTCCAAGCGTCACCCAGCACGGTTACAGCATAAACAAATGCCTTCAGCTTGTGGAAAAGACAAGGGTGGAGAGTGACGTGTAACCCATTTGAAAAGTATTTTTAATTTGTGCCATATCGTTTTGGTAACAAGCATTATAGCACTTGGTATTAATAGTGTTTGCACTGATTCAATACTGGGTATCTGTATCAGGGAAAGATCAGCTGTTTAGAATATCAGAAGGAAAAAGGAAATGATGCTGATCTGATCCTGTAACAAGTCTATTCAGAAATGGCACACGCTCACATTGTGTGATGTGGTGTTGTTAGCTGTGGTGTTGTTCCTGTAAAGTGAATAGAGTGACTGAGTAGTTTCAACATGATGGCCTATCTTTAGATCCTCATGTTAGGTGAAGTACTTCAAATGAAAGAAGCTCATTTTAAAGCTTAGTGGTTTTTAAAGAAAAAATATTGTATCAATATCAGCCAGTACTTAAAAATAAAATTTAAAATGTTTAAAATGTGGTATTGTGCCATCTCTAGGTGTTAACATTAAAGCTGACATTCTATATAGGGACAACTCCAGGCTGCGTGTTATTGCAGGCATAGTTAATAATCAGTGCGTAAGAGAGTGGGGGGCCTGCGTTTTATTCATGCGTTGGAGTTGCACAGATGTTTTGTGACCATTTGTGCCACAGCAGCTGATTCAGGCAGTACAGTAAATTCTGCTTCCTTTTAAGGACGAGGCCATAGAAGCTGAGTGTCATGGCAGCAGCCGGCAGCTTTGAGACAGTTGCAGTAGGAAATAGCAGCCTGCTGCTGTCGGCTGGAGTTACGTATTGCAGTGCAGCGGCTTAGTGCGTCGGCACACTCGTGCGTTCCATTAGCCACACAGAGAGGCTATTGTTTAGGCCAAGCGCTCTGTTGTTAACACCAGGCACTCTGATCCAAGCACAGGGTCTTCCATCTGTTGCTGTGCAAGGCCGGATTTGGGAGATTTTGCTTTTATTACAGTGTTATTACATTGTAAAATTTTTTTATTCTGTCAACTGTACGTGTTTGAAACTACTTTCTGCTTAGGGCTAAACAAATACAGGGCTTGGCGTTATGCTTTTTTGGGGAGAGAGAGCGGATGTAGCCTACTTAATTTAAATGGTGTTAACTATGTTAACCACTTTCAACCATGTTGTACAAACATCTTGTCACTAAGTCTCTGTCTGTGTTATTTCTCGCACTTTCCTCACTGTCTCACTCACGCACATGTACACACTTCCTTTCTGTCCGCTTACACGTTCACAAGTTCACTCAGGTTTCAGTTAGCATTAAGCCACGAGCTGCAGTGCTAACACTCAACAAAAGTCATTAAAAACCCTGAATAGCATTAAACAAGTCCTGCTTTTTAATTCTATGGAAAATGGTTACCTTTCAGCTAATCTTGCTGCTTATTTCTCAGTTAGAGTGGGGTGCACATAGCAGGTAAAGCAAAATGCCCCCTGTTGTTTGTCTTAGCTGTGCTGATCAAATACATCCTACATTTTTGGTCCATCTTGGACTCGTGCATGTCAGCCATAGCGATTTCTCACAGTTTTATTTAGCCTTGTTGCTGGTGGTCATGATGTGGTTTGAGTGGGTGCAGGCAAAAATTATGCTAGATTTTGTGGGCAGCTATGAGCAAGAACAGCACCTGTTTTTGCAGGTAGGTACGTGTAGGAATGACAGTAGATTTTGGATTTTGGCTGGAACAATACTAGATTTTGCGGGTGGCTGTGGGCAGGAACGATGCTAGATTTTGTGGGTGGCTGCAGGCAGGAACAACGCTAGATTTAGCAGGTGGCTGCAGGCAGGAATGACGCTCGATTTCGTGGATGGCTGCAGGCAGGAATGACGCTAGAGTTTGCGGGTGGGTGCAGGCAAGAAGGGCACTAGATTTTGCAGTCGTGTGTCGTCAAGACGGCTCCTGATTTTGAGGGTGGGGCAAGAACAACACTAGATTTGTGGGCGAATGCGGGCAAGAATGTCACCAGATTTTGCAAGCGGGTACGGGCAGGAAAGACACCATAATTTGCGGATGGGTGAGAGCAAGAACACTACTAGATTTTATGGGTGAGTGGAGGCGTGAGCAGCCTTAGACTTTGCTGGTGGTAATGGGCAGGAATAATGCTAGATCTTGCGAGTGCAGGCAAGAATGGAACTAAATGATGTAAATGGGTATAGGCAGAAACAACTCTAGGTTTTGTGGGCAGACGTGGGCAGGAATGATGCTAGATTTTTTGTGGGCAAGAATGAAACTCGATTTTGCAGGTGGGCACAGGCAACGAAAAAAGATTTTGTTGGTAGGTGTGGGCAAGAACTACGCTAGAATTTTTGGGTGCAGGCAGACGTTATATGTGCTTGAATTGGGCGATTGCGGGAAATAATAATCATTTAATATTTAATAAGTCTGTGCAGAATTCTCTTTTACACTGTTGCTCCAGATATTTAGTTAAACCTTTTTGTCCAATCTTAGTAAACTTATAATTGTCGTATCTGTAGCTTCCAAACTTACTACCTGTAATGTAGCTGAGAGGATCAGACGAACAGTGCAGACTGACTCGGAAGTCCAGTGGTCATCAGTTCAAAGGAGCTCATTTACTTATGGTCATGAGCTGATGCTTCTTAAACGGCCACAAGTTGCTGGGTCCTGACTTACTTTTTTCACTTGTGTAACTTAAGACAAACAGCCCGTTTACACTGTTTTCAGTGTAATTGAGTAATAAGGCCTAATAATAACAAAGCCTTAGGACGTAATACAAGTGGGAATTTAAGGAGTTAATACTGGTTGTCTTTTTTAGCTGCTGACCGTAAATGTGAAATGAGCACGTATCTTTGTGGGTTTCAGCCTACAAGACAGCCGATATTAAAAGAGTAGGATTTATGCATGGAAATATGTTGGATTCTCTTTCTGAGTAGAGACAAATTATCTCATTATTTCTTTAGTGGTGGTGATTTCGTTTAGGAAAAAACCTAAACCCCAAGCTCTGCCAAGTGAAATGTTCTTATTTTTGCTGAGCAGAGCAGCCAGTATTAACCACAGTATTATGTATTCCTCCACACACAGCCAAGTCATTTATCCTTAGTGTTTAGAAGTCTTCAGTAATAAGGGTTATGATGAAGACCAGGTAAAGTGGCTTAAGTGCATTATGATGGTAGAATATCACTGTTTATCATGTTTCTTATGGTGATCTTTTTTCCCCTCTCTTTTTGTTGTGCTGCAGAGACTTTGACTCCCTCTCCAAAGAAAATGTCTATGAAAACAACCGGCTGGTGAGTATCACCCTCAGCTACTTATTTTGCAGTGATGACCATAAATGATGTGGAAATTAGAGGTTGCTGCATAGTGACATCATGGTTAAACCCTAGGGTTTATGTTGTTGTTGACGTCTCACACTTTTCTCAGTGTTTTGCTGCTCTCAGCTTAGCTGTAGGTCTGGCATTTTCAGCAGTAGTGAATAACTTGCTGCAACCTAACATGGGGAAAATACAGATTTTAATGCAGCTAAACAGATTCTAGTAGAACATGCTTACATCTTATCATATTCCCAAATTTCTCTGAAATTTGACAGCATTTGGACAGGATTTTCTCAGGAGTCACCTTGAAAACTGCTTTTTGTATCATAAATGTAACTTTTTTTTCATCTTAATTTTTTTTATAACTCAGCCTGTGTCTGAATACTTCCCTAGAAATGTGAAAGTTAATAGTAAATGAAAACTTACAAGGAACAGTTATTTAGCTGCTCCCCATTTGCTTCCATTCTTATATAGATTCATTAGTGTTTTTTGGGTGAAATATTCTTTTAAACATGTAATGTGGATCATTCAACACATGAAATTTTAAATATCCAGTCCTATCTCTTTATGTAGGATGTATCTGCACTATTATATGAAGTATTAATCTTGTTCAGTAGATTTTGTGATGTTACTAAGGGGACACAGGTCAGTTAAGTAAGTAAAAACCAATTGTTTTACTGTTACTTAGCCTCAAAGTAAGGCTAAACCTACTGACCAGCGGTCACAGCGTGTGACTGTGTCAATGCCAGTCATTATCAGAGTTAAATAACATTACCATGGCTCACCTTTCTTATCGGTTCCCCTGAAAGCTTTGGCAGTTTCATAGGTAAACTTCCTCTCGTCCCAGTGAGAAACTCATGAGGGATAGGAGCTCATAAAATGAGAGTATGGTCAGTCAACACAGCACTAATGAAAGGAATAAAACAAACATGGGCCGTTCTTTGAGATCTGTCTGAAAGTAGAAGTTCTGAGCTAACAGAAGCAGTTTGCAATAGACCTGACTGACCAGTTTAGTATTTTACCACAACATGCGTGAGGTATTCTGTGCACACTGTGTCTACATTTCCTTTTGCCTTTTTTCTCTCCCTACCTCCCTGTATATAAATACAGGGGGTGCAGTAAGAGGGTGGAAGATTGCAGTGATTTTAAGGGCACTGAATTGCACACTTTTGTGTTTTTTATTTATTTATTTTTGCATGTCACTTTTAGGCATTCTGGAAGGTTCCTAACTGAAACGCTTCATTCGTTAGATAATAATTAATAACTAGTTTTAAATATAGTGCCAGCAGCAATCACACCCCTACGAAGTCTCAGTGGTTTAGTTTTTAGCTTTAATCAAGGATTGTAAGAAGAACAAGACTTTCGTTTGTAATTCAAGTGAATATGCCGTCAAAAATGCAAAGCAGAAAGCAAAAACAGCATGAAAAACATAAAAAGAACAACAAAAATAGGGAATACAGTATTTCACCCAGTTTTTCAGAGATAGAAATGGGTTATGAAGATATACTGGAGCCCCTGTTTATTGAACGGAAGCTTGTGCTGTGTTCTGTAACTGCAGTAATCGGAAGTGACGTGATGGAGCTTTGTAAACAAAGACTCATATTCTACTGCAAATGTACAACGTTTTAAAGTTTTTCCTTCTTGAATACGTAAATATTTTCTCAGGGGTATAAAAAATATTGATGCACTTGAGTATCGCAATATTATAATTTGTAATATTGTATCGATTCTCAAAAAACACTCTATTTTGAATTAACAGTTTACATACAAAATTTCATGGCAGACAGTGGTTCATTTTGTGTTGCGTTTAACCTTGACCAGTGTTATAATGTATCTTCAGCCGTAAGACTTATTCTTTCAGTCACATTTTTTAAATATGGTGGTCTGTTTTTTATACTAGGCCAGTTTTTCTAAAATTAGATTTTGGAAATTGCAATTTATTGCTTACAGTATCACAATATATCGCAATATTTTTTAAATCATAACCCTTGTATCATGATTCATATCGTATCACCAGATTCTTATACAGCCATAATAAATCATATACAGCCCTAATAAATAACTTGTATGTTTGTGTTTAGATATCATGTTCTCTTTATCACTAAAATGTAAAGATTTAATCTAAAAGTGAAACCAATGTAGATAATAGTCCAGTGTACATATTCTAAGCCTCCGCTTCTGTCTTTTTGCCCGAGAAAGTCTGAATTAAGACCAGAATACCTCCATCATTTCATGGCTGAATTTCATCTGTAGCTGGATAAACAATTGTGTCTGTGGGCATGTAAGTGGGCTTTAAATAATGTATCTGTTATATACTGAACGATTAATTATAGAGTTTTGCTTTGACTGTGACGATGCTACATTTTTAGGAACATTTTGACCAGTCGAAATACAGGATACAGAAATGTAAGTCATGCTTAGATTCATATTCACAGCTTACTGCGTGCTAAGTAAGAGTTGGAATTATGTAGCTATAACAAGATAAGGAGTAGGGTCGTGAAAACTTTGGCCTATTTTAATGTTGTGACTAGTTCTGTTAAGGAAAATGAAGTGAGGCAAGGTGCCCATGCATAAAGTTTTCAGGCGGCGCAGAATTTCTCCTGGCGCCCCTGTAAATGCGTTTACGACATTTCTTTCTGTTTATCCAACTATCTAACTCTTTATCCCTCTTTCTTTCGCTTACTGTAACCGTCACACTCTCTCTTCTCTCTTTCGCAGGCGTTTGAGGTAGCAGAGAGAGAACTAGGTATTCCGGCCCTGTTGGACCCGGAGGACATGGAGAATATGAAAGTGCCTGACCGCCTCAGTATCATCACCTACGTCTCGCAGTACTACAACTACTTCACTAACAAATCTCACGGTAAGTGTCGATCAGTGCACAAGCGTTGTTTTACTTATTGGCAGTTACATAAATACTCAAACCTCTGGACCCATGTTAGTCATGTTGGACCAGAATTGGTTCTGATCTGGGTTAAATTAGTGCGTTACTGATGTGTGTTGCCTAATTTCTGAATCATTTCAACCAGTAAAACTGGAGGTGACTCTAATGTGATCTGACTCCAGTATAAATATTGCATGGCATCAGATAACATTAATGCAGAGCTTTTGTTCTATCAGGACAAAAGCTCTGCAACAGTAGATAGTATCTCATTAGGCTGAATGAGGCCAGAATGAGGCCAACAGACAAATTTGTGGGCGGGGCAAGGTTATGGATGGGTCAATTCTATTTTATTTATGAAGTTTATGGAATATAAATGTAGAATCTAATTATAGAATATGGTATAGAATATCTGTGTTAATTAATTGTCCAGGATGCTACCTGCTTTCTGCCCAGTGAGCGCTGGGATAGGCTCAAGCACCCTCTGCGACCCAGGAGGATAAGCGGCTTAGATTAATGTGTTAATTATGTTTTAAGTAGCCCTTTATGACACTTTCTATGTCAGTGTAAATTAATCAAGTGCGATAAAATCATAACTTATGATGTTGTGTATATTAAGCTTAATGAACAGCATATCGTTGCTGTCAGAACAAAACCTTGTACCTCCATGTTTGTAGTTTTTCATTTTTATCATGATGTGAAACTATCAGCTGCTCTTTTTTGTTTGGAAGTTATGAATTTCTTGCTGATTGGACCATTAGAAATGGTCAAAATTTGCTTAGAATAAAATCTTAAATTAAGTGTTAAGAATATTTTTTCCTTCTATTGCAAAATTACCATTTTGGAGAGATTCTGTTCCAACTGATATGTTGAACTATGCAAATGCTAATACAAAAACAGCTTAACACTGTTTTAAAACATTTTAAGGCTGTGTCTAGAACATGAAGTGGAATGAGGTAACAACTCCAGTCAAGGATGTAAATTTTGGTCTTGACTCTCAGACATAACAGTTTTTCCTCTTCAGCTAATCCTCCTTGTATGAAGAGGCCTGGTGGTACCAGTCACATTGAACCAGCAGTAAAGAGACCTTCCACTCCTCTAGAAGACAGAACCTCCCAGGCTGAGGTAGGGAGAGACTGTGTTTATGATTGCAGTCCGCATGTAAATATTATACTTTCTGAGTCATAGAGGGGTCTTTCTGCTTACTGCAGTAATAACAGCCTTCTGCATGCAGGCTTACAGAAAATGCTTGCTTACAGAAACAATACTTGTATTTAACAGAGATTGATTGATGCTGTGTGAAGTATTGGATGGTATTATGTCCCAAGAGGTGTTTCTTGGAACATGTCCCAGCAAAGATGCAGCGAGAATGGGCAGGCCTAAATCTGGCCCAAGTCCATGTACTCAGAATCAGGACTAATGTAGCCTAAAAGCCAGTGCAGAAGATCTACTCACTAATAATATCAGGTCCCTCAGGGTGTGGGATGGAGCAGGAGATGGGAGAAGGGTTTTTCATGTTATGATATCTATAAACCTGGGATCAGAGAGAGAGAGTTGGTCTTGGAATATACACCAATCAGGCATAACATGCGCTCATTGTCCATTTTATCAGCTCCACTTACTATATAGGTGCACTTTGTAGTTCTACAATTACCGACTGTAGTCCCTCAGAGAGCAGGTACTATTTGGGTGGTGGATCATTCTCAGCACTGCAGCAACACTGATGTGGTGGTGGTGTGTTAGTGTGTGTTGTGCTGGTTTGAGTGGATCAGACATAGCAGTGCTGCTGGAGTTTTTAAACACCTCAGTGTCACTGCTGGACTAAGAATAGTCCACCAACCAAAAATATCCAGCCAACAGCGTCCTGTGGGCAACGTTCTGTGACCACTGATGAAGGACTAGAGGATGACCAACACAAACTGTGCAGCAGCAGATGAGCTATCATCTCTGACTTTACATCTACAAGGTGGAGTGACAAGGTAGGAGTGTCTAATAGAGTGGACAGTGAGTGGACACAGTGTTTAAAAACTCCAGCAGCACTGCTGTGTCTGATCCACTCGTACTAGCACAACACACACTAACACACCACCACCATGTCATTGTTACTGCAGTGCTGAGAATGATCCACCACCCAAATAGTACCTGCTCTGTGAGGGTCCATGGGGTCCTGACCACTGAAGAACAGGGTAAAAAGGGGCTAACAAAGTGTGCAGAGAAACAGATGGACTACAGTCTGTAATTGTAGAACTACAAAGTCTAGTAAGTGGAGCTGATAAAATGGACGTTGGGCATAGAAACAAGTAGGTGGTCATGATGTTATGCCTGATTGGTGTATAAGTGTATGTTCAATTTTGTTTTTATTTTTGTTTTTATATATTTTTGTATTTTCAATAGAAGTTGAAACAGTAATAACCCATTGCATCAGATGTCTGAACAAGAGTGCGGATCTGAATTCAGTATTCTGCTGATGTAATTTGAGAGACTCTTTTTTAAAAATAATTTTTAAATCCTTTTTCATTTCTGTCAAAAATGCAAAAAAATCTTCCAGGATGTTCCCAAAATTGTCTTAGAGTTGTGTATTTTCTCTTTTCTATGTGAACTTTTTTTCACTCTGCTGAGTGGATGTGAACCTCAAAATATATATGTGACAATGCCCAGACTGACCAGCCTCTGTGTCAAATGTAACTCCAGTTTAGATTCAAGCATGGCACAGCATGGAAATAGCTTTGCTGTAACTGAACGTGCTTTGGAACAATAACTATGAATCTTTCTGGTTTTACAAGAATACACATATCCCAAAACCTTTTAGTGTTTATTTTAAAAGGCCTGAAACCATACTAAATGTATAGTATCTAATAATGCAGTTTTGCTTAACAAGCAGCTCGGCAGATATGTAACATGTTAACAGCCTCTTCCAATAATATTTAGAGTCTTAAGCTGGAGTAGTCGCTGAAAACTGCAACATACAAAGTAAAGAAGAGCTTAAATGCATGTCTTACAAGCTTCAAATGTCAGTTTGTACTAATATATCATTGTACCTGCCATAGAAGCGGTCTAGGAAATAAAGTAAGTAAAAGATACTTACAAAGTAAAGGTTTGAGAATTAAATACTGCTGTATAGTGTGTATAATGTGTGGCATGACTTTACTTAAATGTCCAGTCTCTGTTGCACCCCAAAGCTTAGCAAAATGTAGCATTTCATGGGCTGATGTTGTCCAATCGATTGACAGTTCATGATTATGCAATATGAGGTAAACGCTGATTTACTGTGGTTGTGTAAATGTCATTCCAAAGGGTGGTTAAGGAACAGTGAAAATACATTTCAAAACAAACTTTTGAGGTCATTTTATGCACTCCTCAATGCAAAGCAAATGTTGTGCTGAAACAGAAATGTGCACATAGTTGTAGACACGCTGCTTTAGATTTTTAGATCTGTTAAAGCAGTGATACTAAAGCTGCTCCTCATAAACCTCTAGGATGGTTCCATGTTTTTGCCTAATCCTTACTGCCAGTAGGTATTTATTTATTTATTTATTTATTGCCCGTAAGCAAAAATGTAGACCTGAGGAGCCGTTTGAGGACCACTGCATTGTTGTAAATGAGATATTTAAATGTGAAGAATAGTTTTCAAGTTTAAAGACTATACACATCATGTGAAGCTTCTACATCAGTGAACGTTTCTTCTTAGGACCATGCATCCAAGCTAACGTAGCATTTAGGAACCTTTGTTTTTAAGAGTATTTGAGTATAGTCCATGTTTCTGCTCTGTTCTTCTTCTGAACACACCTTACTCAGGTTACTAGGGCTGAGATAAAGCAAAAACATGTATTACCCGGGAGTCTGGAAGACTGCTTTAGAAACCACTGCTTAGTCATTTTGTAAGCACAGTTTTGCAGCTCTGTACTGTAAAACCCGTAAAGAGAGCTTCTGTATCCTCTCTCTCTGCCTTTTTTCCCGTGTTCTTTCCCTTTCCCCTCGCCCTTCTTTAGACGGAACTTTTCTCTTCTCCCTTTTCTTCCTCTTCTTCCTCTTCCTGTTCGTCTTTGACCTCCCTGCCCCCATCTGACCCTGTGCCTAGGCAGTAGGATTGGTGGGGCTGTTGGGGGGTTGTTCAGATCAGTTAGGTCAGTCTCTTAACCTTCTAACCTTTTGACCTCTGAGGCTGTTAAACATTAATCCCCCCATTTTGACTCCTCATCTTTTAAAGTAGTGCTAACTCTATGTGATTTTTGCCAAAAGCACTAATTATTTATAGTGGTGACGATGATGTTAAGTTATTTTGTATGAACACACATCAATCTAGTGAATATCTGGACAGATGAATCACCGTAACAACAGAAAGAGATACAGTCAATCCATTCATGATCGTGACTCTCCATATGATCTCCCTTGCCCCTTTTCCTCTCCCTCCACCCCTGCCCTCCACTCATGCCCTGTCCTGGTTCCTGATCCGCCAACGCAGTCGAATGCAGATGTCCAGACGAAACGCAGCACGTTGAGCAGCACCTGTGCAGCCTGTGGGAAACATGTTCACCTGGTGCAAAGATTCCTTGTTGATGGCAGACTGTACCACCGCAACTGCTTCAGGTAAGCCTAATAGATTCCCAAAGAAGAAAGCTAAGCATCAGACAATGCAGCTATGGAGCTTTGGCCTGAAATATTAGGAGTAAAAGCTCTCTCAAATGGCGAAATCTTTGACCTTTGAATTGAGCCTGATTATGATTCTTAAGGAAACCATTCAGATTTATCCATATTTGATTTGATTATTTTAATATTCTTCTGTATTATTTTAAAAAATGTACTGAATGTACAAATGTAAGTGCAGGCATTATTCACACATTGGTAGAATATACACAATAACAGCAATACAGCAAAATATACGGAGTGCCTAAATAAATGCCTTGTATTTATGTTAATCTTAAAATGTTCAATGCAAATTCCAATTCTGAGGTCATGATTCAGTTAAACTTAAGATATTTTTTCTTTGTTAAAATGATACTGCAGAGCTCAGCTTATTTCTACACGGATTGCTTGAGCTCAAAATTTCATGATTGTGACAGCCCGACTAGAAAGTAGTAAATAAATGTAAACTGGGGCCATATTACAGAAACTTCTTAAGTCTGAAATCTTATCCTATCTGCTTAGTCACCATGACAACTTAAGTTCGGATTGAATTTAGGACAGAAGCTATTACCGAACAACAGTTCCTAAGTTCATAATCTTATCCTAACTCCAGATAAGAAAACAGTATTACAGAAACATCCTAACTAGACAGAATTTCCTATATTTTTTTCCTAACTTTAAGATAACCCCAGAGCTGTCTTAACTTCTGTTTTAATCGTCTGTTTCTATTTGTTTTGTGCAGTGACAGGCAGCTTAGCTCAGTATAACTGGCATAATGACATTACAATTATCTACACTGAAAATGGTGGGTTTTTTAAAGTGTTTTAAAACCCCAGACAGTGCAGACACAATCTCCACCGTTCCCTCTTATTACCTTCGTGTGATAATGGAAACTCGTCTACAATATTACATCGACTTCGAACGAGTAAGTTAAGATTTCTTAACTTGAGATAAGATGCTGTAAAATAAGATAAGATTCCTAAAATAACTTTAACTAATGTTGGACTTTCTCGGAGAGAGACTTGAAAATGGTTAAACAAACACATTTATATATGTATTTATTCAAACATAAGTGTTTTTCTGAGCAAATAAACACCTATTGTTTTTTTTTTTTAATCTTTTTTCTCAGCTGTCTAAAACGTTTGCAGAGTAATGTAGATTTTATTTTGTTTATATTTACTTTTTTCCTCCTATTTCCGGATGATCACAAGCATCAAATTTTGGAAATCAGTAAAAAAAAATTATAATCTTGTTGTATATTTCTGATCTGTGTTACTAAAGTGTTGGCCATGGCAACGCTACTTCAGTAATGGTACAGTACTATTTATAATTCTACCATTTTTAAGGGTTAGAATGCACTGCTTCCTGTTTCACAAACAGAGCACAGCTTTATTTCATTCTATCAAGTAGGCTTGGGTGAATTGGTCATAATGTCTACAGTATTGACCAATGATATGTGAATGTAGCTGTCCACATGTCAGAGCCTACTGTCATAACTGTATTGTCAAGTTATGAACCTATTTCCTGTTTAATTACAGATGTAGGGAATGCAGCAGCACTTTGTTGCCTGGCTCTTACAAACTCATTGGAGATGCTGGGTCCCTGGTCTGCACGCACCACTTTACTAGGACTTCTTCAACCAGTCAGAACGGTCGTCCGGATCTGAGCAAGCAGGTTGGCCCAGTAGCGCCAAGTGCAAGCCGTGAAATCCCTCCCAGTGGAGGAAGTTCAGAAAACACACTTCCATGTCATGCTGAAGTCAACAATGTCGCTCCATCTGCGGACTTTCCTGAAACAGACACTCTGGAGAGAGAAAATGAACAAGTACAGAATAAGAAAGGAGGGGTGGAGACAGAAGCTGTGAATAGCTCAAAAGATGAGACTGAACCCCGCCCCTCCAGTCCTCCAAATCCTTTTGATGAGTCCGATGAAGAGGAAGAGGAAAGGGAGAACGAGCAGCAAAAGCCAACAACAGAGGTAACCAATGGTGCCCTTCCCCCAACCCCAGTGAAGAGTGCAGAGGAAGAAAGTCGACCAGTGCCCGCCCCTCGAAGGGTGTTTGACCACTCCCCTCCTGCGCGTCCTGTACCCAGGCCTCGGCCACCTAGACCCTCCCAGAGTCCGGCCGTCAATGGTGAGTGTTACTTATTGTCATTTGTGGTTTTCTTATTATGGTGCTGCTGAGCCATACTGTACTGAGCTGGCATGATTCACACTGTGGTTTCAATTGTGCATTTACAAAATAGAATGAATAGAATAGAAAAAGCAGTATTCTGATGAACAGTTCGTCATCCTATTGACAGCACATGAAGCCCTTTTTTAGTGTAGGAAGTTTTGTAGGATGTTTCTTTCATGTTTAATATAGAATGCCTGACAAAAGTTCTGGAATATTTTTTTCTAAATTTAGTGCATATATGCAAGTTTTCTTTCTCAATTTACAAAAAACGTAACATGCTAAGGAGGGTTTGTTTTGATAAAAAACAAAATGACAGCCTTGTGAATAATGCAGTACCCCATGCATTTTATGACAGCACTTATCAGCACTCAAAACTTTCCCTCTTTGGGTTAAAAGAGTTTCAGTATGTGCTTTTAACAGTAATTTCAGGGGGAAAACGCATCATTTTTCGGTAAAACCTGCTCATGCTGCTGTTAAAACATGTTAACAGATCACTTCAAGCAAATCAGAGTTGAGTCTTAAATATTTGGGGAGTGAGTCCAAGTCGAGTTTTAAATCTCTATGTAACAAATCTGTGTCCAAGTCTCGAATCACTGGCGCGCGAGTCCATGTCGAGTCTCGAATAGAGTTTTAGTTTAGTCTCGTCATTAGCTTGTTTGGCTTCAAATAACGAGCCTTTCATTACAGCCAAAACCTGCTGTCTGAATAACAGAACTGAAGCACTACATGCAGTAAATGCAGTGTTTAAAGCAGGGGTGTCAAACTCAACCACCAAAAGGGCCATATTAAAAATCTCAACAGATCCATGAGCCAGCTTTAATTTTCTTTAATTTTTACTTAACACTTTGCTGTGATCCCACCTGGTCATTGTTTGACCAAAATATGCCAAAATTGCAACAGCAAAATAGGCACTGAATACTTGAACTATAATAAATTGTTTTATATAAAACAATAGGCAACATTAGCCACAGATAATTGTTAAACCTCTTTTAAGCCTATTTACTTGAACTAGACAATAGGCATCTTTTCTTTTTGTGTAACCGCTGGCCCATAGATTAATGTTAGAGAAATGGGGTTAGAATGCACATTATGTTGCAGTGCATGCTGAGGACTAAAGTGCAGCTCAGGGTGAAACGGACTGTAATAGCTAATCCAGCTGAAGTTTTAGTAAGTTTTAAAGGACTGTGATCTGTAACTGACTGAAAAAACTCACACGCAAGGTTGGAAAAAAGTTTCATTTGTTTTATTCATTTACCATATTAAGGATGGAAGTCATAATTTTAACCTTTTTTTTTTTTCAAGCTGATTTTGCTAATCAGTCAACATGCATATCCCCATCTTTGACTATGTGTGTTGAAGCAAATATACTTGAGGTTTTAGAAAACTGTTTTATATTAATGTTCTGTAATTTAATTTAAATCTCAAAATAAGGCAAAGTGTCAAATGTTTGACAGACAGTTTTTAACATAACTTTGCCTGTCAATATTTTTTCTTAATTAGGAGATGAACGTGAGCGTAAAGCGTCTGCACAAGTACCCCGGGATAGGTCGTGTTCGCCTGCTGGGTGAGACCAGTGTCCCATGCTTTTTCCTTCTATTGATGCATTTATCCAGATGCATACTGCATGTCCGTCTTGTTTGGTTATGTTTGTCCTGTTTGGTTCTGTTTTTCCTGTTTGTTAATGTCTTCATATGTCACTGTGATCTCCCCTCCCTCTTTGCCATTGTTCGTTTCACTTACTCATTTCCAGCCAGTCCACCGACACTTCTAAACCCAAAGATCCGCCCTGGCTGGCTCTTGTCAAATCAGAGCCCAAGAAAAAGTTGGCTCCTCCTCCTCCTCCTCCTCCTGCCGCTGGTACAGCCACACCTCCACATGCTGGGTCTGTTCCTTCTGTGAAGGAGGAAGAATCCCGCCCTGCTGCCTCTGTGAAGGAGGAGCAGTCTCGTCCAGCCTCTCCCCCTAATCCCTTTGATGATGATGAAGAAGAGCCACAGGCAGAAAATGCAGAGTTGTCGGTCCCGTCCTCTGTGGTCGCTGTCCATCCATGGTACGGGATTACCCAGGTTGCTGATGTCACTGGAACTGACACTCCTCCCAGAAAAGGGAGCCCCGCCCCCTCTGGGAGTCCGGGAAGTGCCAGAAGTAAAAAACGGCTGGCACCCAAAGCCCCGAAATCTTCCTCTACAGGTCAGTTACTGTTGCTGACCAGAAAGGCCAGTTCTGAAATCAGGGTTTTCTTATTGCAGGTTTTGTAGATTATAGTATTATGATGAATAATAGTACCTTTTTTTATAGATTGCTTGAAATACATATCATCTGTTTTTTGAATCATTTTTCACTTATAGTACTGTACAAAAGTCAGAGACAAAAACAGCCAATAAGTACAAGATATTCATTTTTCAGACAATATTTCTGAGCAGATTAGATGTAAGATAATCCACTTGCATAAGGCAAAGGAAGGTACGTGACAAACAGTTGTTTCCAGCCCTGAAGCTCAAAAAAGCATTAAAAGTTACAGACAAAATAACAACCGTGCGAGACTTTTTAGACCACCAAATCTGTCCCCATCAGATAAACAGCGCTTAAAGCTTTCATCTTTGAAAGAAAATCAAGCTGCTTCAGATCTGAAAAAATCCACCGGTGTTTCTGTCCATCCTTTCACTGTGAGAACTCAGCACTATGGGTCTGAAAGGATGTGTAACTGTCAAGAAGACCTCACTGAGAAAAGGACACTCCAGGGTCCAGACCTCAACGTCACTGAATGTGTTTGGGATTATTTGAATCGTGAGAAGCAGACAGTTTAACCAACTTCCATCTCTGCAGATCTCTATTATATTAAGTTGTTAAGTTTTCTTTAATTTTCTATTAAATAAATATTAATAATAATAAATTGAAGGCCATTTGGATTAGAAGTTAAATAAATGAAGGGTGGTCTCGGACTTTCGCACAGTACTTTAAGACACACTAATACTATAATATATGAAACACAGTAATTCTGCAGATTTCAGTACACTAAAGTTAGCATAGAACGTGATTTGGTTTCTGTTGTTTTGTTGCGCCATTAAAGGGAAACTAACTTGTTGTTGTAAATGTTTACCTCTACAAAAGGAGAGAAACCATAGGAAGCAGAAGCGTTAGAGTAGACAGTTACTCTTATAACAGTGGGTAGGTTAATCAATTATAGAATTAATAGTCAGCCTTTACTCTGTTGAGTCCAACCCTGTTATCCTTGCCCCTCACTCTCTCTGTTTATCATCCATTTTCCTCTCATCCCCTTGTTCCACCCTGTTGTCTGCTTGCTACTCCTTCAGCTCTTCCTTCTTCTCAGTCTTCCTCTGCCTGTCCCTCTCCAGCTCTGAGCTCAGAGAGTCTCTCTTCCTCTTCATCGGACCATGGCCTGTCCCGGACCACTGGCGCCTCTGCAGCGCCCCGGCGGCCCTCTGCTAATGAGCAGGAACATCCGTTCACCAAGAGTGTATCAGAACCATCAATTAACAGTCCCAGCTCTGCCAACTCACCGCCTTCAGCTGAGCTTCAGTCCCGCCTCACGCCAAGCCCCTCCCCCTTGCCGCCTCATACCAACACCTGTTCAGCTCCTGCCACTCCAGAGACCAATAGGAGTGCAGGGGGTAAAGGTATGAGGCCGCCCCCGCCCCGCCCTCCAGCTGGTCCTAGTCCACTGATTGGATCTCCTTCCTCACAGCCACCAAGCACGCCCAGTAAGGTGAGCAAAACTATCATTGAGCCTTTTGTAGGATTTGAAGCTTATATAAAAACATTTGTAAACAAAAGTACTCTTCTCTCACAATGATTGAACTTCTGCCTAGCTAGTGATCGTTTGGTTGATTTAGTGATTTATATTTGTGCGTTAGGCATATGAAATTTGACACGTGACTTTTTACTGACCTAAAGAATGGTAAATCAGAAGGCCCACTAGTCTTGCTGGGCCATGTAATCTCATAGAACATCTGGTGACAACCTTGAGAAATTGTGTGCTAAATGTGGGTGGGAACGGGGACTTAATGGCAAACTGAGAAACTGTGAAATTTCTGAAACGATCCGACACGTCATGAAGGTGGAGGCCAAAGTACACTAGTGTGCTTGTCATCAGAGGGATTTGGGGGTGGGTATTAGAAGGGCTTACCCTTGTTAGCAGCACTAAATGTTGAACAAGTTGTCCTCAGACGTGTATTCTTGTTAAGAGCTCATGTCTGGCCATGCAAAAGTATGTTTTGAAAACATCGTTTTTTCCTCTCTGCGTTTTGGCCTCTGTCCGCACAGAACAGCATTTTATGTCACTGAAAAATGAGCTTTTGGAAAACATTTTTAAACAGGAAAGCCATGTCTTTTTAACACAGACAGCATAATGTGGTCATTGCTGTTTCGCTGTGTTGTGCATGCTTCAGAACTACATTCTTAACATAGATGGTGACCGCGCTGTTTCTGTGTTCAGTAATATCAGGTTTGATCATGATGGTACTGACCATGCAGAAACTTATTAAATTAGCTTTACATTATCATCAGAGGGAAAATAATTAAAAAAATGCAAGGAAATGCAAGGAAAAATACAATCAACCTACCTTACCCATGGTCCAATACTTGGACTGCCATGTAAGATTTGTTTGTGTTGCTTCTTTATTATTTCTGAATCTTATTTCCAAGATTGTGTCTAATGTTAAACATTTAATGTTAAATATTGACTTATAACTGCAATTCTTTCCTATTAATCAAATAATCAGATAATTAATTTCTCAATTAATCAAAATCATAAGGGACTCAATTAAGGAAATAATCATTAGTTGCAGGATTAATAGGTATACTTTATTCATTTTTGTTGTTTTCAGCTAAATTCTTTGTACGACAAACACAGAGCACGACAGTCCATTTGTATTGTGTTTTTGTTGGAAAATGCATGTTGTCTGAAACGCATAATCCAAAAGGATAAAGGATTACGTTGCTAAAGCAGTGGTTGTTAAAGCAGTGGTTGTTAAATAAGATTAAT
Organism: Colossoma macropomum; assembly: GCF_904425465.1. Taxonomy (NCBI): domain Eukaryota; kingdom Metazoa; phylum Chordata; class Actinopteri; order Characiformes; family Serrasalmidae; genus Colossoma; species Colossoma macropomum. The sequence continues at coordinate 11,966,025 of NW_023494789.1, forward strand.
GTTTTTGACGTTACCGCAGTGACCTCATTCTTGCAAAAAGTTTCAAGGTGATGAATAATGTGGGCAGACCAGGGAGTAACTGTGAGGTTTCTAAGGTATGCTTTTTGGCTAACTGCAAATATTTCTCTCCCCTCTCTCCTCTCTGTCTCTCTCTTACTCCTGCTCTCTCATTCTTTTTCTTCTCCTTCTCTTTTTCACCACATCAATCTCCATCTGTCATCCCTTTTTTGTCTGCCTCTCTGTATCTCTCTGTTCTCTCTGTCGTTCTCTATCTTTTCTGTTTTCTGCTACCTTTTCTGTCTGCTTTTGATCTCTTTCTCTTGCTCTCTTATTCTCTCTTTCTTACTCTCGGTTTACTCTGTCTGCTTCCTTTGTTTTTCTGTCTCTCTCTCTGCTTTCTCTCTTTCTCTAGCGGATCTGTAAGGAGAATCCGTTCAATCGTAAGGCCTCCCCCACGGTCACCTCTCCGCAGTCCAGACCCCCTAAAGGCCCTCGACCTGCCCGCCCTCCTGCACCTGGACACGGCTTCCCCCTCATCAAACGCAAGGTACTGCACCATAGTCCTTTTAAAGAAGACAGACTAAGGATAAGTTTTGTTTTGTGCCAGTCTTGATCCAAATCCTTTAATATTAAACGTTGTCCTAAACAGAGTCTCATCTGATGTTTCTATTTTGTAGAAAATGCAGTCACACAGTGCGCAAGCCTACATTAAGATGCTGCAGTAAAATCACTTTATTTTGTGTATGTACATGCCATGGCACAATTTATGTTTTTGTTTTTTTGGCTACCTTTTGAAATGACCTTTTTCATGTAGTCTTGAATGTGCTACTTTCATATTTAATATAAAATATTGATGAAAGGTGGGTGACTTAAAGCCCAATTTTGGTTATCACAAGCTTTTTTTGATTCATCACTTTAAAATAGTTTTACATACATTTAGACTGCTTTTTAACTTCTGATAACAAGCTTCAATGCAAGTAGAAGGTAATATCCATTTCTCACCTTTACAACAGAGGTGTAAATGGATCTTAATGGGGTAAAATATTGTATCGTATTTTTAAAGACAGACAGGTACATAAAGGGATAAAAAAGCAACCAACTAAAACTTTTGGGTGGATTTTGTACTATTTTACCATTAGAAACCTATTTAAGAACTCACACATCTGCTGTTTGTTTAAAATAACAAGTTAAATCACAATATTTGTATCGTAATCTTTTTGACCCCGGTTCCTATAAGTCAGTATGTCTATAAGTTTCTCTCCAATGCACCATTTCACATCAAACAATTCTGTATAATTTTGTTCTTTGAACCAATTACCAGTTTTGAAAAGTCAGTGAAATGGCCCTTTGTGAAATGATTTGTAATTGAATTGGGCTGGACAGAAGTGACACTGATCCATGAAAATATGCCCAAATCTGCTCTGATAATGATGGTTTGGGACATCCCTAAATAATTAAATAAAAGAATTTTAAATGCAATTTAATTCCAGTGAAGTTCCACAGTCCACACTTGTTCATTTTTATCTTCCCAAGGACTCGATTAGAAAACACTATTTTTAGAACGTTGCTGTAAGTAAGGTAGTCATAAAGGTGCCCAAAGAACAACAGTGCCCTGTTCTGCTCCTCTAAGCTCACTCTAGAACAATCCTATCCACATCACAGCCCTGTTACATCAGAAATATTATTACTGTGCTTACTGTGTCCTCTCACTGACCATGCAGGTGCAATCAGATCAGTACATCCCTGTAGAGGACATCTATGTGGAGATGGGGACACTAGAGAGGCAGCTGGACGAGCTGGAGCAGAGAGGAGTAGAGCTGGAGCAGAAGCTCAGGGACTGCTCTAACGGTGAGGCATATATAAAAAAAAATGCATAATAATGATCTTTATTTATGTAGTGCTTTTAATTGAAATTACAAAATACAGAGTGGTAAAAGTGTGTGTGTGTGTAAGTCAGAATTGTCCTGATTTCACAAAAGATATGACAAATTGATCCATCAGCAAGAAACGGCAGCATTCACGACTCCAGATGGCAATGAACTGATCTCTGCAGGGCCCTCTACTGTATGCCTTTGGTATAGCACGCTCAGTAAAAGGCAGGCTGAACCGTTAGAGGTTAACTCTTGTTGCTTGTTCTCTGTGAATTTCAGAGGAACATGAGGAACGGCTGCTGGTGGACTGGTTCACTCTAATTCATGAGAAGCACCTGCTGGTGCGCAGAGAGGCAGAGCTGGTCTACACGTAAGTCATAAAGCACACATGCACAGTTTGAAAAAATCTAATTTATTATACACATTTCAGATAACAGACAAACTTTAGGCTTCAAGACTGTTCCTGTAAAGGTCCTGTATGTATCTCATGTTTAAAGTCCATTTAATGTTTGCTGAGCTTTTCATACCTTGGCTTCAAACAGTTATTTGAGAGTGAGGAAATTGTTACAGAATCGAAATTTAGTTTAGAAAAATATCACTATTATCTTGTGTGGGGCAATCAAGCAAGTCAAAACTGATTTGTTTCTGAACTTCAGGGCAAAGCAGCAGAATCTGGAGGAGAGGCAAGCAGACGTGGAGTATGAGCTGAGATGCCTCCTCAACAAGCCAGGTGGACATTTGTGGGGAAACAACCAAACAACATGTAGTCACAGTGACTGAATTGTCTGTCTAAATTACTGACTTGTACATGCATTTGCACCTTCGCTGTCATGCAAAAACCTTGTATCTCCTTTTTTGTTTTGTTTTTTTACTTTTTTTATATTTGAAAATCCCAGTTATCCTTCACATTGTGTTAAAATTTCATGATGAATGGACCAACAGAAATGGTCCTAAATTACTTAGGAAAATCTTGTTACATAAACTTCCATTACAAAACATTTCATGTTCTTCTCCTATAAAGTTACCATTCATGCTATGCATATACACTAATATATATGGCAGAAATCAGGGCTCAATATCTAAATGATGAGGCGCATCAGACATGCAGCTCAGTGTGAGGTTTTCCCATGATTTTGGATCTTACAGCTAGTATGTTGTTGACGAGGTTCTTGAGCATCAGGTGGTTTTTGGTGTGTTTGTGCAGCATAAATAAGCAAAAACCACAGATAAAAAGAACTTGCAAATTACTTGACGCATTACAAATTCTATTTTTATATATTGGCCACTTTATTTTTATCAGACTGCCACTTTAACCATTAACTGTAACTATGGGACATTTGTTAAGCATTTTGATTTCAGAATGAGCACTGACCAACTGTGTTTTTCACTATAAAGAGCATAATTAGTCCTGTTTAATTGGATTTTGTACAGTGCAATGTGAAATGTTGAAATGAACTCGTGACAAAGTAAATTTTGAATGTTTTTAAATATAGCACTATTAGTGAATTATGTCTGTGCCAACATTTTGTGATGTGTATCATGAAAATGTATTTTGGGAATTATAGTAAGATTTTTTTTTGCCTTCCTAATTAAAGAAACAAGTGTTTTTGCCATTAATTCATTTGCAATTTCTCTTTCTTTCTGGCAGAGAAAGAGTGGAGCGATGATGATCGAGACAGGGAGAAGCAGTTGATGGCTGAGCTAGTCACCATCATCGAGCAGAGGAACCAGATCATCAACAGCATGGATCAGGACAGACAGAGGTGATTAATTACCATGAACTCATACCCATAAACTGTCACAGTCACTCCGATCTGGCAGTTGAATTTGAAGTGGGTACAAGTAAGTCCCAACCTCAGGGTCATAATCTTTATTTTTCTCCAGGGAAGAGGAGGAGGACAAGCTAGTGGCAGCCATGCTGAAGAAGAAAGGTGGGGGCTTCTCAATTTCTCTTTAATTTTTTTCTCTTTTTCTGTCTGTCTCTCTTTGTGTTTAAAAGCTGTGTCTTGTCTCTTATTCCAGAGTTTCATGGCGAGAGTGAGCCCAAAAAGAAGCCTGCAAAATTTAAACCCATGAAGGTGTTGAGGAGGCTGAGCACAAAAAGCGACATGCCAAAAAGTGTGAGCCCACGGAAGGAGAAAAGCTCGGGAGTTGGGACAGAGAGAGATAAAACTTAAGATAGATAGTTCGTCTAACTCTATTTATACTTCTCTAAGCAAATGGCTGGGAGAAACTGACAACATGAACATTTTTTCTCCTCTCTTTTCTTCAGCATTTATCCAAAAACTGTCAATTATCAGCATAATTTATGTTTTTAAACTTAGCTTTGTGTATAGATGCAGTATCGTAATAATTAATGAAGAAAATAGAAGACTAAGGTGTCTTTATCCCATAGGGTCTGACTCGAAAATAAGACTAACTTTAAGTACTTTACCTTCTGTTTGAGAAGCAAGAACAGTTAAAACTCTTGTTCTTGTTAACTATTTGCAAGAATAGTCACTAGATATGATAAACATTATTTACCATTGAACAGGTGCACCACGTTTCAAAGACATTTAAAAAGGGAATTCCATCGATTTTTTTTATTTATTTATTTTTTTTTAAACATTTTTAAACACAATTTAATGGTTGAGATGTAAACAAACAACCAGGGTGGATGGATGTGAAATGGTTCACTGTAAAGAAGGTAACTGGCTCAGATTTCCTTACAGTGGTGGTGATAGGAACCAGGGGTCATGATGTCTACAACTATAGCCGTTTTATTTACTATACAGAACCACCAGTCAACCTCCATGTGTCTTCTGAGTTTTTATATGTAATGTTGATAATGGTGAAATAGTGAAAAGTTTTCTTTGAGGACTATTTTGCCTCTTAATAGCCAGCATGTCTCACTCCTCCATGGATGTGTTTTAAAAATATATCATCTCAAAAGTATCATAAAACAGTGTCTCAGGCATCAGGCAGCACATTTCTAACCATTTCATGTGATAACTTTCTGTGAGGGAGCTTTTAGAAGTATCAGACTCTTAAGACGTGTGGTTCCCATCATCACCACTATGAACAGTTGTGACTTGGTAAGCTTCTCTAAAACGGCCCATTTCACACCAAACAACTTTGAATGAATGTTTACATCTCATTGATTGAATTATGCAAAAATATTGAAAAATCGGTGCAATTCTTTGTTTAATTTCTGTTTGTTCATTAATGCAGTTTTCTATGTACAACATAAACTGCTCTCCTATATTTTCAGGATGTATACAGTGTATATGTGTGATCATGCCTGACTATTTTGGAGAATAGCTAACGTGGAATTGCTTGTTTTCTTCAATGGCTGTACTCGTGTACATTCTGGTGCTTGTGAGAGATGAGGTTACTAACTTCACTGATGCAAACTCTTATGCAAAGCTCTGACTCCATGCTGCACTGTGGTTCCTGTCTGTGGTGTTCTCAGCAACATTCACAGAAGTTTTATATAAATAGTGTGATGCCAGTCAAATTTCAGATTTTATGATAAATTCTTGGTGGTGCAGATACTAACTTACTCATTAGCTCCATTTAATATTGGGGCGTATTAGCAATACAAACAGTTAATCCAGCTAATTCAGCACTCAAGACATGGACTAAATTGTGGATTCTTATTGGAAGTTGGTTCAAGTAATAATTAAAGGAACACTCCAGCACTTTGGACCTAATCTTTGTCTGCTGCATCTGTATTGAATCTTTGATTACTATGGACAATGGGCCTCATTCAACAATATCTTCCTAACTTTTTTCTTAATTGTTTTCTTGAGAAAGAGCCTAAGAAAAAGTATGTATGTATGTATGTATGTATGTATGGTGAATGTCAGATGTCTTTGTGAAAACTGTGTAAGTGGGTTTTAAGAAGAAATTTCTTCTTAAAAAGGGTTGTGAATGAGGCCCAATAATTTTGATGCGTTTACCTGTAAATAGTAAACACATCTTTTTATAAAACATTCAAGAATTCTTCAAAGGTATTTATAATTTTAGCTGCAAGTCTGTATAATTAGTTCTTTCGGAGAGTTTTGAATTTGCACAATATCGGTGCATATTTTAAAGTGCCCATTGGCTTCTATAATGAGTGAGTCAAAGGGTTTTTAGTTTTTTCCTTAATACAGGGAAACAGATCAAAAGTCTTGTCTGTGGTATTAGATGGTACAATACAAATGCGGCAGATAGAGATTAGGTTGAAAAGTACTGGACTATCCTTTTAATGTAATTATCATATTATTACAGCATTTAAGGCTGAACGTGTCTGGGTATGCAAAGTCAGCACCAGAGCTATGTGTTGTGAGGCCTATAAATAAGCATAATTCATCTCAGATTCTTTGGCTTAAGCTATTTAAGTAACCAGAGACCACAGTTTCAACATAGTTCTGAACTTAAAACTAGCAGCGTCATTGGTGGAAGAAAACAAGGTGAAAGCAAAATGAAAGAACTTTTTAAATGTAGGAATATTTTATTAACATGAGGTATTAACAGAAGTTGCTTACCATTTTTGGAAAGCTTGTAGGCAAATTTGCAATATAATATTTATGTTCTTGAAATGCTTTTCCTGGTTTGTTGTGGAATTTGTCAGTCTTAGTTCTCTGTCGGGCCTTAATTTCAAGAAAGACATGAAATAAGAGGGTGTCTAAAAGAGTGCCATTATTTTATTGTATTTATGTAAGAAATCTTTATGTTGTAGAACATGTACATCTGTGTCTTGATAACTGTTGACATTTTCTTTTGTATTTTGTCTCTTCAGCAAGCTCTTATGTGTTGTGTTAATATAATACCCATATTCTGTCATTATGTTTTTGTGCCTCTAATATCTCAAACCAAGGGCTTTTATTGCATAAAAACACAATATTGTGTTAAAAAAAAAAAACGATGCACTTTGGTTTGGATGATAAAATTAATAAAACAGATTAATGTAACTAAATCATTTTCTTTCTTGTTTTTCCTCTTGTCTTTTTTCCCCATTTTGGTTTTTGCACTAATCCCATGAAAAAAGTAATGGCCCCTTGGCCACTGGGTCAGAGAATGTATGAACAATAAACACCAGGACCTAAAACTCAAACCCAAAACCCTTGAAAAGCAATGTAGCATTAAATAGGCAGCATCATTTCAGTTTGCAGTAATGTTGGTAAATCCAGGTACACAGCTGGCAGACCTCTGTTTATTTACAGCTGCTCTTCACTTGTCCTGTTCTCTCTCTTTCATCATGAGTGTCGTCAGCTCCTCGCTGCGCGTCCTGTCGATCAGCTCAAGCTCTCGGACTTTCTGTTGGAAGAAGGAAGAGCACACATCATTGAATCTTAGGTCGTGTTCATAAATACTGTTGCTGTCAAGTCAGCCTGAAATCAAATTTGTCATTATTCATATTAAGCACAATTCATCATATCCAGTATTGTGCAAAAGTCACCCTTCATTTTACTTAATTTCCAGTCAAAGCAGACATGTTTAACAGAACATTTCACAAACCACCAACAGCTAAATGTAATATCACATTTTCAGCTTCATTCTTTTAAGGAGACTCACTTTCAGTTTTTAAAGAAATCTGCATGGATATTTTTCTACTCCAAAGTTCAGTCTTCACAGTGATAAAACTCTGGATGACAATATCACAGTATTACTATACAATATTACTACAGGCAGTGCAAGTTAGGGGTCATAACTTCTACGATCCTGGATGTTTGCATCACACATGGTCATATGATCACGCTCTGTCTGTTGCGTCAAATGATGCTGAACATATTAAGTAATGATTTGATGATGCTGTGTAGCTGTATGTAAATATTAACGATTTATGCATATAGCTAATAGCAGACTGAGTAAATGGTTGGAAAACTTTTTGAACAGCTACACATCCTTTCACACCCATAGCGCTGAGACGTCTTCTCACAGTGGAAGGATGGACAGAAACACCTGTGGATCTTTTCAGATCTGAAGCAGCTTGATTTTCTCCTCTCTCTCAAAGATGAAAGCTTTAAGTGCTGTTTATCTGATGGGGACAGACATGGTTGAGTCCCACTTTACTTTTTTGAAACTCCTGTTTTTTCACTTTGACTTTCCTCTTCAACATGCAAGTGGATTGTCTTCTATCTAATCTCAGAAATATCTTCTGGAAAATGATTACTCAACTTGATCTAAAAAGTAAATAATTACTGATTTTGCCCAGTAATGTATATGATTTAAAAGAGAAAATTCCTGTTTTCCTTAAATTCTCTATCAAAATCAAATGACCTTTGTCCGTCTTCTGAATTTTGAATACGTCACTGTGCATCAGCTATTTACAGGTAAATGCATCAAAATTATTGAGCCTCATTCACAACCCTTTTTAAGAAGAAATTTCTTCTTAAAACTCACACAGTTTTCACAAAGACATCAGGTAGGGATTAATAATAAAAACCAATAATATCATGCAGCTGGCATTTTTTTGAATCAATTTGATTGCAAATGGTGCAGCTGTGCTCATCTAGGAATACAGTGCCCATCAAACATCTGGAGCAGGCTGCCCAAAGTGTGGTCCTATTATTAAAATAATGCTATACATTAATCTTTTAAAAAGCTATTTGAAACCTATCAGTTTTTGCAAATTGATGATAACATGCAAAAGCTAGATGTCCCCAAACTTTTTTTAGGTAGTGTAAAACATTAGGTAAACTTGTATAGAAGCATCTGCCCTAAATGGGTTTGCTTCAAGTCGAAGGGGTGCAGCAGAGGTCCCAATATGTGTGTGTTCATGGTAGTCATGTGTATCTCAGTCTCAGTACCTGAGATATCTGAGAGTTAATGATGTGCTGGTAGTGGTGTCCCCTTCCAAGAGCACTCATCTCCTCCAGAAACTGCCTCCTCTCCTCAATCTCATCCAGAACTGTGCAGTAAGGAAAGAATATAGTTTTCTCTGCATAAAGTTAGATACAGTACAGAGCAAAAGTTGCACGCTTCTGGTCAAGACATGTTTAGTTGATTTTTCGACATGAAAATAACACATTCTTTACAGAGAACACACTCCTGCACATTTTTATGCACAATTACTGTTTATTTGCTGAATTTAACATATTGGGAAAAAATAAAACACAAAATGTGGTCTGTGCAAAAGATATGACACATTTTATTACCAGCCTTTCAACCAGTTTTAACCAGTCTTTACCATTTTTGTAGAAAAATGTCATATTTGAGTGTGTTCTTGTAGAGGACGTTAACTTATTTTCTCTTAAATCAACAAACTGACTGTGATGTTCAAACTTTTTTGCATGCAACTGTATATTCTACTACTGTGAAAAGTTCTTTAAATTTTTAAATAACTGAACAGAAAAATAATCAAATTGAACTGTGAATAATTATATAAATAATATTAATCAGACTGAATTATGGCGAGGTCAGAGGTTTAAAGCACAATGTTGTGGACGGTGTGATACAATTTTGTACATATAACATGTACTGCTAACTGTATGACTAGTCTCACCTTCCTGAAACCTGTCTGTCTCTCTTCCCTCTCCTCTCTCAGGGGGCTGCTGGTGTGAGAGAGAAGGCTGTGGTTCCTCCTGGCCTGTAGCGAGGATGCTCTGCAGTCGGTGTTTCTCTTTCTCCAAATCCCCTTAAGCCAGAGTAGACAGAGAGCGGGGGAGATGTGTTATTATGCTGCATGTAAGATGGTGAATAATGAATCTTAGGCTGACTGAACTGTCTTAAAGCAGTAATCAGGCAGGAGGACTAAGGTTGGCATACAGTCTTGATGATTAAGCGTAAATAATTTAACACATCTTCTACAGCAAACACACTTCTGCACATTTTAATACACAAGTTTATTTGCTGATTTTAACATGATGGAAAAATATTAAATAGCGGCCTGTGCAGAACTTATGGCACATTTTTCCCAATATGTTCAACTACATAAATAAATACAAACTGTGCATGAAAATGTGCAGACAAAAATGTAGAGGATGTGTAACTTATTTTCATTTAGAAAATCAGCAAAACGTAATTTGAGAAGGGATGTTCAAACTTTTGCAGTACTTATCCCCTGCCTGATGTGGAGCAGTCTGAACAACACCATAATAATAATAATAATAATAAAAGCTTTATTTATAAGTTTTATTATTATCATTACTATGCATACTATTTATAATATATAAAATATATATAATACATTACATACAATTAATAAATGTTATTATAAAGTTGATGTATTATGAATGATTGATTATTAGATTATCTATAAATATCTAAACGTGGTTCAGCTAGAAATGTGCTAACAGAGTAAACTAGCTTTAACGGTGTAATAATCAGAGGTATTAGATACTCACGTGTTGCGCTGGGTCGATATTTCTCTCGTGAGTAGTTGTCTCCGGCTCTACATTCCTCAGCGCTGCGTCTTTGCGGCCTGGCTGAGAGAGCAGGACCGTTACTGACCCTGAGCTGGGGCTGAGGCTGGCATGGTGGGGCAGATGAAGTGGGGTTACAAACCAGAGGTAGGGCGCCCCCTTCTGGTACACCAAAGAAAAGACAATGATTGAGGAAAGTGAACAGACTAAGCTCTAACTTCAGTAACACATGGATCATGACATTCTTATTTCTTACTCTTCAGCTGGCTGTTGATCTGTCGCTGCTGAAAGCTGGTGAGTCCAGATTCTTGCATCATCACTGCAGAACAAATAGAGTAAACAAACTGACTCGTGTTAGGATGGATTGAAATACGTCATCATCATCATCAATGTGGATCAGAAAACGAACAGCATAACTGTCTCCCATTTTGGGATGGATATTATTTTATGATCAACTGAATCTATTTTAGGACAGGATCTGCACCCAATGTCCATCAGGAGAGACAGTAACTGAGGACCACTTTGTTCATGTTCAAAATACAAAACCATCAATAATAAAACAAATTAGAATCAATAGATTTAGCAGGACAGTTTATTTATAACTGACACAAGATCTCTTCAGTTATCTAATCGGTATTTCTGATTTCTGATGTTCCTTAATTTTTCATGTTTATCTTATTGTTTATTACTATTATTATTAGTATTGTTATTAATATATGTATAAACATATTTGTACTTCAATTTTTATAGCTTTCTTTTCATTAGATAGATAGATAGATAGATAGACAGATAGATAGATAGATAGATAGATAGATAGATAGATACTTTATTGATCTCAAAGGAAATTTAGCATTATTTATCTTTATTAACATATTTTATTAATTTACAGATTAATAACTCAATTTAACATGTATTGTACAGCTTTGGCAACACAGGTCTCATATCCTGTCATGGCAATAAAGCATATTTGATTTGATTTTAGGATGGGCACAACCAGGGCTGTTTCTGAAAATTTGGGGGCCCAAAGTGTAATCTGCTGGGAGAGCCCCCACACCCCTCCTTCACCAATCATATTCTTTTGTATGTAAGATTTAATACGTACTTCATTTTATATACAAAGAATGTAAGAAATTCTTTTAACTCCTTGCATTTAAATAAATAAATAAATAAATAAATAAATAAATAGGTAAGTAAGTAAGTAAGTAAGTAAGCGGGTAAGTAAGGAAGTACTTGTGGGTCCTGCTTATAAACGGCCCTGGGTACAACAAACGATCAGCACACATACTTTGCATTAACTGTCTGGTCTCGTCGCTGTATTTCACTCTCGGATGGTTCCTCAGCTCCTCGCTGCCGTTGGTGTTTTCGCCCATCCTCTTCATCCAGACCAACCAAAGCACGAAGCCGAATCCTCATAGAGAACCTAATAAAGTATATAAGCTCTGTAAAATAATTCAACACTTTAACACTAACAAAACACTCGCGGTTCTGATGAAGCCAAATGACCAAAAAAGTCACTCAGTTTCGCTTAGTCTAGGAGTGGAAACGTTGCTATGGTTACCGGAACACAGTGGGAGGAGCGCCAGTCTAACTTATGACCAGCAGATGGCGCCAAAATGCACGTTTTTATCCCGCTAAAACAAACCCGCCGCTTACTACCATACTAAAAATATGTCAAAAACAGGACACCACCAATAGAAGTCCATTCATTAGTGTAGTTTGTGTAGTATGTGGTTTTGGACGCAGCTCCAGGCTAGTTTCTGACAGTAGTATCCAACTGCAGGACCGCAGCACCGCAAGTTCAGACCCCACACTTTCAGCCCAGGACTCTCAGCTCCCTGCGCCTCTGCTTAGGAGCTGCAACCGCACTTTCAGCTCTAGCGAGGACGGCAGTTCTTCAACACTACTCTTATTAGATGAGAGAAACCATTTTTATAAGAAAACCATTGAAAAAATTTGATTCTTTTCTTTTCAGGCTATCATTAAACATGCACCAGCGTCAATTATTACTGATTATCCACACGGCCCGCCCACCGTCTTCCAGCCAAGACCACGCCCAGACGTAGTGTTTTATTGCATGATCACATAGGCTAGATTCCAAATTGCTCCCTGTTCCCTGTGTAGTGCACTATGTAGGTCATCCGGTAATGGTTGTTTCACCCATACAGCGCGTTACATGTCGTGGAAAGCAAATATATTTTTGCCACTTGAAAGGCTTACATGTGTCCGTGTTTCAGACAGAAGTAGCATCAACACAAGGCTGAGTCTCTAACGGCTCCTTACTCCCTACATAGTGTGCTAGCTTTGGAGCTTTAGAAATTCTAGCCTCTGCAGCCAAATAGTGCATCATTTATCACGTATGTATATGAGTCCCAGATGTCTTAGTTAACTTACCTACATTATGCATTGTTGGGGTGCAGGATCCATAATTTTAATTCCTACGTAGTGCACTATGTAGGGGACAGGAAGCCATTTGAGATTCAGCCCCAGTGTGGGAAGAGGGGCGCCGTTGGTTTGACGCTAAATCAGACTCGGTGGTAATTTTGTGACCAGAAGGTAATTATAAAGCGAAAGTTTTGCAGTAAACAGTGCTATGTTATCATATCCTCATTGTTATGCGACAAGAAGTTAAAAAAATGAAATAACTGCAATATTCAGCAATGGGCGACCGAACGTGCTCTTGATTCAGCGGCCCATGGTTGCTTGGCACTTGGCACTCTTAAGGACCTACATTTCTTGGCGGAATACATTTTATTAATAATAATTATTTCCTGAAAAATGTGTCTTCACGTGTTATATGTGGCCGCAGTTTTATATAAGAAGTAAGCCACTTGAGGCCATGCGTTAGTGCACTGAATAAAGTGTCCAAAAGTTTGTAGACAGCTGTTCGAACAGCATTTCCATTGACAGGGAGTTAGTCCTCCTGTTGCTGCTGAAGCTCATTCATATTTCCACTGTTCCACAGCCCAATGATAGGGGTCTTAATACCCCTTTAGCCCAAGCGTGTCAATGGTCATGGTAACCTTAGGCACATTTGTGGCTTCTCCAGAACGTCCCAGCAATGGGTGAACCTTTAAGTAGCTGAAATCACTAATTATAAAGTGGAGTCTACAAACTCTTGGACACAGTGTATGTAGAGGTCAAGCTCAGCATCATATATTCTGTTTAAATTATATAGATCCTGATGTATAGCTATTATGCCCAACCACTAGTGTTACTACCTGTTTTCTCATTACCTGTACCTGAGAAAAACCTTACTGGTGCTGTATGTACAACTGGACTTTCTCTTCTTTGAATGTTTCTCTATGAATTTTTCTTTTTCATCTGGATGTTCTTCCTGTAGTCATGAGTTAAAAGATAAAAAAGCAGGATGGACAAAGGTCTGGTACAGAATTGTTTTATTTATTGAGTTGTATTGGTCGTCTCGAACTGTCCATTTACCGAATGACGTCAGAGTCAGCGGGGTTCGGATGTGGAGTGTTAGAAGAGTCTGTTATAGCACTAATGGGGCCAACCAGCCCTGTACTTTTCAACCAAGCAACATAGAAATATTAAAATAGATATATAGAAAGGCACATATTTTGTCAAAATACAATTTTGGCATGCATTGGCTTACAAATAAAAAAAAAAAATCAATAAAATCGGAAGCAAAAAAAAAAAAGGTGGTAAACTTTCCAAAGCTTTGACCTTATAAAGTGCCTGTTCCTTTGAGAGCAGGACTCACAGTATAAACGTTCCTGTTCCAACAGTCAAAAAAAAAAAAGATAAAAAAATTACAACTATAATTAAAAATAAAAAGAAAATTGGCACAGGACACAGGCCATGTAAATACACTTACACTCATAAATACTCGCTCACTGAAAAACAGCAACAATGCAAATGCCTGTTTGGTCCAACATACAGTAGCAGTCTGCTTGAGTACAGTGTTTATCTAGGCTTGTCCTGAGAGACAAAGAGAGAGAGTTAAGACAGTAAAGAAAAACCCTCGTCCGTCCCGACGTGTCACCAACCAGCATGGGAGCAACAGGAGAGAGCGGAGGTTCAGGTTTTGGCACATGTTTGCTGTGTATAACAATACAAGCACTTCTTTAGATCATGCCCTCGAAGCTGAAAAACACCCGATGTTTCTCTGATCTAGTGCCAGAGCATAAACTACAAGTTAAACAGCAAATTATCCATGGCTGGCTTACAAGCAAATTAAAATATAATGGTTAACCTTGTACTGGCTCTCATGTTAAGCTACAAGGTAAACAAAATATCAAGCACAGTGCACAAGAAAGAATTAATCAGATTTAAATACACAGAACAAAAAGCACCCTGCAAATTCCTCTCCATCCTGCCGCACTTCAAGTATGTGCTCCACACTTAGAATTAGCAAACCGAGACTCGACCTGTGCTCAAAAGGGGGTTGAGGTTCGGGAAGTACAACTTCTGAAATACATGCAGCGGATCTGGATTTCTAGAACTTTCTGCTGGATTTGCACAAATGGACTGAACTGCTTTGCTAGAGCTGCATTATAGGTTCTAGACTTTACAAAGCTAGACTTTACAGACACGGAGCTTCCAATTTCCTGACACTTGTGTACAATGAGGTGAAGGTTTCTGAACCCTGGTTATACTGAGTCTAGGTTTGTTTGGGCTTCCAGGTTTTGGAGAAAACAGTAGTTTAGCCACCCTAAAGGTGAGAGAGGCCGGAACCAGACAAACGCACACACAGGCGCTGCTTGTTATGGCCGTGCAGAAAGAGAAACGCATCATTCCAGTTTATTCTGGGCAGAGATGGGCAAAGAGGGGCAGCGCTGCCACCTAGTGGTTCAGGAGGATAGTGGCACACATGTATATAGGGCTCATCTGGAGAGTTTGCTGATAACGCGGATCAGTGCGGCATTCTCGTCTTTCAGCCTCTGGTTATCAGCACGAAGATCGACAAGAATCTGCAGGGAGAGAGAGAAAGAGAGAGAGAGAAGGTGTATGGGAAGGGGAATGTGACAGATGAGATGGTGAGAGAGAAAAGTAAAAAAAGAGGTTGGTTTAAAGGGGAACTCCACCAATTTTCTTAAAGTTTCTGCATAGTTTAATTATTAAATTGTAAACAGTCAATCAGAGTGGTTTGGTGTAAATTGCTCCATTCTAGAGTCAGAACTGTTCACAGTGGTGATGACAGGAAGCTCTAAAAGCTCCCTCACAGAAAGTTATTACATGAAATGGTTATGAATATGCTGCATGATGTCTGAGGCGTTGTTATACGGGCGCTGTAAGGCAAAATGGGTGCCCAAAGAAAATCCATTATCAGCATTACATATGAAATAAACTTGGAAGACACTTAGATTCACTGGTGGCTATATTTGTGTCGTAGACATTGTGACCCCTGGTTCCTATCACCACCACTGTAAAGAAATCTGAGAAAGTTTCTCTACAATGAACCATTTCACATAAAACCACTCTGAATGACTCTGTTTACATCTCAACTATTAAACCGCATCAATTTTTAATCTGTGCAATTCCCCTTTAAATACTAATGAATTAGGCTTTAAAGTGATACCTTGGTGAAATAAAATCGAATGTACCTCTCAGCAGTTTAGCTCCACCCATTCACACTGAAGCTACAAGGAGCATTTCGGCTCTTACAACAAGCATTTTGGCTGTTTTTTTGAATGAGGCACAATACAGGGCAGCCAATCAGAAGCATACATTTATCAGTCACAGTAACAAAAACAACCTGTTTAGTTGTAAGGGATAAAGAGAGGTTGGAAATGGTTATTTAAAAATGAATTATGACTATGTTTGGTACATAAATTTGATACATGGACCCAAGGGGAAAAAATATGAGAAAAAAAATTAGAAAAATATAAAATATGGGCATATTAAGACTGATATATGGAAATGAACTCTGGTCTCATTGGCTGCCTGTATCGGGCCTAATTCACAAAGCAGTCCAGTCTGAAACATGAATGAGCTGGGCTACAGTATTATAGGCTGAATTGGCAATAAATCTAAATGAATTGTTTTTGTGTCATCACAAAAATAATGAAATCAAGATGGGCTGGTTTGGCAGCTTAGACTGTATGGACTGAGCATTGAATGAAACCCTCATTTGACCAAAATGATTACAAATTAGCCTTGTAGCTACAAAACTTAAGAAGTACTCTCCAGACACCAAACAGGTCTTGACTGATTGATATTTGTTTATATTTGTTTATAGATTTTATAAATTTGATGGTTGGTTGAACCATCACTTTAAACAGATTTACAGCTAGATATTATAAAGACCAGCTACCATATTAACACAGTTTACCTTAAGCTCATCCTCCAGTTCGGAAGCTTTCCTCTGAAGTGCTTTCTTCTCCTGTAGTGCACACAAAGACATGAGTTACTTTCACTTTGTCTCCCACTCCACAGATTCAGCCTGGCTTTCCCCTAATAAACCTAATTGTATATGGTTGAGGCATCTATAGAGTTACATTGCTTCTTTGATTTCCATGTCCTGTATTTATTGCTTCTAGCTGCCGTCTTCATTTGAACTGTCCTCAGAACTGACTAAAAATAACTGGAGAGAAAACGACGTCCAGCTGACATAAGGCCAGACACCACCAGTGAAAGCTTGCTAGATTTTTTTTCCAGAGGAAAAGTGAGAGACTGTGAGAGAAATGATAGCTGGCAGCTGAGTAGAGCTGATTCAGACCACATATGCAGCAGAAAGGGAATGAAGAATAAAAAACACTTACAAATCTCTCCAGCTCCAGTAGGGCAGGTCGCTCACAGCCATTTTCCTGATTCTGAGTGTAAACAGAGACAGACAGATGTTATAATGACTGTAAAAGTTTTATTATTAATTAAAAAAAAATATATCATATACTATTATTTATTTTATATGTATTCCCAATCCATCGCTCACAACAGCTGAACATGCTGACTTCTAAGTTGTTTTAGAAAAAAGGTTCCGCTAATCCTTTAGTTGTAAAACAAAATGTAGAAAAATATTTTGGGCTTGTTTTTTTTTTAAAGATTTTTCAGATCACTTCTCCACCCATTCCATCTGCAGAATCTGCAAGCACACCTGTCTGAGTCGCTCCAGCTCCACTTTGCTCTCACTGAGCTGCAGCTGTGTCTCTTGGAGCTTCTCTCTCAAAGTAGCGTTCTCCTTCAGCACCTCCAAATACAACTGCAGAAAGGGAGACAGAGAGAAAAAAACAAAAAGAGAAAGAACAGACACAAATAAAGTTAGCTCTTTAATAAAAAAGAAACCCCCCTTTTCCATTAAATCAAATCGTGTCTCACTGCGGTCACTGCATTTATTTTGATGTGCAAAGAACATGATTTAACAAAGCTAAAAATTAATAGATTTTTAAATGTGTCACAAACTACCAATTGAGCAACACAAATGCAGAGGAAAATACTTTAGTAAGGTTTATTGTTGTTTTTTCAGTAGGGATGTGAATTCCATTCTGAATATGTGTGGACACTTAGAAACTCTTGCAGTGCATCCAACAATAAAGACAGCATGAAGCTTCTTTTATACAGTGATAAACAGAGTAGCACACAGAAAACTCCAATTTCGCATGCTCATTCATTTTACTGTGACCAACTTGGCAACTTATCTAGGGGCAGAGGACATAAAGGGTACAAGATCAAAGTCTTTGCATGTGTCATATTTTTTAAGCATCTTATTAAATAGTTCAAACAATACTTTAGAAAAATTTACACAAATTTAGCCATACCTTTCTAAAATCCAGTGATAAAGACAGTTTTCTATCTTCTGCTTGAGGACCACTGCAGGACAGGCAAGGTTAACACCACAGTCAGTAAAGATCACAGAAACAATTTCAAATGAATAGAACCATAAAATTGGAAATATAAAAGTCAGTAACCTTGAAGTGCTGTCTGCCAGCACAGGCTCATTCGCATCCAAGTCCTCAGTCTGAAAAGAACACAAGTAGAAGTCAATTTACATGATTATTTGCATATATGATATTTTAGACTACTCTAGCTGTCCTACTAGATGTATCAGTCCAGAGACACTTTTCTAGAGTCATTATATTAAAAGTGCTATTTTGGAGTTGTTTCTTCAGATGTAATGAGACTTCAAAATCTGTCACCTTTTACTTTTTCACACGCTCATGTGACTCACTCACAAAACAATGCATTTGCATTAAAGCATGTACTGTAGAGCCACTGCAGACTGACCACATTTACATGTTGCAGTGTCTGTTTATTTCTCACCTCTCCTGGCAGTGCAGCGACGCCAGTGGATCGTCTTTCTCTCCTCGCTCTACGGCGGTCTCTCACTCCAAGTTTGCTGTCTCCCTCTGCTGTCCCTGATTGCTTCACAGGGTCTGTGTCTGCAGAGAAACATTCAATGACTGAAGCTATGCTCAACTGAAATCATTTGCATTTATCAGTCTTAAAGGCACAGAAACATAAGGACAGTTGTAAGGAATAAAGAGAGGTTGAAAAATGGTCATGTAAAAATTTGGACTGTTTTTGGTGCACTAAATGTTATAAGTGGACCCAAAGGGAAAAATAAAATATAAGAAAAATAGGCACTTGAAGAGTCATATATGTAAAAGACCTCTGTTCTGATTGGCTGCCCTTTATTATGCCTCATTCGAAAAGACATCCACGCTGTAACATTCCTTAAAACTTAAATGTCAATAGGAGAACTAAACTGCCTTATGCTGAATAGGTTTATGTATACAAATGTGTTTGTTTTCATGACATCACCAAAACTGTAAATAACAAACAGTTTGCAGCTTAATTCCTATACATGGATTGCACAGACTGGGAAGAGAATGGTATATTTTAAAATGGCGTTTACCTGAAACATTAATCTCTTTTATTGGAATTTTTTTTTACCATTATAGAAGCTTTTTAACAGTGCAATTATATAATCAAGCAACTATGAGCATTTATGAGGAAACAAAAGCTTTTCTGCATTTAACAGGGAATGCTGAACATTTCATGGATGCACATTTTACCCTACACAACTAAACTGGATTTTTGTGATTATTACATGATAGGGATGCTAAAAACTGCAACATGCTTTAAAGCTTTCAGTTTCCACTGGCAAGACCTTGCACCAAAAATAGCAGTCGTTCTATTTAAGCGCAAAGCCACAGCTAGTCTGCACAGGCGTCTGAAACTGCAGCTCTTACAGCTGAATGGCTTCTTCAGTTTAACTCTGTGTCTGCATATAAAACATACTGACATTCATTTTTACAGGCGGCTCCAAATTCTGTTGTCCATTCAAGCTCCTACAATCCCATTGCATTTCAAGTTATTCTGAGGCTGCATTCAGATGGCGGAATGTATTCTGCCATTATAGGATAGTTTTGCTTGCATTTGCAATTTAAAAATATTTAGCTCATAGATAAATATTAATTCACTGGCATATTCACCTTCCTTTACATTGCTGTCACTGAGGTTTGGTAAAGATGCTAAGAAACAAACAACGAGTGCCTCATCACCACTGTAGCTTTGTGAGTGAAGAAACATGATGCTGTGTCACTTTGCTTGCTGCTTGTGGTGTTCAAGGCACTTGCTAATTCATATAGTCTGGGTAAAAGAATGAAATCTCCTTGTCCGCTTTGCAAAACTCGTCACGGAAGGATTATAGAATACACTTTGCCATCTGAACACTTTTCACAACTCTGCATCGACTGTTTTCTTGTTGATTTGAATTGGGTGCAGTGGAGTAGCAGAGCAGTGAACACACTAAGCAACGCTTTCTTGTTGAGTGTTGATTCATTTTCTTCTTGAGTTGAATTGGGAGTGGCAGAGCTGTGCTACACTCTTGGCTTCAAGGACTGGAGCCTTGCACAAAAATGTGTTTTCAATGAAAGCTGTGCATATTCATAGTTGATTTAATTTGTATATTTCATTACCTCTCTCTGCCAGCGTTACCGTGACAACAGGGCTCACGGGCTGAAGATTGCTCTGAGGCTCAGTGTTCCTGCTCACAGTTCGCTCAGCCTCCTTAAGGTCAGTCAGGGTCACACCCTGTCAATCGAAATACCATAACAATGAGATTAACAATGCCCAGCACATCACAAAACTGGTTTTATTTTTACTAACCAAGACAAAGACTTATTAGACTGAACAGAATTCATGTTCCTTCATGATGAATATTTGTACAGCATATGGGAAGTATCTCTAGTCTAGTCTAGAAAAGAGTGCATCTTCAGTACCTGAATTCAAACTGGATTAGATGTCATATGATATGGCATATGAATATTTACGGTATGTTGTACAAAAATATGGGGCTTAAGAGGATGTTCTGTGGAATAGTACAGACATGAGAGGATGTCTTAGAATAGTAGTGCAGAGATGTTCTGGTGTGAAGAGAGTATCTCTTAACCATTTAGCCAAAGGGCCAATTACAATTTATTAACTGGCCCTTAAAAAAACTTAAAATCTATGAAACCACTAATCTATAAAATGCTTTAAAAATGTTGACTGTTCTCACTCTCAGTGCTGTGTGTGAAATGCATATGGTAAAATGTATCAAGCAGTAATGATTACTGTCACAACAAATCTGCATCATCATAAGAAGCTTAAAAAATAATTAAATATATATTTATCTATTTATCTATGCCTATATTAAAAAAAAATACATAATTATATCCGACAACTTTATCAAACATTGCATTTTATGTCCATATTGTGCAGCAAGTATAAGGTCACACATATAAGGCTGGACACCAAATATTTCATTGTTATTTTTTCTCAGACTGAACTTTCTGAAGTCTTTACTCTGAGTCAAGTTGCGAATCAGTCAACATGCGACTCGAATACACATACATCACAAAGGGCTGCACAACAACACAGAACTGTAGAGTAAGAGCACATTTTAAATAGTAGAGGCGTGCTTACCTGAGTGGAGCGCCGTGATTGACGCATGAGGCGAGAGCGAGCTTTTCTCTGAGATTCTGACTCCTCATCTCTAACTGGAGCCTGGAACCTGGAGAGAAAGGAGAAAGACAGCGAGAGAGAGAGAGAGAGAGAGAGAGAGAGAGAGAGAGAGAGAGAGAGAGAACGAAAGAAATTAGACTGGGAAACTCATCTTTCTCATACTTAAAGGGGACTTAATAATATTGAAAAGGTTTAGGGCTAAAATGCGTTTTATAAATCCAATGATGGAGAATTACATGCAAGGTGTTTGAAAGCAAAATAATATCAAAGGAAACATTTTACTACTGCTATTTTACCATCATCAGCATTACATTTAACAACCCGGAAGATACATGTAGGTTCACTGGTAGTTATTGAAGTAAATTAAATGGCTATATTTGTTCTGTAGACATCACAATCCCTGGTTTCCATCACCACTATTGTAAAGAAATCAGTTGTTAAGTTTTCCTACAATTAACTACTTCACATCAGACCACTCTGAATGACTTTGTTTACATCTCAGTGATTGAATGACAGAAATTTTCAATGGTGATTTTAAAAGCTACAGTGTGTGTTAAGAGTTTAAAGTTTTAACACCAGGATGTGACAAAGCAAAGTGAGTTCAAGACCCGCTCAGGTTGATTTCCTGTCATAAGAAGCTATGTTAACAGCTGCTGAGCTGTAGGGGGCGCTCTTACTTCCTTCCATCACCAGAGGCACTGCTGGGGCTTTCACCAGACGAGTCGCGTCTCTGCAGAGTGGGAGGCACACGTGCAGTGCGGCTCTCCCGCTCCTGCTCTTTCTCCTCTGCTTCTTTCTCTTCAGGAGTCTGCAGGGGATGAAGACACATACACACAGAACATTAAGAAGACTGTGACTGTTGCACAGCGTCAACGATTGCACTTAACTTGAGAAAACCTCACAACCTCGAAAAAAAAGGAAAGATGCCGTAGCAGTGTTACAGTCGCACATGTGCAAACAGGAAATGTAAGCTTTGGTATTCACTTTAAAACACTTTCACACATAATGCAGTGAATGTGGTGTCTGACCTTGTCAGCAGGGCTGACTGTAGAGGTAGTGACACTTTCTGTATCTGGACTTGACACTGTGGAACTCTCTACAGCAAAGACAAAGAGTGCACTACATTAAAAACACTTATGGACAATTATAGAATGCTAATGCACAAGTGTGTGGGCGAGAGAGCTTTACCAGGACTGCTCTCTCTCTCCTCGCTCAACTCCAGCCCTCCAGAAACCCCCCTCTCCTTCGACTGATCCTGTACACTCATCTTTTCTCGGCTGCTCATCCTACACACTGAACTCCTGAGAGACACAGAGAGAGACAAATTCATAAGGAAACAGAATTTTTATTGCATATTATAGATACATCACAACATCTAACTACAATATACCGTAATATTTCATTTATTTTCTAATAATATATTAAATACATTTCTGAACGAGTATGAAAGTAGAGAGGTAGAAAGAAAGAGAGATAAACAACATGAGATAAAAGTTGTAGCATCAGCGATCAAGCAGAACCTGCACAAAGGTTATGAAAGACACATACACACGCACACAAAAAGAAAATACAGCCTGAGGCCGATTTCTTACCTGCGTTTTTTGTTTGCAGCATTGCCGTTACTAGCTGCTTGTGCATTCTGTTTATCGTTAATGGCCTGTTCAGTTCGCCACTGTAAAGCAACAACAAACAACTCACAATACACATATGCAAAATGGTAATAATGACTAACGCCCCCTAGTGGCTATTCCACCAGTGGACTGAAGGTCAATAACTTTGTTTTAATGGTAATGAAAATGAAAAATAGCAATATGTTCCCTTTAGTCAGTGCAAATGCATGCAAACAGTTTGAGCAGCAGGAAAACAGTGAAAATATCACCTGTATGGAGGTTATTTAGGGTTACTATGAGGGACATTAGACAAATAATTTATAATTAATGTTCATTTTAAGTATAATGTGGGGTTTAATGCTTAAGAACTTCATTACAGGTTTGATACCACTTTGAAAAAACATGACATCTTGATATGCAGAATACAACAAAACAACACAAGCAGAAAGGAAAGTCCCTGCGAGTGCACTGACACCATCTGTAGCCTCAGTTTTTTAAAATGAAAAAATACACACAGGACAGAGCCAAAGTGCAAATTATAAATAAAAAAACAACGGAAGTCGATGCCTTGAATGACCAACTGTTCTGTGTTGCCAAGCATGTTTTATTTCATCACACCTTTACTGTAGCCCTGTGTTTTTCAAACCGGTGGCCATAGGGGAGTGGTGTGCTAAGGGGGCTGCAAAAAAAGGAAGTTGTTTGTCTTCTTAGTAAGTTTTAATTTTTTTTCAGTTTACTAAATTTGCTTCAACCTGATCTAAAAAGTGGTACTTGTTTAAAAGTTATAGATGTTATTTAACTTCATTCAAATGAAATACGTGCCAACTAATTACAATTTACGGCCATACCATGCCCACTTAGCAAGTTATCTGTGACGTCATAGAAGAGGGTTCATGCCTCTTATACAAGCAAACCAGTGATGGATGCTGAGAAAGGCAGCAAAATGGTCAAGGTTCTGGTAAGGCTTGGTCCGATTCGTTAAGTGAAAGTAGTGATATAGGAGCAGGGCGAGTGGTGAGGGGGGAGCATGGGGGGGTTGAAGTGGCACTTACTATCCACAAAGGTGGACTTAGACTAAAAATGTCTTAGAACAAGCTGTAGCCTACATAATGTAATAATTTCACTTTAAGTTCACTTTATGCAAACTGTTTTATTATCAGTTTTCTTCTGTTTTTTGCCAGGAATTTTCTTTGTAGGACATCACCAGCTAATACTTTAGTAGCAAAGCAACGTGAATTGTTTTGCATGATGTACATAATGAAATCCTGTTTTTCTTGTGCATAGTGCACTTCTAGAGAAAACACTATCTATCCTTTCCTGGATGTCTTGTTTATTTGTTTAAATTTGAGTGATGTTGATGGCGTGTGTGGATGCAGTCTTACGCTGGCTTGTCTCTGAGACAACTCCTCCAGTAAGGCAACCACACTTTCATCCGCCACATCAAATGGAGTTTGACCCTACAACAAACACACACATACTTAGAGTTATGACATTAACCAGAAGTGACTAATATGCCATTCAGTACAATAATCCATACAGCATAATTATACCCAATTCTAAGGGAGCTCTTCCTGACTGCATGTAGACAGTGAATAAATTGATCATTACATCAGGTCATTTTCTTATATTATGAGACTGGTGTGACAGATGATGGACTCTCCCACATCCTGACAGACAAAACCTGACAGCAGCATAAGTGTAAACCTGTCTAGGTTTTTGAACTGTGGGCACAGTTAACAAGCCACAGACAACAACTGAGAGTAACAGTTTGATTCAGAATCAGCTGTCCATGTGTAGGTGACCCTGTTTATACCAATATAATAATCACAACCTGTTGCAGACAAGCACTATGACATTAAAGTGCTCAAATCACGGAAAGCTGAACTTTCCGAGTTTCTCTTTTAATTTTTTTTTTTAAATAACTGAAATAAAAAAGTAACTTTAAATAAAAGTTTGATGTACTATGTGAATCTAAATAACATTTTAAAAATTATGATTCACTCCCCAGTCCATTCATGGTAACTAAGCTGCAAAAACAGCCCATTTTGAAATGGTTGTGGTTGTGATGTCACAAATATGAACACATTTACATCAATTAGCTCATTGAACCTGCAACACTTTAGCTGTGCCCATTCACATTTAAGTCTGGACTTCTTTTTGAATGACTGCTTTGTATTGTGGATTAATCACAACAGAGATCATTTATATATATTAGTCTTAAAGGCACAGTAACAATAACAATCTGTTTAATTCTATGGGATAAAGAGAAGTTAGAAAAAGTAAAATATATGAAAATGTAAACTATGAAATATAACAATATTCTACTGCTCTTTTTCTCTCCATTTAGATAAATGTTTCTCTCCCTTCTTTATTCAATTACTATACGTCTATACCATGACAACCATATGGCATAGAGAATAAAGTTTTTACATTTTTATTGTGTTTTATTTTTTCTCTCCAAGGTCCACTTATAAAGTTTAGTGGTTTTATTTACAAATAAGAGTCATAATTCATTTTTACATTACCATTTCCCAACCTCTCTTTATGCCTTGGCATTACAGGCTGCTTTTGATACTGTGCTTTTAGGACTGATATATGTAAATGACCCTGTATTGTGCTTCACCACTCCTTATAACTTCAGCATGAATGGGCGGAGCTAAACTGCTGTAGGCAGTATGAAGGTTTTATGACATTATACAAACATTGAATGAAAAGGGGCTGCTTAGTTTCCATATATGCACTGTATGGAAAAACTTTAATGAATGTTTACACACTATCTCAAACTCCTTCCTTTCAAAAAAGCAAAGGAAATTCGATTTTCCAAAATATGGGCCCTTAAAGATGTACATGGATGCATCCCAACAGCTCTGGCAAAGATGGATAACCACATGAGTACTACACACTCTCGTACTCTTGTACAAATCTCTGCACAAGTGCATTGTTCTCTACACAGTTAGTGCACACATACACCTCGCTCCCAGTTCCCACTCATGTGGTTACTGTTCACAAAGAGAAGCTCTGTGCATGTGTGTCTGCAAGTGTAGTCTGCATTAGCCTAAGTGTGGTGAGCTCTTTGGCACAGAAGGGCACCTACACACATCCGCTGTGCTGCTGCTCACTTGCACAAGGTGCTGCGCTCCAAACCCACTCAACCTGCTTTAGCAGAGCTGAATAATATTAGCTCCACTCGGAGGTGTAGTGAACTCTGTACAGATAACTGTACTGGCTTAGAAAAACACACTGGAGTTTTCACTCCTCCTTCAGTCTGCCCTTTCGTTTCTTCCTCTTCATTCTTCTCCTTCTACAGTGCCGTACAAAAGTCAGAGACCACCTTTTCATTTATTTAATTTCCAGTCAAATTGGCCATTAACTACACCAAACATTTATTTAATTTATTTAATTTTAATAAAAAAAATCTTTTTGGGAGACTTGCTTTCAGTTTTTTAAAGAAATCTGCAGGGATATTTTTCCACATCTCCTTTTTTCCACAAGTTCAGTCTTACAAATTGGTTTTACATTTTTGGCCTTTCACAATCCAAGTAATCCTAAACACATTCAGTGGTTATGAGGTCTGGACTCTGTGTTGGACACTCCATTGTTCTGCGAACACCAGCAGCTTCTTTGTTTGATGTGTCTGTCTCCTTTTCTAAGTGAGGCTTCTTGAACAGCTACACATCCTTTCAGACCCATAGCGCTGAGTTGTCTTCTCACAGTGGAAGGATGGACAGAAACACCTGCAGATGTTTTCAGATCGGAAGCAGCTTGATTTTCTCCTCTCTCTCAAAAAAGCTTTAAGTGCTGTTTTTCTGATCGGGACAGTTTTGTTGGTCTACCAGGTCTTGCAGGTGGTTGTTAGGAGTTTTGTTTTCTCTGTAGCTTTTTATCAGTTTATGAAGTCCAGTTTTAGAAACTCCTGTTTTTTTCTGGTTGTTTGGTTTTTCTTATTTTCTCTTTCATTATGCAAGTGGACTGTCTTATGTCTAATCTACTACTTGACGTTTGCACAGCACTG
This sequence comes from Colossoma macropomum, assembly GCF_904425465.1. NCBI lineage: Eukaryota > Metazoa > Chordata > Actinopteri > Characiformes > Serrasalmidae > Colossoma > Colossoma macropomum. The sequence continues at coordinate 11,992,753 of NW_023494789.1, forward strand.
TCCATCTCTGTCTAGTCTGAATGCCTCACCTCACTTCTCTGCCTTGAGTGTCTTTCTCTTGCTCTTTTTGTCTCCATTTAAATAAATGATTTTTCTCCTCATTTTTCAGTTGGTATATTCCTACACCATTATAACAGAGCTTTATAGCATAGAGAATAGAGGTATAATAAACTTAACATCTAGAATGCCTACTATTTCAATGTAAATAAGTTGTGAAACTTATGTGATACACTGTATTACTTATCATTTAACTTGCTGCTGTTCCCAGAATACTTCAAATATTGAATAACATGTCTATATCTTTTGGTGACTATTTCATGTGTAAGTCTATATTGTACAAGTTACAAAACTTATTAATATGGCAACAGATTCTAAGCTTTTGATAAGTCAGTATCCCTTTACTTCATTACCACAAACCGTCTCTAAATATTACCACGATACATGATGTTATCTGGGTGGGGTTATGTTGATTTGCGCTGTCTTACTCTGCGGTATTTTAAAATAATCAAAATTAAAAAGTTTAGTTTGCTGATATGGTAATCAAATAAGGGAACTGGGTACTTATTAAATGTCAAACCATCTATCTAACAATTAATATTCGATAAATGTTGAACAGTGCTGCTAATTAGGGCAGCATTAGCTTAGCTCAGTTAGCTTGATAACATCTCTGATGTTTGATTCTAGCTAAATAAAGTACGGATAAAAGTTAGATGATAATGATTTAAATCTGAGGGACGTCAAGCTGTTGGTGTCGAAGAGACAAAAAGGCAAAATTAAACCTGTTCTGTGGGGTTTGTATCCGTAGGTTGATCTGTTAACCTAATGTTAGGTTAGTGAATAGGCTACCCTGCTGAAACAACTGTAGATGATAAGCACTAATGTCTGTGAAATGGAATGACTGGTGTTAGAGCTACAGAAAGCCAAAATCAAACCTGTTCTGTGATGTATGTAGCTCTTGGACATCACTGAGCTGCTATCATGCTTAGTTTTTCTGAGTTTTCTTGGCCACACTACCAATCAGTGAGCCCACAGGTAAAATGTGTATATTTAGCCATTCAGACATGAAAGAAAACTGGACTCATAATTTTGAAACCATGTCATCATTTTTGAATACTGAATACCTTATTGTCATTATATGCCCAATATTTATATTATATTTTGCTCTCTTCCTGTAAAGCTCCTCACTCTCTAGTTCTGTCTCTCTTGCTCACCCCGTTGCTGCGGGCCTCCATGTCACAGAGTTGTTCTGCGAGGATACTGCAGGCCTCTCTCTGGCCCCAGTGCGCTGCAGCGTGAAGCGGAGTCCAGCCGTCCCAGTCTTTAGCAGATACATCTAGCCCACACTGACACAGCAACCTGACCCAGAGAAAGAAAACAGAAAGAGAGGTGAGATGATGCTAAAAAAAATCTTTAAACATCATCAAATTACAGCTAAATATGTTAAATTGTAGTGCATTAATAATTTTAATGAAATTTTTCTGCACATTTGAGTGCACAATTTTTATTTATTTGCTTAACATATTACAAATAAATACTGCTATTTCATGGACATCACTGACATAATACTCAATATGTAATACTGTATGTATAAAAATTGTGCTAAAAATATCACTGAAAAACAGTATGTAAATATCAGCTCATGAGTATGGACGATGAACTGCCCAGCACTAGTGATATTATATTATGGCATGCTATTGCGTTATGTATTCTGTAGTCTACTAGCTATTACATGATAGATTTCTCTATATGGTGGCTGTATATAATCTACCAATAACATACAAGAATGAAAAGACAGTCAAGCTGCCCTTGTTCTCTGCCCACTGATCCCAGATCTGCTTAACTCCCTTGCTCAGAGGCTGAGCTTACAATGCAGTGCAGCAGAACACTGATCCTGGGCCAGCAAAATCAGCAGAAGGGCTCATTGGAGGAATGTGGCCATTTCCACAGGAAGTCTCTCACAGGAGACAGGAAATAAACAGCAGCTATTCTTAGAGAGATCAGAGAGCTGTCCTACCACATGCTGCCCAGGCCGTTCAGAGAGCACCCCACCCAAGCAGCAGATCTAATAGATTAATGGCAGCTGAATAAGCCAGACCGTATTAGGGGATAACTTTGAACACTAATGTTGCTAGTAATGAAAGAATGCTGCTAGGGGGCAGTTGGCATTGCACAAATGGGATGACACTAACAGGTGTCTGCTGGCTTTCAAATCAGTGTTAGTAGAGGAGTAAAAATGCATAGATCTGAAGGTGCACTGTCTGCAATGATTTTGAAATGTTAGAATCCAATAGTTGATTAGACTAATGTTCAATAAAGCAGATTCCTAAATAAATATAGAAATTCCCAGGTTATTTTGACAATAGAGTCATATTCTAATTGAAAATTTGTTAACACTTTCTCAACAGGGATCAAACTTAAATGTGCCATTTTCTGCACATTTCATTGCACAGTTACTGTTTATGTCAACATACTGAAATTCAACAAACTGGAATAAAACAAAGCATAACATATGAAATGTGCCATAACATTTATTTTTCCCCTAAATATGTTAAATTCAGCTAATAAACAGTAATCATGCCTGAAAATGTGAAGAAATGTCTTCTCTGTTGATTATTATTACTACATTTTCACTTAGTAAAGCACCTAAACATATGACTGTAAATATGAACAAAAAGTATACTGTGTTTTATTTTCTATATTCTACTACTGTGTAAATAGTCAGTGTAATCTAACTGAAAAGACTGTAATCTAATAAAACCGATAAAATTTGAGATTCTATGCACCAATTTGTCTCCTAATGAATCATAATTGCTCAAGATATTCACACCCTCAATGGTTAGTCATGCTAGCACTCTTTAAGCTACATTACTTGATGGCCTCCAGGTAGCCCTTGGCGGCAGCAACATGTAGGGGCGTGGCTCCGGTCCTGGGGTGCTGCAAATCGGCGGGAAGGCCATCGGTAAGCCAACTGCGAGCGTCACGCATAATCAGCTCCTCCTCTAACCGTTTAGCTGCCTCCAGGTCCACACCTGGACATCACACAAGGAATTGCACAATGAATCTGAAGGTGAGTCACACGTTTTACCTCTTAATCTCTTCACCCAACATACATAGCAGCAGAAAGTGGCATATCAGTAGAAAAAGCTCAATAATGGAGTAAACAAAGACATGAATCAAATCCAATCTCCTGTAACAGATCTATCCTGAAACAGCTCTCACTCACACTGTCTGATGTTGTTAGCTGTGTGGTTCTTCCAGTGGGGCTTTTAGAGCTTTTGAGTAGTATCAGCATGATGGCTACTTTTAGGTGCTCATCTTAAGTGAAGTGCTTCAATTAAACACAGTATATTTTAAAGCTTTGTAATTGAAATGTGTATACATACATACATACATATATATATATATATATATATATATATATATATATATATATATATATATATATGTTTGCCATTTGAATGATAAACAGGGTATCTACAGGTCATTTTGAAGGTATGCTGAGCATTCTGAACATTCTCCACAAGAGATCACTATTAGTCGATTTTCAGATTATAATAAATCTTACGATTGAATAATAAACTTGCAGTTAAAGAAAAACAGGAAAAAATCCAGAGAAATCACTAACCCTGTTTATAAATGTAAATTCTGTTGCTTCATCACATATTATGTAACGTTTTTTGTGATGAGCCTTTTTATGTACCTAAACAGGGGTGAACAGGTTTGAGAGCAAAGCTGGGTGTTGCAAACAGTTGCGTAAAAATGTCCACTGCAGTCTTTCTTCATCCTAAATGACTAACAAGCACGTGACTAGAGAAGTCCTAGAGGAGTGACAGCTGGGCTGTTGTGCTGCATCACATCACCCATTTATTCCCCTGCATGACAGTGTGAGTGGGAGATGTTTTACTGAGAGAAATAATAGACTTCTCTGTCTTTCTGTCTTTCTCTTTGTCTTTCTGTGCCTATTTCTATCTCTCTCTCTCTCTCTCTCTCTCTCTCTCTCTCTGAGCGATGACTCACCCTGTTTTTGAGTGTGTTGCTGTAGTAGTCCCTCCATGGCCTCATCCTCAGCGATGTCTAATGGAGAGTCACCATCACAGTTCACTAAGCTCAGAGATGCACCCTGCTTCAGCAAGTACCTAACACACAATACACATATACATGCAGTCATTTACAAAAATAAAACAGTGGCTACGCATATCTATTCCAGTCTACCTGTTGGTACTAGGAATGCATGACATCAGAATCAGCGGATAATTGGTTAATATTTAGGTCTGACCGATACAAACCAATATTTGATGATGTATTTATTGTACTCTGGAAGAGCAGAACGTTTAGGCGAAGCTGAACTACTAATGTATGTGCACTTGATTCATTTTAATACATTTGCAATGCTTTTTCAAATAAATACTATATTTATTGAAAATCCAGATGTATTTAGTCCCTGTTTCTACATTTTATTTCAATATTACAACATTTCACATTCAATGTAAGCCTCTGAATTCACTATGCACAGGCATATTTAACAGATTGGAGCAAATAAAGGGCTCTTAATGCTCTTAAAAACAGCTTTTACTGAATGAAGAATAATAAATATTAATCAAGCAAGCCTGTTACAAGGGCAGAACCTCCCTCCTCTGAAAATTGCTTCCTCTTTACCTCAAAATCGAGAGCAGGGAGGAAAAGCACAATCCTCATAAGCCAATACTAGCTTGGGGCTAATATATTAGCTCATGGCACATGCAATTCTTTTGAAGCATTGCACTTTTTATAATGTTGATTCTCCAATACTGAAAATTGAAACATCAACTCAAGACATAACTCTATCATATTGAACCAAATTGTGTTAATCGTTATACCCCTTAATTAAACATGTATTCATTGGCATCGACAAATATGTACATAAAAAATACAGGATATCGGCATTGGCTCAGAATTCCTGTATAATTACATTCTTAGTTACTACATATTCAGCTTTCATGCCTTGTTTATGAAACATTCACACTAAAAGAGAAATAAAGACTGATTTCATGTCTTGTACATCTTTGGCGTGTGTAATCTTTCATGGCACCACATCTTTGCTCAGTTCTGCACTTAAACTTTTAAACATTAAATGTACTAATATACAACATACTTAGTACAAAAAATGCCCCTGACGTTGACATGACAGTGTGAACACAAACATCCATAGATTAAATGGGTCACTACGTTATACGAATAGCTGCTGCTATGCACAGTTTGCATTTATCAACATAAATTTTGGATTTTTCCAAAAAACCGAATTAATTTTTTTTCTTTTGCTATTTGAGTTTAAATTGCCATTCAGTATTCTGAATAACCTGTTATTTTGAAAATTTGGCCCTTATGTAATGTGTATAAAACCCTCCGAATACCAGACAGCGAAGAGCTGAAAATATATAATTTTCTACCCTGCGTACTCTTCATACTTGAACATTTAAAGTGAAGTACATACTCTGTGATCTCCCTGTTCCCGCAGGAAGCGGCCACATGTAGCGGGGTCCAGCCCTCGTTGTCCACCTGGTTCACGTTAGCGCCCTGAGAAAGCAGGAAGGACACCACGTCCATACTGCCATCGATGCACGCCTGAAGGACACACATAACATTCTTAGTAAAACAGGTGCATTTTTATGCACTTCAGTTCAAATATATGCCAAAACTATATCAGACAGCAAGATAGTGAACTGCTGCGACTGGGGATCTTTCTGTGCATAAACACAGTCATTGACGTTAGATTAGATTTAAGTGGATAATATGGTAAATTAGCTGCTAGTTAACTTGTTACTAGTACCTACTAGTCACAGTGTGCTTTTTCTGCACAAAAATGCCTACAGTTACACATAAACATGTGTGAAATCAAAGATCATATTTTTTTCTGTTGACTGTGAAAATATGGGAAACATTTATTTTGTGAAGACTTGCATAAATGCTAATAGCATTAGCTTCCGAAAGTCGCTTACCTTGGCAAACTCTTTACAGGGCAATAATTCTAAAATTAGCAATCAACATACTGTTCCAGTTTATGTTCTGATGAGCATCACTGCCATGTAATAATGCTTGATGACTTCATCCTCACTTGGAAGACTAAATAATAAAGACATATTTTCAGTGGCTTCAGTTGCAAGAGCAAATAGAGAGGATTCCCTCAAGTACCATTAGATCATGTTGGTACCAACCTTGAATAGGTACCAAAAACCATAAAACTGGGAGCTTTAGTACTAGACTGATGGCCAACGGAAAAACCACAGTTCAATTTTTTTGGTGCCAGAGGTTCCAGTACTTTGGGCAGTGGAAAAATGCCCTTAGTGTTTTCCCTGCTGTAACAGATCTCATCAGATAATTAACAAGTTTTTTTTTTTAGCCTGAACAGTATGGACAAAGTACTTACATTGTAATTATACTGCTGAAAATTGCAATTACAAATTTGCCTTTAAATAATATGCACATTGTATATTACTTGTCCATACACAGTCTGCATATTGCTTGTATACTGTGTATATTGTATATTGTCTCTAAATTATTTGTACATTGTATATTGCATTTAACACTAGAGAGACACCAATGGCTGGAACAAATTAATAAATAAACAACACACAAGGAATTTGTCTGAACAAACTTGATTCTGAACTGCAATACAGCATGCAGTATATTAAAAAGGCACTGGTGAATGAATAATATGACATGGCTAAAGACTGGCCTGCATTATTTTGATCAAACAAATGTACTCTTGTTGAGTAATACAAATACGTTGATTCATCAAAGCAGCCATTCATAAGAAACTGTGATCAGTAAGGATGCTCAGAGTATTGCAAAGATCAGACCTGTGACAATGATTAACAAGTGATACATTGCATAACCCTAGCTTTCGTGAGTTGAACTGTGCAAGTTAGAATTTGAAAAATCCTAAAATAAATTATGCAGTGTGGTGGTATTCAAGAGCAGGAATGAAAAGAAATGAATTAGGAAACTCTTTTCTGTATGTCGAACATGTTCTTTACTGCAAGTTAGGAATTTTATAGATTAACTGACTAACTGTTTACAAACAAATATATAAATCTTTGACCAGTGCCTTCAGTTAAAAAGTTTCTTAAATTTCTAATGAATATCTGACATTTAAGTAAGTCAGACTGTATGCATGAGGTTGCTAGAGTGCAACTTGTTCTGGTAGATGTACTTACTGATGCACAACTTCAGGTTTTCTGCAGTCGACTCTGAAACTCAACTCCACTTGCACTCCAATTTTAACTGGTAGTGCCAGAGTCGTGGATAAAGGGATAGAGCAGAGAGTAAAGCATCCTAATTGTATCTATCCTGAGTGCACTCAAACTACAGCCTTCAAATGTTATAGCTATCATTTGGCCTATTTAGTTAGATCTATGACATAAAGATTAAAAGCTGTGCAAACACCTGTAGCTGAGCCATCTAAACCCAAGAAAGCATAACAGGCCTCACTGTCTCAGGTGAGTCCTCTCTCTCCCCCCAGTCACTTTCAGAGTTGGCAGTTAGTGTACTCCTCCAAACATACTGAGCTATACAATGACGCATCATGGAGCTTCGTGTGTCTTGGTGGGAAATTGGCCAAGACTAATTTAATATAAACCCCCCCCGCCAAAAAAAAACAAAAAACAAAAAAACAAAAAACAAACAACAACAGAAGAACTCTACTTGTGTGTTCGGGTGTTCATCGGAAGATTGTATTGTATGCTTATTATATATCTTTACATCTGTTTACGCATATGTATAATAACACCTTGCTACTATATATATACACACACACACACACACACACACACACACACATATATATATATATATATATATATATATATATATATATATATATCTATACACTCGTGTATACACAAGTAAGCTTGAAAAATACAACTTTTTTAAAACAGAAGTCCATAATGATGTTATTCAACAGTGCAGGTAGCCCACAAACAAAACAGAAACTTGAACTCCCTCATATAGGCCAGCTTTACTTGGCAAAACTTTCATGCAACATGAAACTAAACTGCACTTGAGCTACATAATGTACAGCGTTCTGCAACTCACTTGAAACTCCGCTGCAACTGCTGTTAGTGTCTCAACTTTGTGAAACAAGTTTTATGCAACAGCCAACTGAAACGCCAATAATGTATCTATGTATCAGTGACTTTTTTAAAAAACTTTTTTAAAAACAGATGGATAAAAGACAGATATGTAAAAGGTAGAAAAAAGAACAGCAATAACAGCTGGATAATATATACAAAGGTAAGAGCAAATATGTGAATTATGCTTTGCAGAAGACTTTATCGCAGGAATTTAAGGGTGTATCAAAAATACCAGCTGTTAATTTGGATAATGCGTGGAATAACTAAATGTCTTGTGTTCAACTTTGTTTCTGAGTTGCTTTGTTTAACTATCAGGTTGCACAGAACTTAAGTTGCAGGCAACTCACAACATGCAACTAACTACATAAAAAGTTCAGGCTTTACAGCATTTTCAACATCAACAAGGCATAATCAACAAGGAATAACAAAAATATGTGAAAAACTACAGTAGGTCTGGCACAAACCATTAAACTGGCACAAACTATAACTAATAACTAACTAATTAAACTAATAGTTTATTGACATTTGATGGTGTCCACAAAAAATGGTAAATAAGAGATTGCCAGAAGTAAGTGAGGGTTGTATTGGTGCTACAGTTTTAAATTTTATTACGCTATTTTTAATGGTGTTGTTCCGATACTGTATTGACGTTATCACACCCTTATTCACCATAAAGTTTTCCCACCTGGTGCAAAGCTGTGATTCCATCCGCATTGGCACAGTTGACCACGTCTGCTCCTGAAACTAACTCGCCATTGCTTTTCTGCCAGGCCTCCTTCAGCATCGCCTGGGCCTCCTCAGTGTCACCGCTGGCACAAACAGCCAGGAACTCTGCTGTCCTCTCAAAGCGAACACGCCGCCTGACACAGTCACAAAGACAGTTCCGTTAGTCTTTCCCCATCTCCCTTGAGTTCAGTATATTACAGCGTAGTAACTATGCAACTGAACATCTGGGTTGCACCACTCCTGATACAGTGAACCTCCACTGAACATTACAGAGAATCCACACTAAGGCCTTAAAGGAATATTTCACATTTTTTCAATCTAATCTCTATCTGTCTCATCTTTATCACAGCATCATACACCACAGACAATAATCTCAACTTTTTTTCCTGTACAGGAAATCTGTTGACTACAAACATGCCAATAATAGAATCCCACGGGCAGTTGCTTCAGTTCCTGTATTTTGAATGGAAGTAATAATTTCTCCACACCTAAATATTACATTTACATCCTTCAAGCCAAGGATGTGCAAAGCTAATGCCGATGACATGATGTTTATACCACGTCAGTTATGAGCCAAACTTTTTGCCACTTCACTTTGGCCAAAAATTACAGCAAAACGAAACCATGTGGAGTTTTTTGTTGTTCTTTATCTCACTGGCCGCTGCATCTCGAGTTCAAAGCTTGTCATAGCTCGTTCTGTACATTTCTGAGCGGTGGAGGCCCCCATCCGTCTTCTTCAGTACTTGAGTATGTCAAAAATGTTTGTTTTTAAATGACTGAGTTGGGTCTGAAAGGTCAGAACCAAGAAATATCCATTAATGTCCATATTTGAAATGTTGTACTTCCTTTTGTCAATATGTTGAGCTTGTTTGGGTATGAATGCCAAACTTCCAATCAACAAAATTATATGGCTAAAAATTAATTTTTAATCACTGACCATGTAAAATCACAGGATTTCTGATTTTAATCAAAAGAAAATCCCAATTTATTGGGTGATGTAAGAAAATAACATGTAATCAAATTCAAATGTACACTAGTAAATATCCAGGTATAAGTAGGGGTGGGAAATATGATGACATTTATTGTTTTTGTGATACATAATTTCAGTATGCTTTTCTGAGCATACTGTAGATATCATAAATGCTTAAAGAACACTGAACTGAATGTTTCATCACAAAGATCACCAGATTTAGTGCAGGACAGAATATGAAACGTTAATGAAAATCTTTGTATTCACAGTTTTTCGCAGTATATTTTTAAAGTGGCACTGCCGGTTCTTTTTCTCTGTTCCAGCTCACCAGACCTCAGAACACCAAAATATTATTATACATAACATGTATCGTGAAAAGGTCTTAAAAAGTATTGTGATGCTGTATTTTTGCTAAATCGTCCACCCATACACACTTAAAACAGATGGTTCTTCAGGGGTGCTTTAGTAAAGAAAATGGGTCTATATGGAACCATGAACACTCAAAGAGTGTTTTTTGCATCATTAAAGTGTTCTTCAGATTGATTGAGAATGTGCTGTAGATGGTTCTATATAGAAGGGTTCTATATAGCACCAAAAAGGGTTCCTTCATTGTTACAAGCTTGACATAACCATAGAAGAACACTTTTTGGTGCTACATAGAACCCTTTTCAAAAGGAACCACCTGCAGCACATTCTCCATCAATCTGAAGAATCATTTCATGATGCAAAGAACCCGTTTAATCATGCAAGGGGTTCTTTAAGTGTTCATGGTTCCATCTAGAACCATTTTCTTTACTAAAGAACCCCTAAAGAGACACCTTTTCTTGAAAGTGTAGAACCATTTAAAACACACCCTCCATCAATCTGACGAAGACTTTAATGATGCAAAGAACCCTTTAATCATGCAAAAGGTTCTTTGAGTGTTCATGGTTCTATGTAGAACCATTGTCTTTACTAAAGAACCCCTGAAGAACCATTATTTTTAAGAGTGTATTTATAAATATATATCAGACCAATGAGAACAAGTTCTGTGGCATTTTTCAGGCATTTTCTTGTTACATTGAAGTTAATAAAAACAGCCTGTTCTGGGTGAGAAAACAGACCAAATGTGCTTTCATTAACACTGTAATGGGCTCTAAACACCAGAGCTGGCAGACCTGAGAGAAAGATTAGTCAGAGCATTATGAGCTACCCATCTTTCAGCTCTAGCTCAGTAAAAGGAGCAGTTTATCATGAGCTAAGAGAGCTTATCTAGAGCATAAAAGCCCAGTGAGAAGCCTCTGAATGCCACTGACAACTGAAATAGCAAATTGAATCTGTTCAGGAGTGTTCTTGATTAGAGACCTGGGCCCGGATTCACAAACACTTTTCTAAGAAAAAACTTACGAAGGATCTTAAGACAAGCACCAAGAAGCGAATGTTCTGCAGTTCTCATTAAAAAAACTAAATTCACAAATATTTAAGTCTTACTTATTTTCTTAAAAAATTTTATTTGCTGTACATCAAGACTGTAGGTTATTTATAATGTAGACTACCAATGTCACACTACATTTTACAGATTGCCGGATGATATCATTTTTCTGTTAACTGGTTATTCAGTTTAAGCACACGAGCACCTGAAGACAGAAAAAAGAAGGTAAAACAAAATCGAAACGTTTAGCAAACAATAACTAGAAGTGATGGTGGAGAAAACAGCCAACAGGAAAAATCATTCTAGGTTTGCTTTAACAGTTATACACTGTAAAAGTTACAGTTTAAGAAGTTCATCCAGGAAGTTCTTACAGTGTAAGACAAGTGTGAGACTGTTGTGTAGTACATTTTTTTTCCCCAGACTATCACTTGTTCTTACATTTGAGCTCTTGCAACAAAAAACAGTATATGTCACTTTTTTTTCATAAAAATCATAAAGGCATGGTATGGCACTTCTGATGCCCTGTGTTTAAAACAAAGGACACATTATAATGTAATTAAATGTAAAAGGTTGTTCAAAATTAAACTGGAAAAAAAAAGATAATCCAAAAAAGGGTGGAATGGTTAATATATGGCTGTTCATTAGAGGGGCTCGATTTTTCTTCAGAGAAAGAAAGACATGAAGGAAATTCTTAATAAGTTAAATATGTAGTTATGAGAAAAAATGGCATATTTAAGAAGATTTTCAGTCTGAGGACATTTATGAATCCGTCTCCTGGAAGCAAAAGACACAGGTTGCTCAATGACTAACAGTCTATCTCTGTCTTTTACATCAAGCATGTATTTAAATGACTCCTGGCTAAAACGATATGAAGCTGAGGTCACTAATGAAATGAAAATGAATGAAGACAGATATTCTACGGATTTTTATACATTTTTCAAAGACAGCAACGTTAAAGCTAACATAGCGTATCACTGCCACCACCATGATAACACTATTAAAAATGAAACTCAGAACATTACATATATGTTTCCCTAACTAAATATATGCAGCAAGAGCTGAAATATTAATCGCTTTTACATTGAAAGAATGTAATTTTTAAATCGCAAGAGCTGAAATTATTTTTTACAGGATCAGCAAAATTGTCTTAAGTTTTAAACGAGGAAATTTAACCTAATGAGCTTGTGAACTGTCTGTAGATGAGTTTGACCAATCAGAAGCTACAAAACACCCATGTTCTGCATATGTGACATCACAACCATGTAGTCTGGCGCACTCAGTGTTCAAGCTTCATACCAGCATAAGGTGGATATGCTGCTCTTCTTGGCCAAAAAAGAAGCCTGGAAATTAATTTATAGAAAATAACTGCATTAAATTGAATATTGGTCAGAAAAATCGCAATTAGATATTTTCCCCAAATCGTTCATCCCTACATGCAGCATTAATGTAACTTTGTGACAATATCTATGAGTTAAACTGTGAGATATCATGATATTAAGTTTACATCAGAACATACCTCACAGAAAACCGAAACCTAACGCCTCTTATAATTTAGTATTAGTAACCAGAATTGCCCAATATGGCAAAAATCTAATATATATTTCGATACTTTCAGGAGTTTTCATGATACACAATGTGTCACGACATTTATTTTTTGACATCTGATAAAGTGGAACATACAAAGTAACTTAGTGGCACATTTAAGAAAACAGTATAAAAACTATGAATCCAGTTATGTGTGTTTAATATTTCATACACTATTATCATCTAATCTAACAGGACTAAATATGCTCTATTTTTCATCAAATATGCAGCTGGTGGGTGTTTTTAAGTACTAAAGATATCCACGATATACTCAGAAAAGCATATTGTGACATTATTCATCACGATAAGGATAAATATTGTCTTATTGCCCAGCCCTACTATTAACATGAGTCGAATTATTCGAATTTCCCCGTTCCACCTTAAAAGGTGCAGCAGTTACATTCTGGCGCCTGAACCATTTAAGGTGGAACGGGAAAATTCTAACAAGAACCCGGCGAATATGAAGCCAAGTTTAACCTTTGGTAATAACGATTCAAACAGAAAGATTTTCTAAGTTTAAAGACCTTCTCTTGGCCTTCTTTTTGCGGACAGGACCGTTTCCATCTCGACATCTCCCCTCCAGAACCGCCTCGCCTTCGTCGTCGTCGCCCTCCTCCTCCTCCTGCTCGCCCCTCCAGCGCCTCCGCGGCACCGCCGGCTCTCTGTCCGTACACGACCCAGACCAGCGCTTCAGCTGCTCCCGACGCTGGGCCCTCGCCGCTTCGCCCATTTCTCCCGACCGGAGGAGCTTTATCGGGGACGAAAATATGCGCTCACTCGGACACACCCTCCATGGAGAGCCGTGTTTACGCGCCTAGCAGGCTGGCTAAGCTAACAGGCTGCTTCCTTATTCAAATGCTGCTTTCGGAGGAAGTTTGATGGGTGGCTAAGCTAAGCTAAGCTAAGCTAGTGAACTATCAAACCGCAGAATGTGCCAATTTAACGCGTCTTTCTCAACCACTTATATTTCACAAGAATCTTGTGTATCTGCTGACTCGACGACGCTCTAACGTAAGGTAGAGAAGTTCAGGAACGCAGACAGAAACCTAAAAACACAACTGTCATCGGCTCTGCTGTCATTAACTGAATGCCGCTTGTCAAAATATCAAAGCTACAGTTTCCGTTTCGACCGCTAGAGGGAAATAAAACTGGCTCCGAGCTCTGTTTGACCATGCGGTGCATCAACCTGCGTTGCTCTACACAGCCTGCACCCCAAGGACCCTTTAGTACCTAATTCTGTCGGCCTGATTCGAAAAATTAGTAAATTAAGGCGTTAGACCAGGCCACATGGTTGTTTGCCGCCTATGTCCATTTTGTAATTAAAGCATTCAAGCAAGGTTGATTCTGATGCTTTATTTGCATAGACTTGTTCATTTTGAACAAAGAATAAATGAGGAAAACTATTTTCCTTACTGGTCACAACATGGATGTATGTATTGTACTTTCATTTGAATAGGTTCAATATAAATCTGGATGTTTGATTCTTAAAATATGTAATTGGAGCTGTACATTTACCCCATGCACACGAATCTTTACATTTAAAATACATATATCTGTACATGAATATATAGACAGATATTTAGTTGTCCTTCCAGTTAAGATTCGATTCCTCCGAGCCATCCAATGAAATTGCGACCGGAAATCAAGGGGTGCAGGATATGCGGGGGGAACGCATGAGGACGCACCATCGTTAGGCGATTGGTTGTAGCTCTATATGCTTCCGCGGCGGCGACCGTAGAAGAAATAAAGTCTGCAGCACTTTAGCGGTGTAGCAACATAGCAACCTAGCCGACAGAATTTGTTGTTGATATATTAAACGACAAAAAAATCTAAAAATGTCCGACGACAGGTCTGAGAGGTCGGATGGGAAGATTGTGAAGATGGAGATCGACTACAGCGCGACTGTAGATCAGCGGCTCCCCGAGTGCGAGAAAATGGCAAAAGTGAGTTGAATGAAGCGAGACTGGAGCGGCTGAGTCACGGTGCAGTTAGCTTAGCATAGCATAGCCTAGCCGTTTTTACATAACAATTAATTAACCAGTGTAGCATCTTCTGTCTACTAAGATCACCTGAGTCTTCCTTTAGACTCTGAAGAGTACGAGGCTTTTCCAACAGTCTACCTAAATCTGAATTATATGCTGCGAGACTGAGGTTCGCTTTCTGTTCGCCAGCTTCTTGTTCTAGGTTTCCCGTTCCACCTTAAATGGCTCACCAGTTACATTCTGAATGTAACTGCTGCGCCATTTAAGGTGGAACTGGTAATTCGAGCAAGAAGCAGACGAATAAGAGGAATAAGAAGCTGACTTAAATCAATAGGAGGACTGGGAAATACGATGATGTTTATCGTTATCGTGATGAATATTCACAATATGGTTTTCTGAGTGTATCGTGAATATCATCAGTACTTAAACGCCTCATAGCTGCATGTTTGATTAAAAGAGAGCCTCATTAGTCCTGTTTAAGTAGGTTTAACGTTAGTATAGAATAGTGTGTGTGAAATGTTGAACACCTGGATTCATAGTTTTTATGCTGTTTTTTAAAAATGTGCCATAATGGTGTTTGTTTGAACAAATAAAATTAAATATTGTGTATCATATTGTCAAAGTATGATGTTATAACCTTTTTGCCATATCAGTCACCTTTAGTTAATACTACTAAATTTCTACTACAGAATAAGTGGCGTTACATTTCAAGTGTCCAAAGTCTTAATATTTTTTTGTTAGGCAAGTGAGTAAATAAATTTAACATTATGATATTATAGATATTGTCATGATCTTGTATTATTGCTGCATGTATTTACTTAGGGAAACATAGATGTAGTGTTCTGAGTGACATTTTTAATAGCATTATTTGTGGTGGTGACGGTGGTCATACGTTGTTAGTATTAATGTTACTGAATTTAAAAAAAGGTACAATAATCACTCGTCATTATTTTTTTGGAATTCTGGTTTCACGGCAGTCCTGTTGGACATCTTGTCATTAGTGGGACTGCAACTATTTTGCAATAAATACAGTGACAGTATTTCAATGTGTCCGCTATAATAATCCCACGTTGTATACTGTGGTATACCTTACTATCGACTAAATCAGTTTTCACTGAGATGTCCCTATCTTAGACTTCTCCCTATAGTCATAGTTCCATCAGAGAGCTGCTTGGGTTCTTTATACTGAAGGGCATAAATTTGGTTCTTATGTTTGTCCAGAGAGAGAAACAGAATATAAAGCAGCTTTCCTGCATGTTGGTTGGTTCATTACAGATGCTCAGTATTAGTAGATGTAGCAGTAGTATGGATATTAGCCTCACATTTAAGTTGACAATTAAATATCTTACTGCTCCGTAAGCTGGGAAATGATGTAAATTCAGGCTAATGACACCACATGTAAGCATTACAGAGCCAGAAGGTGCGTTTTCCCTAATGATGATATAATATCCGTATAATAACAAACTGGGCTAGATTCTCATATTACTTAATTTATAATGATAACTGTGTTCTGTCCAGGCAGCTTGGAACATCAAAAAATGGCTACACTGGCATGTAGGTGGTGTTCTTCTGAACAAGCTTGTCTATTTTCCTCTCTAATGGAGAGTGATTTTGTGATGCCATTAAACACCTGCTTAAGCGGTGGATACATGAGTGAATGCTACCCAGGGTGTCTTTTACAGATTTTAAAATGACATCATTGCATGCACACCCAGAGAGGATGGACAAGTGATACTTTAGATTCTGTGTTTTGTTTGCGTTTATATATTCTGTGTTGTGTTATAAAATAATAATAATATAAAAAAAAAACCTGGAGTAGGAAACCACACAAATGTAAATCGGCTGGCGCTGTGTAGCAGCTGTGATTGGATACAGGAACATTAGGGGTGGGCTTTCAGGTGAATGTTGTGATGGGCTCAGTTCATCAGTAGTCGACATCAGATATAATGATGTTGAAAGGAATTAGCAGTTCCGTTACCCTCATTACTTGTTTATTTCAGTTATTCATCAGTCCTAACCCTTAACAGCTGCAGGCTAAAACCATCCACACATGGAAATACAGATATAAGCATGTTATGTGATACATCTAACTGCATAAAAAGTATCTTCTTTTCTCTTCTTATAAGCATCTTCTGCTTTTCACCTTGGTGCAGTAACGCAAAATACATAGACTCTCTGTATTGACAGAAAAACAAAAGTAAAGCAAAAACTTTATTACAGATGTCTTATTTCCAACCAAAACCACTTGAACACAGATCGAGTCATACTTACGACCTCCAAAGTCGTAAGTAAGAACTTCCAAGGAGGACTTAAAGGCTGCAATATCCCCTAGAATTCTTTGCTGTATACATGTATGACTTGTTTACCTGTTAATTAGTTAATCAGTCAATCAATCTTGTTTTTTTTCTTTGTCTTTCTAGGAAGGGAGGCTTCAGGAAGCCGTTGAGAGTCTTCTGTCTCTGGAGAAGCAAACAAGGACGGTTAGTCTGGCTGTTTTGGAACTTGACATCTTATTTACCTCTAACAAATCTGTGATACCAAACCTTTGTTGTACATTCCTGTGTCTGTTACATCCAGGCTTCAGACATGGTGTCCACATCCAGGATCTTGGTGGCCATAGTGCAGATGTGCTATGAGGCTAAAGACTGGGATGCTCTCAATGAGAACATTATGCTGTTGTCCAAGAGGAGGAGTCAGCTGAAACAGGTGAGCATATGAATGCATGTATTATACACAAAGCATTGCAGAAGGTTGCAGTGTTGGTACTTGATTGAATCCCAACTAGGCTTGTCATAATACCAGAATAGTGATTTCAATACTGATGCTTAGTGTAGTATCGCAATGCTTGATGCCAGATGCACACACAAATATTCAGATTTTCACTGTTTAATTATCATGTCTGTTCTTTGAGTTTTATCTTTTCTTTTTCAATGTGAAATTACATAAGCAATTCTGTGTTTCTAACATTCATCACACTGTGTTAAACAAGTACAAAATAGGTTATTCTGTATGTTGATGCTCCAAGAGCCAGTGAGTGTATCTCTGCCCATCCAAGTCAAATTAGAACATGCACAGTTTGATTTGCCTATAGAATCTTAAAAACAAAGGTTCACTGGAATGTCTGGTTCCAGAAAAACAAAACATAATTTGTTATAGAACGTTTACATTACGCTGAGGTTCTTCACACCTTTCATGCATCTGTTTTATAATTATGATTTATTTATTTATTTTTTTAAAGAACTGTTCATTGAAAGGTCTCTTTAATGGATGCAAAAATTTGTTTTTCTGTGGCATCGCTCCAAATAACCCATTTTGGCAACTTCTTTTAAGAATTTAGGCAAAATACAATGTCAGCATGGTGCTAGCTTATTTAAATGAAGAATTAAAAGTATTAAAAGTTGATTATTCAATTGTTTGCCTCATTGCCGTATTGAAAAAGGATATTTTTCAATACATAATCAACTCTAATCCCAGCCCAGTAACACAGAAAATGCTCATTTACCTGCCTTTTGTGAAAAAATAGTCAATGCAAACTCAATGGTTTGTGAAAAGTCGTTTACTAATTAGTCACAATGTAGTTTATTTAGGTCATTTAAGGATTAAAGATAGGAAGATTCTGTACAAATCTCTGACCCCACAGTGATTTGATCTGAATTGATTCTTTAGGAAATTATTTAATGTGTCACAAAATGTCAAATTTCACATACAGACCATAAAAACGATACACTGTGTTTTTTTTTTTGCCAGAAAATTTTAATTTGATCCAAAAAAAAGTGGGGTAAATGTAATAGATTTTTAATTGAATCCCCACCTTTAGTGATTTTTACACCCTTATAGTTTGTGAAGTGTAACAAGAAATGTATCAGGAATCTCCTTCTCTTGTTCCAGGCTGTTGCCAAGATGGTGCAGGAGTGTTATAAATATGTGGATGCTGTTACTGACCTGCCTGTCAAACTGAGGCTCATCGACACTCTCAGAACAGTCACTGCTGGAAAGGTCTGCTCTGTTTTTTTTTTTTCTTTTCTGTAGCTTGTTTTGCAAAACAAAATTGCTGTGCTTTTCTCTAATGAATGATTAGAGAAAGTATTCTTACGTTATACTCTCTTCTATGTTTGTGTGTTTCATAACCACTTCTTGAACGACCGCTGTTATAATTTAGTCCATTATATTGTTCTGATTTGCTGTTGTTTACCTTGTATGCTTTTGCGCAACTTACTGATGCTGTTTCCATGTTTGTTGAATGTAGATCTATGTGGAGATTGAGCGTGCCAGGCTTACTAAGACATTGGCCAATATTAAAGAACAGAGTGGGGAGGTCAAAGAGGCTGCATCTATTCTTCAGGAGCTGCAGGTGAGTCTGGGTCCTTCTTTCTTGCTGCTAATTATTACTTTCACATACTTGTATCACAAAAGAACGCCCCTAGTAGTTGGGTGCCTGTTTTATGCTGTACAATGTGATCTCAGTATGGATGGGTTCTGTTCTCTTCATCTGTAGGTGGAAACGTACGGCTCCATGGAGAAGAAGGAGAAGGTGGAGTTCATTTTGGAGCAGATGAGGCTGTGCATTGCTGTTAAAGACTACATCCGCACTCAGATCATCAGCAAGAAGATCAACACTAAGTTCTTCCAGGAGGAGGGCACTGAGGTGATGCTTAGACTGACATCAACCTCATAGTTCTGTGACTGATTTCCCAGCAACCTAGAGAATATACGTTTTATCCTCTGTCCTTAATCTAGACTGTTTTCTTTTCTGTCTTGTTCATAGGAGTCTAAATTGAAGTACTACAATCTAATGATCCAAGTTGACCAACATGAAGGCTCTTACCTGTCGATATGCAAACACTACCGGGCCATTTACGACACTCCCTGCATCCTGGAGGACAGCTCCAAATGGCAGCAGGTAATGCATGAAACCCAAGAGTAGTAGTTAAAACAAGAAAAATTTTGCCAGTTAACCAATTTGAGATAAATGAAAAAGTCTAAGTTTCATCATTTACAATAAAAGTGCATTGGTTTAAATGGAATCGTGACAGAATACAGAATCTCGTTCTGATTTCTCATTTTGTATGTTGTTTTGCTCCAGGCCCTGAAGAGTGTGGTTCTGTATGTGGTTTTGTCTCCGTATGACAACGAACAATCTGATCTAGTTCATCGAATCAGTGCAGACAAGAAACTTGAAGAAATCCCAAAATACAAGTAAGTGAGCTAGAGGTCTTCCTGAATTGGTATCTTCTGCAGAAAAGCGGTCTCACCCCCTTTTCTTTTCCTCCTTCAGAGACCTCCTGAAGCAGTTCACCACCATGGAGCTGATGCGCTGGTCCTCTCTGGTGGAGGATTATGGGAAGGAGCTTCGCGAGGGTTCTGCAGACAGCCCTGCCACAGATGTATTCACGTACACGGAGGAGGGAGAGAAGAGGTGGAAGGATCTCAAAAATAGAGTTGTAGAACATGTATGTACACCTTTTATCCATTTTTTTTTTTTCAATCCACTTTTAAATACTCTGAGATGAAAACAGGTTGCTGAAGTTGCTAAACTGTAACTTGACCTATTCGAGTGGTATTTAAGCGCTCATCTGTTGTTTTGTCCTTCATAGAACATAAGAATTATGGCCAAGTACTACACAAGAATCACAATGAAGAGGATGGCTGGACTTCTTGACCTTTCTATTGATGTAAGTTCATGTGTGTTTATGGGGAGCTGTTTTGATCTGGTTTATCCTTGTGCTTATGGACTGATGGTGGATAGTCGTATGTGTGCCAATTAGGGATGTAAATGATTAACAGTTAACCGACAAACAGGTATTTAACCAATGCTGTCAGTTTAAAAGATTTTTATTTTCTATTTCCAATTGACATTCAAGTTGAGGAATAATTTTATTTATTTATTTATTTATTTATTTATTTATTTATTTAAATTCTATACCTAAGGATGCCATAGGTAGTTGATACCATTAGATGGCAGAGCTTAAAATTAGGATTTTTTTCAAAGGGTGATGGCACAACTTCAGCAATGTACCTTGTTGAAAGCAAACATCTTCAGGCAATAACATGGAGAACTACACACACGGAGAAATCACACATGGGAGTATAAAATTATAGAACCATAATAAATTACTTCTGGCAGTGTGATTGATGAATCTGGGTTCAGCGGATGCCAGAATGCTGCCTACCAGAATGCATAGTGCAACAGTAAAGTTTGGTGGAGGGGAAGAGGGATAATGGTCTGGGGCCGTCTTTCAGGGTTTGGGCCCCTTAGTGAAGGGTGATCTTAATGCTACAGCATACAAATACGTTTTAGACAATTATATGCTTCCAACTTTGTGGCCGCAGTTCGGGAAAGACCCTTTCCTGTTTCGGCATGACTGAGCCCCTGTGCACAAAGCAAGGTCAAATCATGCCTTTATGGACAAGTTTAGTGTGGAGGAACTCCAGTGTCCTGTACAAAGGCCTGACCTAAACCCCACTGAACACCTATAGGATGAACTGGAATGTCGATTGCTAGCAGGCCTTCTCGTCCAACATCAGTGCCTGACCTCACAAATGCTATTTGGCTGAATGGACTCCATATTAATGCCCATGGTTTTTGAATGTTCAACAAGCTTATGTAGGTGTGATGGTCAGGTGTCCATAAACTGTCAGGGCATTGATACAGATTTTAGTTGATGTGAGTATTTTAGGAATTTTACAGTGGCTTCAAATGTGGCTCAGCCAATAAGATTTCAGAACCAGAACTTTGTTTTATAGCTGATATTTTGATGAGTCAGATGGATTTGCCAAAACGTACATCCTTAATATCAATGCACATTGCCTTATTTAAGGTATAAAATCAGTCATTTGTGGTTATAAGATATAAACAAAACGCTCACTATATTATAGTCTAGACTTAGCATAGATTTTATTTTAGTCATAACATAAATGTAATTTGAAAGAAAGTGGTAGATTCCTGTTTCTATGTGCTCCTTAGGAGTCGGAAGAGTTTCTGTCCAACCTGGTGGTGAACAAGACCATCTACGCCAAAGTGGACCGCCTGGCAGGCATCATCAACTTCCAACGGCCCAAAGACCCCAACGACCTGCTGAACGACTGGTCTCACAAACTGAACTCTCTCATGTCTCTTGTCAACAAAACCACCCACCTTATCGCAAAAGAGGAGATGATCCATAACCTGCAGTAGCTGTGTCATACATGGAGCTTGTCCTTTAGCTCAAGATTTCACTGTTTGAATTATATATAGATTTTTTTTCTCCCTCTCTCTCTCTCTCTGCCTCTTCATCAAGGAGGAGGTTGAACAGCTTTGTCCTGTTTTTGTATATGTCCCAACAGATCGCACAATTGGAAAGAATTTATTTTGCAGTGTAAAAAAACAAAAAAAAAGTTGGCAACCCTTGTCTCTGTAGGGTGCCTGGGATCAGAGCTGCACTGCCTCACTTGCAGATTTGTTGGCTGTTATTTAACTGAAATTTGCATTGATGTTAGTCCAGATTTGGACTTAGTCATGTCTAGACTGGTATACAAGAGTGCTGATCTAGGATCGATATAGGCAGCAAAAATGTGATCTTGGGTCAGTACTGACACATTTGATACTTCAGAAATACCACACTGGGTGCAAATTAAGCCTGGCATTGGACTGAGTTAAATTGTTCGTGGCGATTCTTCTTTTTTTGGTCCATGTTTCAGAGCAGCGATGGTGACAGAACAGTGTAAAGGTAGGTAGTTAATTTCAGTGTTGACCTCACACGCAGGTACAAGAATATTCTATTTGGAAAATGACGGCAAACTGCATCGCTGTATACAACTGTTGCTTCATCCTCGGTAACATGTTTTGAGTCTTTTGCAATGTACACATTAAATCTTTCTTTTCAACATAATGGCATTTTCTTTGCTGCCTTTGAAATACTAGTTGGCCCTTAATAAAACAAAAACGGCTGCATCTCAATCTGCAAGATTGGAAATTAGATTTATTATTCAGTTATTCATTTTTTGTTTATAAATGTAGTAATTACTATCCCAAGGTTTTGTGCTATATAAAAGTGTACCTTACCCAACCTGTGAACATTCTATATATGGTGTCATCTTGTATAAATTTTTATTGTAAGTCAGTCATGTTAAAGATGAAAATACATGCTTGACAGGTTAATGTTAGTTGCACATATATTGGGGGGCAGTTCCCAGAAATGCCCACCAGAGGAAGCTGAACTACCAGTTTTCAATTTTAATGCAGGAAATGAATTTCAGTCTGAGATTCAGTCTGGAAAGTTTTAAAGACTAAAAATCAAAAATGTAGATTGAAAGCAAGACAGCTTTAACCTTAGAAGCCAGAGCATATAGGTAGAGCAAGAAATAGTGCAAACCACTGATTGGTAAAACGTAATTGTCCCTTGGTTGGTACCTAAATGTGTTTGGTCATGATAACAAAAGTCATGTTAATGCGTTTAGTGGTCTCCGCCAACGAGAGACCTTTAAATCTGAGCGTATATGCATATTCTTAAGGGAATATATGGAATGTTAAATGGAAATGCTGGAAGGCTATGTTTATGCTCAGGAGGAGCTGACTTAAACTTTTGTTAAAGGGTAGCTTTTTATTTTTTTTATTTATTTTTATTTTTTTATTTTTATGTTTTCATAGCCATCAGATAACCTCCTTAGCCAATGAATATATATATATATATATATATATATATATATATATATATATATAAAAAAAAGAATTTATTCTTTACAATTTAACTGACCAGCCATTACCATCACTGGACAAGGGTGGGTTTCACAAATTTTACCTGTTAAAGTGCAAACACTTTTGATGCGTTAAGATACTAATTTTTGCCATCTTTAGTGTAATATACTGTCAATGGGTTGATCTGAATACTTACATTAATGAATATGCAATGATGAAATGCAATTTAAAGGGAAAATCTACCAATTTATCAAAATCTCTGCATAATTCAAGCTCTGAGATGTAAAAAAAAAATTCATCCAGAGAGGTTTAGTGTGAAATGGTTAATTGTAGAGAAACTTACAATATAGTGTTAGGCCAAAACCTCTATCTCAGAACTATCATAAAACAATGTCTCAGGCATCAAGCAGAGTATGGAACTCACATCACATGTGCCAGTTTTAGCCCTGCCTAACTCAAATCGAACAGAAGAAAATGGCAGGAAAAACCAATTTACAAAACTCTCAACAGAAAAGAGCATTCTTCATCATTCTTTTTCAGCCAGTTCATTACAAAAACACAACAAAAACTGAAGTTAATAAGTTAGAAGAAAATCATGAAAATGAGTCGACAGGTGCTTAAAGTAAAAATTCTTTTGCACTTTAGGCCTTTGATAAGCCAGACCTTGAGGCTCCTCTACTGTTGCATAAAACAAAATGTTTTATGATCCATTGCAGAAAGTCTCTGCATTGATATTCTTAATTACAGATGTCTGATTACTGCTATAGAGATGATTTATTTCTAGAGGTGAATGATGATTGAAGAAAACTACAGTAAATTAAATAAAAGCATACTTTACCTAAAGATACACTATGGGCAAAAGTATTGTACACATTACATCTACAGGAACTTTTGAGACATCCCATTCTAAATCCATAGGCATTAATATGGAGTTGGTCCCCCTTTGCAGCTTTAACAGCATCCACTCTTCTGGGAAGCTTTCTACAAGATTTTGTGTGTGTCTTTGGGGTTTTTGCCTGTTCACCCAGAAGAGCATTTGTGAGGTCAGACACTGATGTTGGACAAGAGGGTCTGCCTCACAGTCTCTGTTCTAGTTCAGCCCAAAGGTGTTTGATATGGTTGAGGTCAGGGCTTTGTGAGGGGCATTTAAGTTTTTCCACACCAGACTCCCCCAGCCATGCCTTTATGGACCTTGCTTCGTGCAATGGGGCTCAGTCATGCTGGAACAGAAAAGGGCCTTCCCCAAACTGTTCCAACAAAGTTGGAAGCATACAATTGTCCAAAATGTCTTGGTCTGCTGAAGCATTAAGATTTCCCTTCACTGGAACTAAGGGGCCCAGACCAACCCCCTGAAAAACAACCCCATAGCATCATCCCTCCTCCACCAAACTTTACAGTTGGTATAGTGCAGTCAGGCAGGTAATGTTGTCCTGGCACTCACCAAACTCAGATTCGTCCATCAGACTGCCCGATAGAGAAGAACACAGAATACATTTCCACTGCTCCAGAGTCCAGTGTTTTACACCACTCCATCTGATGTTTGGCATGCTTGGTGATGCAAGGCTTGCATGCAGCTGCTCGGCCATGGAAACCCATGCCATGAAGCTCCCAGTGCACAGTTTTTGTGGTGATGTTAATGCCAGAGGAGGACTGGAACTCAACAGTTATTGAGTCAGTAGAGCGTTGGTGACTTTTATGCACTACGTGCCTCAGCACTCGACGACCCGCTCCGTAACTTTGCATGGTCTGACACTTTATGGCTGAGTTGCTGTGGTTCCTAAACGCTTACATTTTTCAATAATACCACTCAGTTGACCATTAACTATATAGGAGGGAAGAAATTTCATGACCTAATTTGTTGCAATGGTGGTATCCTATTACAGCACCACACTCAAATTCAGTGAGCTCTTTAGAACGACCCATTCTTTCACAAATGTTTGTAAAGGCAGACTGCATGGCTAGGTGCTTGATTTTATACACCTGTGGTAATGGAACTGAATGAAACACCTGAATTCAATGATTTTGAGATTGAATATTTTTGACATCTCAGTCACCATGCTTCTTTTGTTTTTAAATAAATGTATGGTTAAGGTTGATTATAACTCTGTCCTTTTACTTAAGCACAGCTGCAGAGATGTGCTGCTTTGTGAAGATCGTTCAGATTCAGGTTGTTTCTGTGTTAAAATATATCACGGTAGGTGATAAAAGAAAATGTGTTTAATTTACTGAGTCTCTGAGAAGAACAGCACCATGTCTGAGCCCTGAGGTGCTGATAAAGTGCTTCTGCAATCTCTATCTTTATTACGTAATCCCAGTAACACTTATTGTGCTGCGAACAGAAGTGTTTTTTTAATAAACCTGACAAAACTAGTCTCTTTCCGCTGCCACAGAAAAGTAAGCAGGACTGAGATACATATGGTACAGTTCAGACCGTGGCATTTTTTAACTTTTGGGGGCTCTACAAAACACCTACCGCATGTCTTTTAGTCAGGTTATGTAATCTGGTTTCTAAGGACGTTAGCCACATTTTATGTTAAGACAAGAAATCTCATTTTTACCATTTTCAGTTACACATATTCCAACATTGATTGCCCTGTCCAGCTTTTTATAACTTGTAGTTGGTTAGGTGGTTTGAAGGCATGCACAATGTGTAGGTGTATGCATGTTTTAATCAGCCAGTGAGTCGTACTGATGAAGTCTCTTTTTTTCATAATTTTTCATGTTGATAAGCTTTTAATAATAGTCATTGGTTTTCATGGATTCAATCTCATTTTACTGTGATATGCTTCTAACAGTAGTCATTCCTTTTAGAGATCAATTTCTCACTGTTATCCTGATAGGTTTCAGTAGTCATTAGATAGCATTGGTTAACTCAAATGCACAAAATGTTGCAAGACTGTATACACTTAAAATTTGGTTCTTAAAGACAATATTTCTGTATGGAACCATAAACACTCACAGAACCATTTGCTTGCTTAAATGGTTCTTTACCCAGTAAAATTGTTCTTCAGATTGATGGAGAATGTGTTGTATGGTTCTATATACACCGATCAGGCATAGCATTATGACCACCTCCTTGTTTCTATGCTCATTGTCCATTTTATCAACTCTACTGACTATATAGATGCACTTTGTAGTTCTACAATTACAGACTGTAGTCCATCTGTTTCTCTGAATACTCACAGAGCAGGTACTATTTAGGTGGTGGATCATTCTCAGCACTCCAGTAACACTGATGTGGTGGTGATGTGTTAGTGTGCTAGAAGATGACCAACACAAACTGTGCAGCAGCAGATGAGCTATCGTCTCTGACTTTACATCTAAAAGGTGGACTGACAAGGTAGGAGTGTCTAATAGAGTGGACAGTGAGTGGACACAGTGTTTAAAAACTCCAGCAGCACTGCTGTGTCTGATCCACTCGTACCAGCACAACACACACTACCACCACGTCAGTGTTACTGCAGTGCTGAGAATGATCCACCACCCAAATAGTACCTGCTCTCTGAGGGTCCATGAGGGTCCAGACCACTGAAGAACAGGGTAAAAGGGGCTAACAAAGTATGCAGAGAAACAGATGGACTACAGTCTGTAATTGTAGTATTACAAAGTGCACCTATATAATAAGTGGAGCTGATAAAATGGACAATGAGCATAGAAACAAGGAGGTGGTCATAATGTTATGCCTGATTGGTATAGAACCTTTATGAAAATGGTTCTACATAGCACTAAAAAGCGTTCTTCTTTTATTAGGATGTCAAGCTTATACTTGTCTTTGCTAAAAAAAAATCCTTGAAGAACCATGTTTTTAAGAGCAATAGCCTCTATAGGAATAGTGCATGTGTGCTTTTGGGACTGATCATATGGTTTTCGTACAGCATTTGTTCAGACTAAGTTTTTTTCTATCACAAGTGACATGGACATCTCCCACACTGACCCTCTTATCCATGTTTTTTCCTGAAAACCCAGTGGGGGCTGCCATTATGCCTCACTATTTCCATTTGCTGGTGTTCTGTTTCAAGTCGTGCTAGAATTCCAGTCGTGCGAATCAGAGAATGACGTGTGCTGTTGTCGGTTGCCACAACAACTCAAAAGAATTGGCAGATTTGTAATGTCCCACACCCTGTACGTTCCATTCCATACCAAAGAAGACAGAACAGAAAATGTGTGGCTCGCAATTGTAAAACTAATCCAAAGAGAAAATACGTTTGCTTATAAAATTTGCATATATATCAAATCGGACCCACAGCCTCCACCACTTAACTGTCCCCTAACAGTCCATAACCCACCTTGTTTACCTTGGCTGACTTGGCTCTACCCCAGTTTCCAAAAAAGTTTGCTATATAACACCTTTCTTATTGTGTTAATATCGACGTATGCCTGTAGTTTTTCACCATACGCCTTCAGAAAAAACAAAATCATTCACTATATCAATATAGCTAACTTTAGCACACAATTTATGTTATCTACCCACTCCGTAAGCATCAAGGGACTGGCACTGTCAAAACATAGCCACTTTTTCTTTTAAAATTTCATTACTGAGCAACCACCTACTATTTTTGGCCATTTACAGTATAAAAACAGCAACACGTCCAAATTTTCACTCGTTCGGAACCGAAAACCAAAAACTGGTTTTAGTTATGAATCACGGACAAGGCCTAGCAGTACTTTAGCAACTATCTGGAATACCATAGCAATGGCGTAGCAAACCTTAGCAACCACAAGTTGTTAATGACCTAACAACTCCTTAGCAATGACAGCAGTGCACTACTAACACCTTAAAAAACCACCTGGAACACCACAGCAATGGCATAGCAACACATTTGCAACATTTATATTTATCATTTACATTTAACATTTACATTTATATTTAACATTTAAATGTCTTATTAACATTTCATAATGTTTCATTCAAAATATCACTGCACTGAATACTAACACTGTCTAAATGGATGGAGATTGAACGAAATGTTAACCCTTTGTAAGACTAATAACTATGGCACCGTCTTCTTATTAGCCTCACAACAGGTGGGTCAATTACAGAATGCTTCTATTGCTAGAATCTTTGCAGTGTTATCCTTGTTTGCTAACTTTAAAAGGTCTAGTGTTCAAATTTGTGTCAGAATTCAACACAACGCCTATTGTCAGTTTCACGGTGACGTTTTCTAATTTTTATTGTTCACAGTAAGTCATACTGGGTCCGAAACCACACTAACAACTCTGCACGACCTTAATGAAGAACAGGATGCAGTTTGAGAGATGTTTTGGGCAATATTTACCACAAAAGATTGCCTTCCAGTGTTTGTTAGCTACATTAACTTCATAGCTCCAACGCTAAATTAAAGAAGAGAGAGAGAATTCGGACACTAAGCAGGAAAATTGTGTACATTTTTCATTAAAACCATTCCTTTAGCACAAAAGGAAAATAGTTAGCCTGCAGGCTAACTACCTCTACGGCAACAGTGAAACATTAAATTAAACACTGTTGATGGCTGTAGAAAACTACGGTTTCTGTTTTTCTAAAGAAAACCTAAGGCTTTATGCAACCCACATTTAATCCTTCTACATATTACTTTTTGCCCCCTCTGTTTTTTGCAGTACCCAGAAGGATAAGCGGTTTAGAAAATGTGTGTGTGTGTTTTGTAGTTAGAGCAGTTTTCTTGCCATGCCCTGGATTCACCACTAGATGTCGTAGTTGTTATATTCAGAATGTTTTAATTATACATTTCAATTACATAGACGTCTTGAATCCAATAATGGAATAATGGAAAGGCTTGAAAAAATAAATTAGAATCTTCATGTCAATTAGTGTTTTATATCTGTGCACATGGATTAGTATCTTGATTTAGCTTCTTCAGTAACACTTTGTCTCACTTATGCTTAATTTTCCTCTTTACTGATGTTTTGTGCAGGATATATTTTGTCTTAGCTCTGTTACTCTTAATAATATAGCATTTTGCTCACAGTTGATCTCTCTCTCTCTCTCTCTCTCTCTCTCTCTGTCTCTCTCTCTGTCTGGCTTGGAGAAAGGTGA
Source organism: Colossoma macropomum (assembly GCF_904425465.1). NCBI lineage: Eukaryota > Metazoa > Chordata > Actinopteri > Characiformes > Serrasalmidae > Colossoma > Colossoma macropomum. Next base: position 12,022,239 of record NW_023494789.1, read on the forward strand.
AAAGAAATGCTCCTTGTGGGGACACGCTTATCAACGCTTAATAATGCATAACGTTGAGGAGACCCAGGGGAATGCCTGGAATGGAAATGTGTTTTAGAATTTAAATCTTTTTTTTTGTGCTCTACAGGAGAGCTGCAGCCACCTGCTGCTTCACAAACATGCCCCCCACCTCTATCTCACTCTTCCTCTCTCTTTTTCTTACCCCAAGTGTCTGGCGAGGCCTGGGTTATTGAAATCCAGCACTAATTATTATTCTTTCCTCTGTCAAGTCAGGGTTGAGAGACATTGCTATGCTTTCTGCCTTTTGGCTGCAGCAGAATATCAAAATGCAAACGTTATGTCAAAAATACACTTTCCTCAGAATGCATTCCCCTCAGAACACATGAAAAAGAAAACTCTATTATCTGTTTTTTGTGCATATTTTCTATTCCTTTCCACAAAGCTTCAATGCCATTGACTGGCTATTTAAAGCACTATGATAAAGCACACTTCTCTATATTTATGATACCTCACAAGAAAACCTGACTGTTCATGGATTATGTAGTTTGTACTTTCCTACATTTGCATTGATTTAATGAAAGATCTGATCTGATTGCATGATTCATAGTTAAAAACTGATTTCCTCTTCAGGAGGGTCAACTGCATGTCCCCATGCATTGGGGAATCCTCAGGGCTTTCTAGCCCTCTACAGAGGGCCTAATGATTTTTGGAAAGTAAGAAAGTCTGTAATATAGTTTAGTTTTATATGATATAATCATCAATCTGTTTTTAATCTATTCACCATACTGTAATACTACTGTTATTTATTTAAGTCCTGTTCAGAAACTTTTGTTACTTTTTGAGAAAACTTTTTGTTGGACTTAATTAGGACTTAATCCTGAATCTTGAAACAACTGACAGAAAACTGTCCAATCATGATTGCTTTCTCTGTGGTATTGAGGCAGATACAGTCAAGGAAGCTCTCCCATTGGTTAGGCCTTCAGGAGCTGAACTGAAGGCCTTACATGTTAGATTAACCACCAAAATAATCAGGAACTGACAGAAAAATCAATCACATTTTGATTCACAATAGGTGGGACCAACTTTGAGAGAACAAAACATCACTCTAGACCTTCTAGATGGCTTAGATGCATCACTGACTGCAAATATGAGTCATAGTGTAACCAGATTTCACTTAGTTGTTAGAATGGAAAATAGCAGCAGCAGCAGCTCTATGCCAGAACTCTAAAACTGCAAAATACAAGGGGTAAAATATGGTAATGCTGTTTTACAATCCTCAGATGTCTGAGGATTGTAAAAAATTCAAATGTCTGTGTTTAGTCTAGAACAGCCAAAAAATATTCATGTGCACCAACTTTAGCTTAGCACTCCAATGCTATTAGTAATCCCACAGCAGACATTAGCATTACTATAAAGGGTTTTTTTTGGCCGACCTAAGGATCCAGTTGTAACAGTCACAGTACAGCGCTGCTTTAAGAAATGGTTCCTTTCTACAATAAAGATGAGCTTAATAAGCTCTAATGATGTGTTTGTTTTCTTAGCTGAGGAAATAATGATGTTACCATTCCCTCATCTCTCTCCTCCACCTCAGCCACATTTATCCTCTTTTTTTTCTCCTCTTCCTAACAATGCACTTCACTGTCTTTAAACTAAACTAAACTATTTTGCTTGTGCCAGCAGTCTGAAAGTTTGTGGCATTAGTGCTTGTAAGTGTGTGCGTGTGTTGGAAGGTGCCATGCTCATTCCCTCTCTGCGACTTCAAAGCGATTTGGAGCCAGGTTTGTAATTACCTCGTCTGGATGGATGTCACTTTCGCAGGCTGACAAGTGGCCACGGTAAGGCACTAATCTTTATAGACAAGCAGCAGAAGTCAAGGTTAATCCTGCTGTTGCCGAACGGCCGTCTTAATCAGCCCGCTGAAAATATGGATGCAACCTTGAAATTTTTTAATCTGCTTCAGATTTGGACATCAGAACAGAACAACGTTGTAAGAATGCTGCAACAGAGGATGGCAGCAACCTGTGGGTTTTGATATTGTCTCAAAGTTTTTTTTAGGTACTATTGTTGTTTTGTGATATCTTCAATTTATATTACATAGCCATTTATTTTAATGTACTAAATAATTTACACAGGGAATTACATTTACATTCATTTTACTTTCTGTATCAACAGGTTAGAGTCCGCAGTTTTGACATCTTTCTGGTTATTTCTGATATCAATATGTGACAAAAACATGGCAAAAATGGAAAGAATGGGCCTCATTCACCTATCGTTCTCAAGAAGAAATTTCTTCCTAAAAACCACTTGCGCAGTTTTTACAAAGATTCACCAATGTTTTTGTATCTAGGATTTGTTTTTAGGTAAAAACAGAATTTACACACACTCAAGAGCACAAAGGTGTGAAGACTTCTGTGGTTTAAGAACACACAATGAATCTGATGTAGACTTTCTCCTAGGACCTTTCTCAATAAAATATTAAAGAAAAAACATAGGAAGATATTGGTTAACCTGGCCCAGTGTTTCCTCTTTCTGAAAAGCAAGACTGCACACACCAAAATAGCTTTTCATCAAATTTAAATTACGGTTAAATATCTTCTCTTCTACTTATGTACAAAAATGTGTTATGAACTGGAAGTTTGGAATTTACATTTTCCAAATAATTTCTCAGAATTTCTTTTTGAGACTTTTGTGACTTTTACAAAAATTGAAATATAGGTTTGTATTTTTTTCTTCTCTGATGAAATTTGAACCCATGACTATCTATGCTAACTGCTAGCCTAAAACGGCCATTACTGACAGATCAGACGTTTATGAGTTGGTGTACCTCACTGATGGTCCTGACTGCTAGCCTAGCCACTGATCTGTAGGCTAATTAATACATAATACTGTTGAACACAATCATAAAGAAAAAAAGTGCTTCTATCTTTATTTAGCGCAAAATGGAGTTTTTTTCCATTCTTTTTTTTAACCTGTTTTAGCCAGAGAAAGCAGCCAAACTGAGGTAAAGTCTCAATTTATGGGTTTAATTCTCACTTTGAGAGGAATTATACTTCAATACCTGTCTGCAAAGCAGCAGGATAGTTGGTAGGCCAGAGAAAACGTGCAGAAAAAGAAGAATATCTGTATGTGCGGAGAACCTGTAGCGGTAGTTCAACAGAGCCACAGCACAGCACTGAATCCACTGGCCCAACAACGCTAAGGCTCTTTGCTCTAATACTGTTTGTTTGAGGTAGTAACACTTACATATGGCATTCAGGATTAATGACAGTTGTTGGCTTCGTGAGCTAGAACACAGTGGATTCCCTTGATCATCAGTCATTTTTAGCTATCTCTGAGCAATACCAAAATCAAAGCTATTACATGGATCGCTGGGCTGTGGGGACCTTCAATTTGCCTGCAGTTCAATAATCCATTGCTGTTTAAAGCAAAAAACGAATTTTGTCCCATTTTCCCCCAGTGTCCTGGAGGAAGGAGCAGAACAGGTGATCAGAAATGCTAGCCATGCTAGCCTATCGAAACGCTAGTCTAGCTGCGTGGAGCTACAACCCTCTCTAACTCCGCAGCCAGCATCTCATTGATCCCTCACACTCCCTGAGCAAACAGAGACAACAAAGAGGGCAGAAATAACGGAGCCAGCCTGGTTTCCTCCACAGCACTAGACTGCTTCACACTGCTGGAGAGGAATTGATTCGCTTTGACTCAAACCGAAGCTCTAATGAGGATTCTGATGCTAGCAGACTTGTTATTCTCTGGAAGTGTGCAACAATAAACCCCCATCTACCCACGCATCCGCCCCCCGACCCCAGATTGCCCTCAGCTACGTGCCCCACCAGATAACTAACAGTCTTCAGACACTTCAGGTCTGAGCCCACCAAACCTAAACTGGCAGCCAAATCTAATTCTTTACACATAACTGATGTCTGATGTTTTCAATTCCATCTGGTATCACGTTCACATATTGGATTACACGGTAATAGCTCAAACAGAAAATCCAATCAGGTGAAGAAATCAAAAGCAAATTGAATTGACGCGTTGCACCCTACTAACTAAATGTAGCTTGAGAAATCTTACAATACACACAGAATTAAAATCAATGGCCAGTTTGTGTCAGCATGGGTCTACAGCAACTTGTCATAGTCCGTAACTAATGTATCTTTATTATGTATCTTAGTAATGCTTATGTATCAAGATGTTGTTTAGCTTGCAAATAAATACCTTAATAAAACAATGACCAATCAATTGTTTTATTTAAAAGGCAACATTACAGCATCTACCATTTTAGAAAAATCTGCAGGGATATTTTTCCAGACCTCCAAAGTTCAGTAGGAGGTTGAATTTTTGATACTTACGATCCAAGTAATTGCAAACATGTTGATGTTGAGGTCTGGGCTTTGTTGTGGTCAGCTTATTGTTCTGAAAACACCAGCAGCTTCTTTATTTCCCCACTTATTTTTCTTTGGCTTTTCCTTTCCGTATGCAAATTGACTAGTTGATATCTAATCATCCAGAAATATGCTGGGGTATTTACCCCAATCAGTGTCACTGCTAGGCTAAGAGTGGACCACCGCCCAAAAATATCCAGACAGGAGCAGACCTATGGTCAGGAACTGACCAGCGACGAAGGCCTACAATAAATGGTCTTAACAATAAATGGTCTTGAATGCTAGAGTTAATGGAGCAGACTGCTGTTCACTGTAGCAATGCAGACAACAATCTCACCTAGCTAGTAGCTAACAAAATGGTAATAAGAAAGACTTAAGATGAACATCGATAATTTGAAGATGAATGGACTTATTTGCATTTATAAGCACTCCAGCTGGTTTCCTGATACATTTCATCTGTAACGAGAAACTGTCAAACACTAAAAAGTCATGAAGCTGAAGTCAGCTTCTCATTCGCTAGCCTCTCATTCAAATACTCCCACAGCAGTTACATTATTGTTAAGGTTAAATGGGAAAATTCGAACAAGAAGCTGGAGAATGAGAACTTCATGAGACTTCAGCCTCTTGAAAAGTCAAATGTTTGCAGAAAAGTTTCCTGCCAGAGATGCAAGAATAGCTGAGCTAAAGCTTAACGTAGAGCAAAGTAAGTCTGTGTTTTCGTTTATATTAGATTCTTTAGCTTACACTAGTACAATAGCACATGCTGGGACATATTTACAGCCAAGATGGTGAAATGGACAATGTTGTGGCTCCCAAAGTGGTTTGATTTTTGTTGAAAGGACAAAATGGCTCTTCTTAACATTTGGGTTGCCAACCTTTGGCCTAGAGGATGGCACAAACAGCGCATCAACAGATGAGCTACTGTAACTGTACACCAGCAAGGAGGAGCTACAATGCAAGTGTTCCTAATAAATTGATCAGCATGCGCAGGTATCTTTCTTACAAAGGATTTGTTTAAGTGATAGATGGAGAGATGCCATGCTGTTCCAGCATGACAGCCCCAGGGCATTGCATGCGTTGTGTTAGTGCCCTGCGGCACTATCAAGACCTTTAGCCTGGTCCTTCCAGGAGAAAGGGGGCATGGCCTGGCACAGGAGGGGAGGAAGGGGAAGAAATGTCTGCAGACTTGGAGGCAGCAGGTGAGATGACGCTACTGAAAGGTCAGATCAGGTTAGACTCAGCACATGGGCAGATAAATGCCATCAGCGTTGGGTAATGCTGACGGATGCCTATCCAGAATTTTAATTTAGTTCAGCTGAATTTAATTCCGGAAGCTGCTCTCTTAGAATGGGTTCATGTTGACTTCAAAAGTGCAATGCAATTTAAATAAATAAATAAATAAGTAACCATCTATCAGCAATTGGATTAAGTCTATGTAATGAAAGAGCTCGGGGCGCCAGAAAGGAAAGTCAGATAGTGAAAATAGTGGTGCATGGAGAAGAGGTAGGCATGGGGAAAGCCAGTCGAACAAACGCTGTAAATCCAAATGTCCGCATCACTTCACTTTTAGCATATTTGCGACAGTGTTTCCATGTTAAAGGGACAGTCTAGCATCAACCAACCTAATCTCAATCTAATATATTTATATTGTATGTTTAGTTGCCATGGAGAATAGTTTTGAATAGTTGCTGAAATGTGTATGAACTGGCGAGTGAATGGTAAATGTTTAAAGATTACCAATGCTTGCATACAGCCTTGTGCAAAACTCAGAGACCACCATTTATTTTTTTTTAATTTCCAGTCAAAAACAGCTATTAAAGCAACATTGTGTAACATTATACTTTAAAATAACAGCTTCAAAATCATTTTGATGGTACAGTATCTTATAATAAGGATAATAGTGTCTCTGTCATTGCCACTCCAGGCTGGGATGCCTGCTATAGCGCTATGTAACTTTGGAGCAGTGGGCACGAGACCTCTCACAAGTACTGCATAAAGCTTTACAGCACAACGTCACACACCAACAACTATGGTTCTTCAGCTAGTTATGAGGAGCTACTTCAGTATTCCCAGCACCAACATCATGGCAGAGGCTGCGAAGAGACTGAACAAGATGTTGTTGGAGGAAGTGAGGAAGAGAAAAAAAGAGTGCCCGAGTGAGAGACTGGGCAAGAGTAAATCTCGGACTGGCTTGTACTAGTTGGTGAGAGCTAAAAGAGATAAAAGGATGCAAGACAGTCTCACGGGTAACAGGTGAACAATGAAAATCCGACAGCAGAGTGTTCATCCCTGCCAATGTTATTTATGAAAGACTGCGATGTGGGCTGTAACCTTATCTGTGTCATTCCTGTCTCACAGAGTTTTGTAGTTTTCTGGAAGCTAAAAGTTATTTAACCTCAATCGTGTTTCAGGCTGACATGCAAAGAAATAAATTTATCTCACGCCAAAAAAGTTTGGTTAGTCTTTGTCACTCTCATGCCAAAGAAGCCTTGAAAGTTTACAGGGTTAAAAGTTAGAGTTTACAATCTGTAATAAAGCCCTGCAATCTTACTTTACCTTGTTCTGTAAGGTCTTTTTTCTTCTGATGTTCTTTGCTGATGTTGTGCCAAATCTATGAGTCTCCTAAAAAGAATGAAAGCAAGCTATTATAAAAACAAACGGTGGACCCAAAATACTGAATAATTTAAAATTATACGTTTATTTAGTTAGGCTTCTTGCTTTTTCTGACTGTCAGTTTGACTGGAAATTAAATAAAGAAAGGCTGGTTTCTGATTTCTAAAACCAAACTCTGATTTCTAAAAAAGTGAGGAAAATTCAGTTTTTCATTATATGGACCCTGAGTGGTGCAATACAGTCCAGAAACGTAGGTCACACACTAAACAGTGGGAAGAGAAAGGCGAATTTCTTGCTTGATTATAAAGAGAGCAATGTACAGTAAGTGACAATACAATGATGATAAAAAAAGAAAAATTCAAAGCTTTCCAGGCATTAAATATGCAAAAGCATAACCTCCTCTTAGGGCTTTTAAAAATGTGTATTGTTCACGGAATAAATGGTTATTCATTATGAAAAAGCATGGCAAAAAATGCACACAAATGCAATATTAATTGCACTAAAACTGACTTTTCCTAATACGTGGCTGTTTAATAATGAATAAACGAAAGAAGAATTAAATAATTGATTTGTTAAAAGCAGATACAATAGGCTGACAGCACCTATAGAGATATTTTAATATAAAGCAGAACATTTTTCTCACGGAAGCTGTGAAGGGTTATGGCTTTTGACACATGTAATGTTGGCATCAGCTTTGTTTTATGATGGATGAGGGGTGTTACCCTCTAAAACAAGTGTCATGTTTTAAACATGGAGCAATATTCGAGAGAGAACAGCAGCAGCCAATCATGACAGATTATCTCGCCCTGCAATCTTTCATCATCTTATATTTCAGCGTGGGTTAACATTCAAATCGTGTTAGCAGACATGGGTGTGGGTGTTGTTGTTTACTTTGGCTTCAGCCTGTCCAATTTAATCTATGTCTTATCAGAGATTGTGAATGCTATTTCTTTTTATTAAAGTTCATCCAGCTCGTTGCCTTGCCTAACAATAACACCCAGACTGTATATGGCATTCTGCCAAAGTTAGTCATGCTATGAGTTAAGCCCTCAAATGAGACTGATTAAATGATTCAAGTAAATCAAATGATTCAATTCGCACCCAGTTCTCTCTGCAAGACCAGTTGGTTCAGTGGTTTAGTCACTTGCTACAAACAATGTCATGAGAGTTTCCCCAGATGACCAAAAATGTCACAATACCAAGCTGGTCAGCTAAAAAATGCAGGAGTACTATAAAAGAATGGAACGTGCTGTGTTATGCTGTTTTGTCTGTTGTAGTCTCTTGCTAACACGAATGTTCTCTTGGGAACAGTACTCAGTGAGCAAGTGGGAGCTATGTGCCAGCTGGGTACCTCAGGGTGAACACTCGTGCGCACAGTCCACACTTGCTACACTAATATACCCCTTGTCATGACCCTTGATTCCTCACACATTACAGTTCAAGTGTAAGGAGAAGTTCGGTGTAAGGATAAAGACTTACTGATCCAAACTAAAAACTTTTTTAGCTTTTAGACCCTGTGTGGCCATGAGAGGCCATGCGTTACTGCAAGTTTATCATAGGGAAGGGCGTTTTTAAAATCCCTTCCCCATGATAAAATCGCAGTAACGCACGGCCTCAAGTGGCTTAATGCTTTTATAAAACAACAGCCAACATAAAATATGATGAAATACACAAATTTTCAGAAAATAATTTAAGTACTTATTAACAATAATCTATATAAACAAGTATTCTGCCAAGAAATGTAGTTCCTTTAGAGTATGGTATCATTGTCAAGCAACCATGGACCACTGAATGAGGAGAATGTTCAGTCATCCATACCTGTATATTGCTTTAATTTGATCAATCTTTTAACTTTTTGTCATGTTATGTTTTTAACATAGAACTGGTTGCAAAAATATTTTAGCTTTATAAGTACTTTTTGGTCACCAAATTACCACCGCGAATATTATTTAGCACCAGTTCAGTGGCCCTGCGCTGAATCCCCAATGCCTCCCTGCTCCCTACATGGTGCACTATGTAGGAATTTAAATACTGGATACGCTACTTCTGACAGAAACACGAACATTTGAAGTGTGTTATTTATTCAAGTGACATTTTTTCAGCCTTTATGCTGTGATACTGATGGAGGTGTTTAGGCTGTTGGCTATCTTTTAGACTGTTAGCGAGCTGACTATCCTAGTTCTAATTTTCTTAAGAACATAAGTTGCCAGCTCCTCAGTTTACACAGAAAAACAGGTTTTTACTTTATCAATGTACTCAGTGGTTCATGCGAGCAGCATAAGAGTCAAAGATTATTCCATTAACGGTAGAAGGGTTTTTGTGCTGTGGCACAGTGAAAGTAGAGTTCAGTTGTTGTAAAGTGGTTATATGTGTGCATATATCGTTAATTTTACAATGGCTTAGAATGCAGCTCAGCCAATCTGATTTTAGGACCGGAACTATCCATTTTAGAATATACAGTCCTCAATTCCAAGAAAGTTGGAACACTACTTGAAAGATATGTAAAAACAGAAAGCAGTGATTTGTAAATCCAATTTGGTCTGTATTTAAATGAAAACAGTACACAGACAAGATACATAATGTTTTATGTTGTAAATATTGTTTCTGTGAATATGCACTCATTCTTAAATGCTCACATTCCAACACATTTTGGGATGGGGCTGCTTGAGAGTAGGAATGTTGTGAAATGTTCAGAAAATATCTTAAACATATAATGCTATCATTTTGGAGTATTAAAGGAGCACTCAGCTAAGACCTTGTCCTTTGGTTCAGCAAAAATTACAGTAGTAGAATAATCCAGCAGTTTAAGAACAACATTCCTCAACAAGCATTTGCAAGGATTTAAGGTATCCATCTACAGTGTAATATAATCAAAAGATTCAGGAAATCCAGAGAATTCTGCAGAAGGGTCAGTGCCGAAAACCACAACTGAATGCCTGTGACGTTTGATTCCTCAGATGACACTGCATTTAAAACTGGCATGCTGCTGTGATGGATATTATCACCTGGGCTCGGAAATACTTTGCCAAACCGCTGTCAGAAGTCATATGTCAACAACGTTCGCAAATGGCAGAGACTTTTCTGGGCTTGAGCCCATCTGAAATGCACTGATTCACAGTGGAGATGTGAGCTGTAGTCTGATGAGTCAACTTATCAGATTGTTTATGGAAATAATAGATGTCATGTCCTCCAGGCCAAAGAAGACAATGACCATCCAGACTGTTACCTGCATAAAGCTTAAAACCCAGGATTTTTAATGGTATGGGTGTGTTAGTGCCAATGACGATCTGTGAAGGAACAATTATTGCTGCAAGATATATTCACATTTTGGAGCAACATATGCTCCTTCTAGATGATGTCCTTTTAAGGGATATCCATGCTTATTTCAACATGACATCATCAGGCCACATTCTGCATGTGTTTCAACAGCAGGGCTGTGCATTCAGAGAGTGCAGGTACTAGACTGGCATGCCTGCAGCCCAGACCGGTTAATTTGAGAATGCATGTACAATATGAAGTGCAAAATATGACAATGTAGGCCCCACACAGTTGCACAGCTTGTATAAGACTTGTGTGAGACTTGTATATGTCTTCAGGCCTCAAATGGCTATTAAGCGCTGTTAAAACAGAAGGTGATGTAACACAGCAGTAAACATGCTCTTCTTCTATTTTTTTTGGAATGTGTTGCAGGTATTTACAAAAAGCAATGCATTTCATAAGTTAAACCATCTACTTTGTACTGTTTTAATTTAATACAGGTCAAATAGAATTTACCAATCACTGCTTTCCGTTTTTATTAGCTTTCACAAACACACAAATTCCCAACATTGCTTCTGGTGAGCTACTTTCCTGGACAGTTTAGTGCTGCACAATCCATTGTATATGCCCTTGTCACTTTTTCAACTGGTCTTACCTCATCTACTCCAATCTTTTTCCTAATGTAGTCATCATTAAACCTCATTGTATATGACATGCACCATTATTACCTGCCTCAGTATGCTTGTAGATGAATATTTAGTTCTCCAGTTTGCCAAATAAGGTACATTACATAGTATTTAGAAAGAGAGGGACTTATCTTCCTCCTCCTGTCATACAAATTATGTGCTTTCTCAGGGACCCTTGGCTATGGAGAGCTGATGATACACTTGGGAAACCATCAGTGATATATTTACTTACGTTAAGGCAGATTCCAGTTTTCGAAGGCAATTTATTACAGCCTTTGGCAAATATTTTTTATTTCATATGGAAGCTTTTATACTAAGTGTATATCTATTTGGCTGTTGCAAAACAGCTGCTAAATGTACCACCTTAAAAATAAAGGCTTCGAAATGTTTTTTGGTTTGGACTAGATGACAGTTTTCTCTCATGATAGGTGGGGGTGCTGACAGGTTGACATGAAACATGATACCATTATTAATTATATTATAATAATATTAATTATATTATACCAGTATTACGTTTTTCCACCTACAGGTTCTTAAAAATCATGAGATATTTTAGAGGCAGGGCAAATGTTACATTTTGATGAAAGATTTTTGTCTTTTAAATGATACGATATAATGATTGTACCAAATATAACCAGGGACAAGGTAAATTTTGATTTAAGGTTGGTGGAAGAACCCTTTTTACATTACATGGATGTAGAAAGCTATCTCAAGCTTACTACATCCTAAAGTATATTTTCCAGTAACAATATGGACTACAGAGAGGCCTGGCCATTTAAGGGCATAAAGCGGTCTAACTTTATTTGGATAGTCCACTATAGTCCCCTATAGATGATTTACAGATGTTCAAATTGTTAACAAAGTATCTGTTGAAACTATTGAAGTGGTGGGGTTAGGGCTAGAATTTGGACCAGGGTTAGGGTTAGGATTAGAGCCAGGTTTAGAGTTAAAGAAAATTATGGCCAATTTAGTAGATATTTATTTAAATGTAACTTGAAAGTAAATTAAGTATACAAAGCATCTAAAGAGGCATATCCAAATAAAGTGTTACCCATAAAGCACAATCCAATGAAGAGATCTTAACAGAACCAGTGGTTCTTCTGTTGCATCACTGTGAGGAACTCTTTCTAGTTTCTTTATTTTAAAGTGTTAGGTGAGTGAAACTGTCTTTGCCTGACAGTTGAAATCACCACCATTTCTGAGTTCCTAGAAACAGTTCTCGACTGCTGCTTTTGTTTGTTGCTTGGTCTATGGTCTGTTCTTACAGAACATCTCTTCATCTCTCCGTTCCAGCAGCCTGTTTCCTAGCAGCAAAACCTGCTGGGTTAAATCCACGAGACCAACTGTTTCATCTGAAGTACAAAGCAGAACCACACCAGGTACAGGAGAGAAAGAAGAAGAGGGGATATCCACATGCCACCAGTCATTGAAATGGTGCGTGCCAAGGTTTGTAAACATAATGCGAATGCAGAAACTTTTTTCACATGGTAAGACAAATTGATGTCATTACTTTTAACTTTTCAAACATGGATAGCAAGTCTAGAAATCAAATAAGCACAATATTATTTAACTTGTGTCAAAATCTTAAATTATAGCCCACCTTTTAATCAAGCAGTGTGCAGAAACGAACTTTCTTCTCATTTTTTACTAATGGTTGTAAGCTTAATCCTCCTTTGATCAGGCTGAAACTTTTCCCCATGTCTTTCATAGCAGGAGTGCGGGACGCCCTGTCGGGGAAAAGCTCATTTCAGCCCCATAAAGAGACAGTGAAAACAAAACAGTTTGTCAGCGTGTACTAATAACTGGCTTTAATGTGTCGACAGAGAGGTTTGTCTGTTGCTTAGGAACACCATCTGTTTCTCTAATGCACTTTACATCGTTAGGCCCTGTTTCATCTCCACGCTTTCTGCTGATGAAAATCTGATTTAAACAAGGCTTCTGGGAGCCCGCCGATCTTGTTTGCAGCGAGAACCCAATTGCTTATTATGCATGCCTCACGTTCCCGTTTCACTTTTGTTGTCTTTATGTCTGGTGGTGATGTGCTTTTTGAAGTGTTTCGGTGTGTGTGCTTTTGATTTGCACTGCTACAAAACAGCTTCTGTCCTTCCAAGCCACTTTCTACTTTCTCCTCCTTTGCACTTACCCGATGTTAGACACATGCCTGACAGCAGATACGGAACAGACACAATTGGCTAATCATTCTCAGAAGGACCTAGTGTGGATCCCTGAGGCACTATTATACACTCCTCGATTAACTTGGCTTCTATTGAAAATTCTGCCTTCTTTGAGGAGTACGTGTTTGCATGTATGTGATTTGCATCACATAATGTGTCCTTACATTTCACTTATGGAACACATACAATTGGAAGACAGTTCTTAAATAGACCTAGTATGGATCCCTGATGCATTATAAATACCTCACTCAGTGGGGCTTTCCTTTATCCTACAGAAACCTCAAAAATAATGTGCCCATTTGCTTTGAGAAGCAAACTGGTCCATTGTTCACATGTAGTCTTCACTGTGTCTTTACATATTACATATGGAACAGATAAAATTGGCTCATAAATCTCAGAGGGGCCTAGTACGAATCCCTGATGCACTGTTATACACTCCTTGCTTACTGTTGCCTCTATCATAAAAAGGCTTTAAAAACAATATTTCTGCTTTCTTTGAGAAGTACATGTTCGCATGTATGTGATTTGCATTACATACTGTGTCTTTATATTTCACCTATGGAACAGATACAATTGGCAGACAGTTCTTAAAAGGGCCTGGTATGGATCCCTGATGCATCATAAATACCTCACTCAGTGTGGCTTTCCTATATCCTATAGAAAGCTAAGTTTTAAAAGTAATATTCCCACTTACTTTATGAAGCAAACTGGTCCATTTGGTCACATTTACTCAAAAGTTTCTTTATGTGTTACGGAACAGATACAATTGACTTTTAAATCTGAAAAGGGCCTAGTATGCAATATTAAACATTTCTCACTAACTGTGGACATTCTCTCTGCTTTAGTAAGGGAAGTCTTAAATTATAACATTCCTGCTTCCTTGTAGAAGTACACAGGCCATTTGTCTTTACATATTGCTTATGGAACAGATAAAATAAGCTAATAAATCTTGGAAGGACCTAGTATGGATCGCTGATGCACTACTGTGGCTGTTCCATCTCTTATATAAAGGGAAGGCTTAAAAGAGAATATTCCTGCTTCCTTTGAGAGGTGCACGGGTCCAGTGATTCATGTGGTGTGAATTGCATCACATACTGTCTTTACATATTACACATAGAAAAGATACCTTTGACTGACAAAACTCAAAAGGACCTAAGATGGATCCCTGGTGCATTATTAAACGTACCTTTCTCACTGTGGCTGTTCCATCTCCTATAGAAAACTAAAGCTTAAAACAAAACGTTCCTGCTTCCTTTGGGATTCAAATGGGCCCATTTGTTCATATGTAGCATGTGCTTTGCATTCCATATTGTATGTATCACATATTCATAAGACAAATGGGATGGTGGGGCAAGGAAATGCTTTTTGAATTTCATATTGATGTGGGCAAACAGAGTTGATGGAAAGGTTCAATATCAATTATTGATCAATTCACAAAGCAAATGAATGTTTTCCATGTTTATTCCTATGGGTAAAGCAGTAAATGACTACATACTTCATCTGTTTTGATGTAAGAGTTTCTAAGTGTTCTATAAGTAAACCTTTTCAATACTGATAGATAGCCTTAATCCTACAAAACCATATAAGATTATTCATATCATGAAATTGCCATGACCAACTCAACGGGCCGGCCATCGCACTTCATCATATATCAAATTTACCCTCTTGTGGCTTTTTGTCCTTGAAACTATTGCAGTCATTCTTTCATTGAGGCAGAACTGGATTTGTGGTTGAATTTTTTTCCTACCTCAGCTTCCAGCTCGCGCCCGCATTTCCCATGCCCTTTCATCCTTCCGATGTTCAGCGCAGCGTTTGAGCTTTTTTAAATCTGATACAGAGCGGGGCATTTTAGCGGCTTCACGCCAGCAGCTGAGAGGAGCTACTGCTGTGAGAGAGAGAGAGAAAGAGAGAGGGAAACATGAGTTATCAATTGGAGAGGAGAGGTCTCCAAAGATATCCTTGCAACCTCGAAATGAGCCATCGGGATATATGTTTGTTTGGATGTCTCGTCTAGAAAAATTTGTCAATGCTTGCGTCGATACTCTTCGATAGACTGTAACTTATAAACCTACATAGTATTGGAAAAAGCACGTCTGTTAACCATACATACTTTTGAAGTGCTTCGCACCACAGAGGTCCGTGGAGAGCATAAGGATTTAGAAATGCACTCTCTTCATCTGGCTCTGTGTCCTGGGGCTCCTCCTTTAGATGTCGTTGGATGAAGCTGCTCTGGCTAGACAGAATTGGAGCACCATACTGTAGTGGAGAAAGGTCTAGGAGAGCATGTCTTCAAAAGGATGGAGTTCAGCATCTCATCTGCTTCTCTGAATGACCAATTAAATGGATTACATTCATACTGCTGAAATGCATTCAGAATCAGCTTCAGTTTCATTGATTGAGTTAAAGCAACAGAACATTAGTGGGCTGCCACTGTGATTTGGTCATGGTTGATCATGACAGCTATGATATCATACACAATAATACACAACCTTAAAGGGCCCATATCATGGAAATCATGTAGTATGTAAACACTATTAGTTTTAAACTCAATCGTTCACTCCTTACTCCATACAGTCCATATATAAAAACTAAGCTGAAAAAAACAGCATGGTTTGAATTCACTGTTTTTGTGATGTCACAAAAATCAACTAATTTACATAGATCCACCTATTAAGCCTATAGCAGTTTAGCTCCGCTAATTCACATGGTGTGTTTCAGCTCACGCTGCTTTCTGAATGAAGCGCAACATGGGGCAACCAGTCAAAACAGCAGTGATTTACATATATCAGTCTTAAAGTCACTGTAACAAGCACAGCCTATTTAATTGTAATGGATAGGGGTAATTTAAAACATAAATCCACACAAACACCATAATCGAGTCTAAAGGAAGAAAACAATTTACAAAATACAAGAAAATGTAGAATATTAGATTTTTAAATCCCAAACTGTTGATTATATTTTATTGCAAGTGTCTGTTAGCTAATGTAATCTAACATTAAAGGGAAGCTAACTAATGGGTTGGCTCTAGTAGCCAATAAACCCATTGAAACCCTGACCATTGGGCCTAACTTAAACTTAACAATTACCCCAAAGTAATTAAAACCATTTTACTTGAGTTGTATTTCAATCAGGGGCGTAGCACCAAATTTTGTGTGCTGGGCAGAATAGTGAGCCCATGCCCCTTTCCTAATAAAATAAAGGAGAGTAAAAAAATAAAATGTATATATTATTATGATTTATTTCTTTTGGTTTTGTGTATGGTTGATGTGCATTTAAGGGTGAAACAGCTGACAATAAAGTATGCTTTGAATCATCAATTTTGCCTTAGTTCAATGTGGATTACACTTTTAGACTTTCTATCCAAAATAATCAATGTAATTAGAGGGAAATTCAAAAGAGACAAAAACATTGAAATAAATGTATTTATTTTTATATTTTTACCTATCAGCTACTTACCTCACTTTGTATTATTGGATGTTTTCGCACCTGAAATCTGGACCAAGGTCTGATCCAAGGTTCATGTTTACATCCTGTCATCATTATCTACGTGGGCTGTGTCTCCCATACTTGACCTTGTTAGGTTTGTAGAGGAGTGTGCGTCTAATGTTGGCGAGTTGTTAATTTGGTGGATAGCTTTTTCTGTTTGAATGGAGAAAAATGACTTTTGACATTTTGATGGACCAAATTTGAATTAAATTTTTCACCTCCTCCTCTCCTCATGTGCTACTGCAGCTCATTTTACTTCTCATCTGGTTCTTTTTCTTCTTTTATTGTTTAGCAGGTAACAATAGCCTGCCTCAACTTCCTGTAATTGGTCTGAAAGCCCAAACCATCCAAAAAAGTGTTTTCACACTGCAAATGAACCAATCCATGCTTCAGTTTGAAACCACCATATTTGGTCAGACCAAATTTTGGTCCTTTGGTCTGGACCACCATCCGAAGCACCTTTCACCTGGACCAAGTGAGGCAGGTGTGAAAGCACCCATTGTCTTCAGTTGCATCAATAAAGAAAGAGGTGCTGCTCTCTTTACGTCAGTGACCATGGCTCATTCTGGTACTAACAGTGTGCATTTTCCAGGTTAGCTGGTGGACTGAGGCTAACTGTAGTGGGCTGTGATTGCACAAACACTCTCTGTTACATTAGCTATTTAAAAAAAAGCTTACTTGCTGCATTTAATCAAATTCTGTGCTTGTTTATCAGCTTGTGCTTGTTACAAATGGCTACAATGAAAATGTGCACTCTTAAAAAAGATATTTTTTTCAAGAAAATGGTTCTATAAAGAGCCATGAACACACAAAGGACCCTTTGCATGATTAAAGAGTTCTTTGCATCATGAAAGTGTTCTTCAGATTGATGGAGAATGTACTGCACATGGTTCTATATAGAATCTTTTTGAAAAGGGTTGTGTATAGCACCCAAAAGGGTTCTTCTATTATTACAAGCTTGACACTGTAACAATAGAAGAACGCTTTTGGGTGTTATATAGAACCCTTTTCAAAAAGGTTCGATATAGAACCATGATGCAAAGAAACATTTCATCATGCAAAGAGTTCTTTGAGTGTTCATGGTTCTTCATAGAACCATTTTCCATACTAAAGAATCCTTGAAGAGCCATCTTTTTTAAGAATGTAGCTAATTGTTAGCTAACCTTGCTAGCTCACATTTGCACAGTTTGGTGCTTTAGGCTCACCTCTTGCTTTTCTATATAGAACGCTTTTCAAAAAAGTTCTAAATAGAACCATCTACAGCCCATTTTGATGAACTCTTTCATGATTCAAAGAACACTTTAATCATGCAAAGGGTTCTTTGAGTGCTCATGGTTCCTTATAGAACCATTTTCTTTAGTAAAGAACCCTTGAAGAACAATCTTATTTAAGAGTGTAGCGAATTGTTAGTTAGCTAACCTAGCTAGCTCAGATTTCTATGATGTATTTATAGTTTGGCACTTTAGGCTCACCTGTTGTCTGACAGAATGAGGTCAGAGATTACCTGCCCTCTTTTTGCCATCACTCTGTCTCTCTCTGCTCTTTTTGTTTGTGAAATCCTGTTTTTGGTTTTATATTAAACAAGTCAGAACTGGTGAACAGCAACTGCCAACAAGGTAGACGTTACACAATAGACATGATAGATGTGCATGGAAGATCAAATCCACAGAAACAAGTTGAGGAACATGCTGTTCCGTATTATTTATTTTATAATAACAGTATTGCAATTAGAAACCAAAATCAGTTTATTTCTGAGGCTTTCAGATGACCCCCATTCATGGAAAGCCCTGGTTAGTCAGGTCCATCATTACCCACAGTCCCGCGCCCCTGATTTCAATAAACAACTTATTTCCCCTTATGTGAATAATGGAGTCTGTTCATTGGTGTGTGACAGGACCAAGTCTCTTTTTTAAAGTCTCTCAAGGTTGCTGGAAGGAAGCCACTGACACATAATTACTGGCTTTCATTATCATTGTTTATATGCCTGTAAATGACGTCTCCCAAATCTCTGCCTGTCTCTTTACTCTTACTCATTACAGGCCATTGTTTAGCACGACCGTTGACTCATCGAGCCACAGGGAGGAGAGGGAATGAGAGCTTGTCTCATAGATTGATCTTTTTTCTTAAGTTTGTATGTCGAGTGTAAGACATACTTCTCCAATCTAAAGAGAACTTCCTTGAAACAGCCAATCGTTAGCATTGTATGACACCTTAGGGGGCTTATCATTAGCTCTGCTTCATCAAAAAGTTATTACAGTTTTAATTTAGTTCTGGTTGTTGGTCACTACTGTTGACTTACACAATTCAATTCGGAGATATATTCCATATATTTTTAGAATATTAGATGATATTTAAGTTAGCTTTAATGAAGTTAATGCTTCCAGAGTGCTGCTACTCTATGTGAAGAGAATATCTTACAAAGCTGATCCAGCTCATTTTTATTTGACTGTTTTCTACACCTAAACGGAACCTTACACAGTGTTGTAAATGTTAGCCAGACCAGAATCATATTTCCAGACAGGAAACTTGCCAGTTATTATATTTACTACATTTTTCTGGAATTCCATTATGCAAAGTGCCAAGCAAATTATCTATAGTCTTATGGAAATGTTTGAACACCTCCAGTCAAATAATATTTCAATTTTCAATAATATTTCTGCAAATTCTAGTGCACAATTTCTGTTTATTTGCTGACAAAAAGCAAAACCATAAAAAAAGATGTGTTAACTTATTTTTATTTAGAAAATCAACAATCAACAAAATATCATTTGAACTTTTGCATACATTACAGTGAACTGGATATCATAAGTGCACATAATGTATTTAAAAAACTAAAAAATAACTACTTGGGATGCTGCTATTCTACCTTCAGTATCAATGCTTTTTATGTATCATATACAGTACTGTGATCACCCTTCATTAAATTATTCAGTATTTTTTTGTCCACTGTTTGTTTTTATAACAGCTTCCATTTTTTGGACTCACTGAAGTTTTTCAAAGACACACCTCCAAAGTTCAGTCTGAGAAGTTGGTTTAGCATTTTCTGCTTTTCACCATCCAAATAATCAAACACATTCAGTGGTGTTGAGGTCTGGACTCCGGGGTGGTCAGTCCATTGTTCAGCTTCTTTGTTTGATGTGTCTCCTTTTCTCAGTGAGGCTTCTTGAACAGCTACACATCCTTTCAGACCCAAAGCGCTGAGTTGTCTTCTCACAGTGGAAGGATGGACAGAAACACCTGTGGATCTTTTCAGATCTGAAGCAGCTTGATTTTCTCCTCTCTCTCAAAGATGAAAGCTTTAAGTGCTGTTTATCTGATGGGGACAGTTTTAGAAGTCTATCAGATCTTGCAGGTGGTTGTTAGGAGTCCCATTTTCTCTGTAGCTTTTAATCATTGTTTGAACTCTACTTTGGGAAACTTGTTTTTCTTCCCAGTTATTTTCCTTTGACTATCACCTCCCTATGCAAGTGGATTGTAATATATCAAATCTGCTCAGGTTTATTTCCTGAACAATGAAAAACATTTTGACTGGAAATGAAATAAATGGAAGATGGTTTTTGACTTTGGCACAGGACAGTCTATAGATATAAAAAGCAATATCACAGTGTGTCAGTATCACAATATACTGGTCTAGACAATGTATCAGTCAGCACTACTGATCAATAGGAAAACTGAAAAGAATCAGTCATTTTCTCCTTGGGAAAGATGGTCAATAATAGCCAGACATTTCTTCTTTGCTTCCTGACAACAAACTGGACATCATCGTTGTGTGTACTTTGTCCTTGCAGGTTCTACTATTTTGCTAAGGCTAAACATTTTTAAAAAGGAAACAGGTATTTTCAGCATTGCACTACATGCACTGAATACGTTCAACTAATGCCATTAGTCAAATGTCACCTCTGATAAGTTTAAATTGAGATTTAAAATTGAGACAGCTTGACTATTTAACTTCAGTAATACATTCATAGGCAATAATGACTCGAAAGTATTCCTTCAGGAAATATACATACCGAAACAACGTAATGAAGTTTCCAAATTTAACATCATAATTGAGGAACTTGATTGGATTACTGACTACAACAGTGTTAATTTAACTCCTACAGGGAAACAGTCACATTTACAAAACGAAATACGATTTAAATGAAGTCAATGGCGATTTTGCTCTGAGGGGCTTGAAATAATAGTGGGATAAATGGTTTCTTATATACAGTTTAAAGCACAATGCTGGCTTTAGCCACAGCCTCAATAGCACCAGATTGCTAATAATTTAAAAATGCAATAGTGAATCTCTTTGGATTCATAGGCATAAAATATGGATGACTCTGTTTGACCCCTCAAATGGCCAAGAGCAGTTGGCAGGTCCAGGCTTTCGTTCCTTCTGTAACTGAAGAATAAGTTTGCATCATTTTCCATTTAATTACTGAATAATAAGCCTTAGAATGAGGTAAGCCTGGGATTTTAAGGGGTTGAAGTGTTTGTCATGCAAAAAAGTTAAAATAGTGAAAGAGTATTTGTAACTTTATAAGCAACCTTAATTTAAGGTTGTGTATTTGACAAATTCAAATATTTTCCTAAAATGTCATTTGTAGGACTTATTATTCTTTGCTGACCATTTCTCGGGATGGCAACAAGGTTATTTTTTGCTGGACTGCCCAGTTGCTGTATCTTACTGAGTCACTGACTGATTGAGTGACTGACTGATACCTACTACTGAAACGTACATGCACAAGCATCAAACTGTAGGTGGTGCCATACACCTAATTAAATAAAGCAATGTCCTCAGCTAGCATAGTAGAGCTAGCATAAATAAGGAAATGAAGCAGAAAAGCATTCATTGAAACACATCATGGGTCTCACAAATCAACAAAAGTTTTTCCTTATAACAGGTGCAGCATCACAGCAGTGAGACCTGTGTGTTTATTTCAGCTCGGTCTGTCTCTATTTAGGGATGTTTTTACTCTTTCATGTAAGGATAAGGCCTCAGAATGTAAACTGAAAAAGCATTTTGATGTGTCAATCACCATTTTTAGAATTATTACTTTGTAAAGAGTTCATGCTTGCAGTACATGCTTGCAGCGAGAGATTATTTTTTCACTTTTGGGAGACACATTTTGCTCAACTCTATATATTACAGTAACAGTAGTAGTAGTAGTAGTACCAGTGGTAGCTGAGCAGTAGAAATAGAACTAGCAGGAATAGTAGTAGTAGCTGTAGTAGTAGCAGTAACAGTAGTAGTAGTAGTAGTGGTAGCAGCAGCAGCAATAGTAGTAGTAGCAGCATTAGTAGTAGTATTAATAGTTGTAATAGCAGTAAAAGTAGCAATTGTAATGGTAGTAGTAACTGTAGTAGTAGTGGCAGTAGTAGTAGTAATAGTAGTAGTAGCAGTAGTAATTGTAGTAGTGGTAGCAGCAGTAGTATTGGTAGTAATAGCAGTAGTAGTACCAGGAATAGTAGCAGTAGTAATTGTAGTAGTAGTAATAGTAGTAGCAGCAGTAGTAGTAGTAGCAGTAATAGTAGCAGTAGTAGTAATTATAGTAGTAGTAGTAGTAGTAGTAGTAGTATTAATAGTTGTAGTAGCAGTAAAAGTAGCAGTAGTAGTGGTAGTAGTAGTAGCAATAGCAGTAGTAATAGCAGTAATAGTAGCAGTAGTGCCAGCAGTAGTAATTGTAGTAGTAGTAGTAGTAGTAGTAGTAGTAAAAGTAGCAGTAGTAGTATTAATAGTCATAGTAGCAGGAGTAGTGGTTGTAGTAGCAGTAGCAGTAGTAGTAATAATAGTAGTAGTAGCAGTAGTAGTGGTTGTATTAGCAGTAGCAGTAATCGTAGCAGTAGTAGTAGAAATAGTAGTCGTAATGATGATAGTAGTATGATAGGCAGTGTATATTTGTGTATGTATGTTGGCAAAAAGTGGTGGGCAGTTAAACTAAAATGTTATTTTGCTACCCTGCATACAGTGTAAGCATATATCCTATACTTTTTTTACTCGCATGACACTATTATATGCCAACTATTATGTGCAAAAGTTTGGGCACCACTGGTCAAATGGCATTTATTCATGTTCTAAGTGAAATAATGTTAACACTTCCTCTACAGAGAACATGCTGCACAATTAATGCAAATATTGGGAAAAAAGACATAAAATGTGTCTTCTGCAAAGTTATAGTACGTATTATATTTTACATTTTTTTTCGCATGCTCAATATGTTAAACTTAAATTGTGCACTAAAATGAACAGAAAATCCCATTTACAATATTGTTCAATATTGTAAGGTGTTATCTTACTTTCACAGCCATTGGCAGTCCAGCAAAACTATTCTTGCTTAATCTTGTACTGGATTACAACAACAATGTTTGAGTAAACTTTTGGAAATTTCTGATTTAGGTTTGGGGAAGAGAACCCTTGGAAGCTGGTTTCCAGCAGCATCAGAGCACCCATCGTCAGCAAGATGTTAAAGGTGGTCATTGACTTCTGGTCCTAGTTTTTACTGGCCAGTTCTGTGTAACTGACTGATCTGCTCATTAAAAGTAATGACTATTTCAGACTTACCCCAGGGAAATCTGGGCTCAACCTGACAGCGAACCTTCTATACAAAAGTCTTTACTGTTGGACACTGACTAATGCAGGTCCAAGATTTTAAGGCCTAATTAGATCCCATTCAGTTTTAAGTAAGTTAGTCTAAAACAGAGCGGTTGCCTAGAACACAGCCACTTATGGATTTTGGTCTGGGAAACAAGGCCGAATTTAGCTGAGAATTTGAAGTTTTAATATTTGATTACTTTTTAAAAATAATTGATACTTAATTTAAAAAAAACAAAAATATTTGTTTTTAACTTAAACATAGTTCCCGGTGCTCATAGAATAACAACAGTGAAAAATATAAGGCAAATAAAACCTTCCTTCAGTCGTTGTATGATGCCATTTACTGAATATTTTATGGGTGTTGATTTTGTCTGCTAGTCACCACTAATCTGACTGCCTGTCTCAATGAAAGGGGCAGGGTAACCGGTCTGGTCACTATGCTGTGTTGGAGAGCTCAACAATGGCTGCAATGGAGCACAGTATAGAAAAACCAAACATGTTAGACTATTCATGCTTGTTTATGCCAGATACAGTAAAAACATGTGCCAGCCAAGCTTTGATTTTAATTTCCATTAGCCTGGTAAAGGAGAGTTCAATGTTATGTTGATAATATTTGCATTTCATAACAGATCTCTAAGTGCAGATATTTAAAGTCTGTAACAAACATCCAAGTAACTCATCCTTTACTTCTTTACTTTGGATGATACAGTTCGGATGTCGACTCCCTCAGTATAGATTTAAACAAAACCTAGCTTAGTTTAGCTACTTGCCTAACTTACTCTAGTAAATATGTTCCAATTTGCCCACCAAAGCCTGCTAACAGCAATGAAAGAGTCTGACGAATCAGTCACTAACAGGACTTTAATGTTAGTGTGACATTAGATCACTGTTTTACACTGATGTGTCCATCGGAGATGTCTGTGAAACAGCAGCTGCGACAGTGAAAGTATGCAGGCCGGGTCAGTGGGAGTGTTTATTTGAGTGGTGCTGGAAGGGAAATAGTGAGAGAAGTGCTATGTTGTTAATGACGTGGCCTTCACATTTGCTCCTGGATTTCCCTACAATATAGTGAGTAACTTTTAACCATTAATATGCTGTTACTATAACATGTTTTAGGCTTCAGATGTATGTCCTAATGCCATTCCTCCGTATACAAAGGAAATATTGGTTGTATTACAGCAAATTTGCTTGTAGGACTGTAGAAATGTCACTGTAAAATGGGTCTTGTGCTAAAATGTTTACTTAATCATTGAAGACATGTAGCTATATATATTCTTAGTAGCCCTCCACCCTCATTCCAGAGTAGCATGTCAAAATGTATCCATTTCAAGCAATGACCAGTGGGAGGCCAAGCCTGTAAAGTCCACCATTTGACCTTTTCATTATGTGACTAAGGCACCTAGAAAGTAGCACAACGTTAATTAGTCAGGCATATTTCAGAAGCTGACCACCGTCCTGACATTTTATTTCTGACCATTTTGATGCAATACTCTGTGGCTAATGGGTGTTTTATTCGTAATTTCCATTGCCTTTTTTATGGTGGTTTTTGAGACTTGAAGAACCCATATATTTGTCTGTTCCCTACATTTTCCCCAGTTATAAACTTCACATGGGTGTATGTACCAAAAACAGCCATAATGCATTTTACATTACCATATTCCAGTCACTATTTATGCCTTTACAACAACAGGCTGTTGTTGTTGCTGTGCCTCCAAGGCTGATACATAAATGACCTTTGTTCTGATTGGCTGTGCTGTATATACCTCATTCAAGAAGCAGTCCAGGCTGAAATGTGGAACAAAATGTTATGTGCAGACTGAGATGTAAAATATAAACTATGGCTTATTCGGATGTGTGGATCCTTTGGAAGTCTGCAATGAAATGTTTGCTTTCTGACAGCCATGAACAGTACAACATTTAATTGTTTTCCCACATCTTCCACTCCAGTTTCTCTTAGACTGTCTGCAGGAATGACACTCCACATAACTTTATCATATGAATAGAAGGGGCTAAACACCTGTAAGCTAAGTAGGTAGTCATATGTAAATATGTCCATGGTTGTGATGTCACAACCATGGTGTATTCTATTTGGGAAATGAGTAGTACATTTTGAAATTCAATCTGTTCTGTTTCAAAGAAACAAGGAAAATATTTCTTCTTTGATATAGGCCCTTTAAACCACACACTGGGTTTATTAATAAAGGAACTATGCCAGCCTAATGAACACCAAGTGTTCTGTGTTCAGGAGAAAACAAGCAATGTGGCAGAGCCTCAGAACCAGAGGGTAATGGGTATCCTGGGGGGCTGAACAGCAGTAAACTTTCAGTGAGCTGTACTCATAGCCTTCTCATTACAAGTCCATTAACTAAACCATCCAACCATACAGTATCTGTATGGCTTCACTTTTTCCTCAGCCTCCAAATGTCTTAATGCTGATGTAAGATCACTGTTAGAGTGTTCATGATACTCATTTAAGGCAGGAATATTTAAAAGCTGTGGTGTTTACAGATCTCTTCTAAAACACGGCTTAGTTTCACTTGCTATTTGTCTCAAGTTAAAACAAGGTCACTTTTGATTTCACATTGACTTCAAGTACAGTTTGGCACTGTCACATAAACTCCTAGCATAATTTATTATTGCTCTAAGGAAAAAGTCAGCATATTTCCTTCATTAGGAAAAACTAAAGACTAAATTCGAGCTCACACCCAGAGACTCAAGACTCGACTTAAACTCGCCATACCAGAGATATTCAATTCGACTCAAACTTGCACCCAGAGACTTGAATTAGACTTGTACCCCAGAGACATTCGACTTGACTCAAACTCAACTCAGACTCGCACTCCAAAGACACTCAACTTGAACTCACACCACAAAGACTCAACTCCGACTTGCTCCCAAAGACTTAAGACTCCACTTAGACTCGCACCCCAGAGACTCGAGACTCAACTTGCACCCAGAGACTTGATTCTGACTAAGAAATTTGACTCAGACTCACACCTGAGAGACTCGAGACTCAATTCCATCTCGCACCACAGAGACGTGACTCCGACTCACATTCAGAAGCTCCAGACTTGACTCGAACTTGCACCCAGAAACTCGATTCAAACTTGCACCCCAGAACCTCAAATTCAACTTGCACCCCAGAGACTTGAAACTTGAATCAGACTCACACCTCAGATATCTGTGACTCAACTTGGACTTGGACCCCAGAGACATGACTCTAGTTCGCACCCCACAGATTCGAGACTTAACTCAGACTCACACCCCTGAGACTTCAGTTTTGACTCAGACTCGGAGCTCAGAGACTTGTCACTCAACTTGACTCACACCTCAAAGACTTGAGATTTGACTCAGACTCGCACCCCAGAGACTCAACTCCATCTTGCACCCGAGACATGACTTAAAATCGCAGCCTGGAGACTTGAGACTTGACTCTGACTCGCACCTCAGAGACTGGACTCCAAATTGCACCCCAGAGACTTGCCTTTAACTCACAGCCCAGAGACTTGACTCCATTTTGCAGAGACTTGAGACTTGACTTGGATCCACACTCTGGATCTCCTCAAAGATTCAACTTGGACTCACACCCCAGAGACAAGACTCCAACTCGCACCCCGGAAACTCGAGACTGGACTTACACTTGCACTGCAGACTCGATTCTGACTCAAATAAAGCTACTTGTGGACATCTCTGGCTGTTGGTCTGACCATATTTAAAAGCTCCGAAGCTCATTAGACACTAATGGCAGTGTGAGATCTCAAACAAATGTGTCCGATCATCATCAGGATTATTTGTGCGTGTGAGTGTGTGTAGTTACATGTTTGCATGAGTGTGTGTATATTGCACAATGCTCTGAGGGAGGGGTGCATGAGTGTGTGTTATGGAGAGCACTCAGTCAGGGTGCCAGCTGTACAGAGGAAGTGACCCAGTGGGGAATATCCTCCCTGCCAGGCCTAGTCTAACACACACTGACTGAAAGCTCTTATTCTTCTTCCCCCATTGGATTCACAAACATACACACTGCTTAGGGCACTGGGTGACATCATCCTCCTCTCCTGTTCCCCATCTTCCTCTTCCTCTCTGTGGTCTCCCTCTACACTGTATCTCTTCACGCATTTGAAGATTTTGTCCTTAGAGCAATAATGTGACAGTGCCATACTCAACCTCAACCTGAAATCCTTTTTTACCATGTTTTCATCAATTCTTCATTTCATATCAATTAAAATGCAAAACAGGGTCAACAACTGAACCAGCAGATGAAGCAACAGCATCAGACTGCACAGGATGGGCAGTTTGAGAGAAATCAGTAGTAACTCATAATGAATTAGATTTTTTGGAGTAACTACCCCAATGCCGCAAATGGCCAAAAGACAAAGTTGAACCAAACATGGACTTGACAAGGATGGTGAGAACCAAGAGAGAGCCCCAACACTCCAGCTTTCTAAAGCTGTTCCTCAAACTGCACCAAAAGGCAGTGAAAGATAATTTCCCATTCACACTGATTTATAGTTTTTCTCAAGATTTTGAGGTGAGGCCCTAAGTATACACTGAGCAGCCACTTCATTAAGTACACATCGTTGTATCTACACTTATTATCCATTTTATCAGCTCCACTTACCATATAGGAGCACTTTGTGGTTCTACAATTACAGACTGTAGTCCATCTGTTTACCCTGTTCTTCAATGGTCAGGACCCCCCACAGGGGTAGCAGGTATTATTTGGGTAGTGGGTCACTCTCAGCACTGCAGATACACTGACACGGTGGTGGCGTGTTTTTTGTGTGTTGCACTGGTATGAGTAGATCAGACACAGCAGTGCTGCTAATCAGATTGTGTTGTCAGAACTAATTGTTTTATAATAGCTATGTTGGCATCATCCTTTAACCACCTGTAACCTTTTGGGCATCATTTGCACTGCACATTTCACCCAACACTGGACACTTTGAGCCAACAATTATTGTTTTGCTCTCTTAACTGATATCATGAGGGAGTTATTGCGGATTTTGGTGGAATATCATCAGAAATGTTGAGCTACCCTGAAAGCTATTGGTAACTAATTAGCATGGTGTAAAACATAATAATGCTGTATTATGCAAATTATATCATACTAAGTAATTCAGGCTGGCTATGTTGGCATATTCCCTTAACAACCTGTAGCTTTTTTGGCATATTTGCAGGAAGTTCTTGGCAAGAAATTTCTTGGCAACACTTACTGTAAACAGAAGAACAAGGATTCCCTGGCGCCTCCGACCATTTAGTTGATGTGTTGGATTAAAAAACAAACAAGCAAAAAAAAAAAACATATTTCTTGTTTTTGAAAGAAAATGCATTTCAGAAAAAGAGGTAAGAGTCAGTGAGTCTCATGAGCAATACATACACTCACAGACACAAATACGCTCTCACTGATCCCAGCTGCAACTTGCTGGTAGCCATGGCGACCGCAGCCTGTCTCAGCCTTTTGCAGCCTTTGGATTAGACTGCAGAGCACACAGTGTGGTCCAGGCCCAAAGAGATTCCAGCCGGGCTACTTATGGAAGTTCAGGGGTAAAGACGGATCATATGGGCAAATCTCTGAGAAATGGCTGGAACATTCATAAGCACAGCAGATCAGCCAAAAATACTCTTTTACTGCAGAATTTTTGTGTTAGTTCACTCTTACAATATTCTGAGCACATCCAGGAGTTGTATTAAAAGTCTTTATAGGAAAATCTGTCCACTTGGCAATGCCCCAAAGACAGTTATTTTCTATCATACAATGCCAGGCCTGAACAGGGAGAGACCTACAGTACTGTGCAAAGTCAGAGACCACCCTTATTTAATTTCAAATCAAAAACAGCCATTAAGTACAAGTTAATAAATTTCAGGAGATATTTCTGAGGAGGTTATATAAAAGATAATCCACTGGCATGAAGAAGGAGAAAGTCAAAGGAAAATTATCTTTTAATCATTTTTTGAATACTTTTTTGGAAATTAAACAGAAAACAGAGCTCCTAAAAACTGCGCAAGACCTCAAATCAGACCTCAATATTACAGAATGTGTTTGGGATTATGTGGATAGTGAGAAGAAAAAATGCAACCAACTTCTAAGATTGAACTTTAGAGGTGTGGAAAAATATCCCAGCAGATTTCTTTGAAAAACTGAAAGTGAATCTCCTGAAAAGAATGGAAGGTAAAGAGTGGACACAGTTAATACTGGAAAAAAATGATATTATATGCATTTGCTGAGGCTTCTTTGTAATTTTCTTTTAAAAAATTGGAAAACTGAAAAATCAATAATGTACTTAATAGCCGTTTTGACTAGAAATTTAACAAACAACTTTTGTCTAGTACTGAAGAAACCCAAAACTGGAAGGTGTTCGGCTACTACTCATGTGTATTTCTCTTGAACAAGGAGAGGTAAAGCGGTTTGTCCCAGGGGCATAGCTACAGGCAGGCATGGGGACTCAATGACACAAAATATGATTTATCTTGTGCTTTTATAATGCAGGATGCCCCTTTTATATACAAATTACAGCAATATTTGGTGGCTGCCATAACCATGGCAATGTTTACATGTCTGCATGCATCTATGAGTCATGCACTGTAGCTTTCTTACACCAGTTCTGCAGTAAAGCACATAATGATGCTAACAAGTAAACACAACATTACACTGCGCAACTGTTTCCGCAGTAGAAATTATGCTGATCTGTGTTGGTTCTTAGCATAGGTGACTACTTACCTAACTAGTGATCTAAGTAATTTGTAAAGTTAACCATGGGAAAGAAAACAATGAGTAAATTACAGTGTTCAATCATTTGCCCTTTTTTACATCTAGCGCTGTAAAATGTAAGCCTGTGGTTAATAAAAGGTAAGCCTGTGGTTAAGCCAATACCCACTGTGGTATGCTGTCAGTGTCTTGGTACAGTGAAGTAAGCCAGCTGGCTAGGTTGGCTAATCGGATATGTGAGGTCAGAGGAAGGGCAGCAGGACTGAACCTGTACAGTGGCGAGACATGTGGTGATGATTTTTACGATGTCTAAGCAGCCTCATAACTGTAGCATATTGGCACCGAAGCAGATGGCCCATGCAGCTATGTAGCTATGATATAGCATTGCTGAAACATGGCCACATAGCTTCTGTGTAGCACTGAACAAGCATCTGGCCCAGTTAGCTTTGTAGCTGAGGTGTAGCATTGCTCATTTAGCTGAACACCGCTGGTCCAAGCAACCTCCTAGCAGCCGGCCCAGGCAGCCATGTAGCTACTATATAGCATCAAACAAGCAGCCCACCCAGGCAACCTTAGTGTAGCATCACTCAAGCGGCCAGTCCAGGTAGCCTAGTAGTCGCAGTGTAGCACTGCTTGAGCGGGCAGCCCAAGAAGCCCCTGAGCTGTGGGGGAAAGTCTCTCGTGGTTACTATCTTGGTAGACATGATGGCATGACTTCATTGGCCAGCAGGGAAACATCAAAACGCACACAAAAATATAAAACAAGATGTAAAGTGGCAGCCATATTGCACCAGCATACATAAACTGGAGAACACAAACACGCAAGTGCATGCACACACTATGTCTCGTTAGCTGATGTAACTAACAAGACAAAATTTGTGCCCTGTCAGTCAACATGGTGCATGCCTAAATCATCACACATTTGCCTCAAACCATGTCATGTTGTTAAGTAATCACAAATAGATCTACTCATATTGTTTCTGACACTGTATCACATACTGTTGTCTATAAACATGGACAAAAGTATATTGCATAGCTAAACTGCTAAAAGTGACCACCAGATTTCTTTGAATCAGACAGTTGATTCTCTTAAATGAACTGTTTGAAAGAACCAGTTCAGGTAAAGAAATCAAACTTACCCTCACTACCTTTTTCTACCTTATTCCTACCACATTTGGGATGAGGGGGAAAAACCTGGGCAACTTTGGTCTAAATATCTGAGAGCTCCAAAATGTGAGTGGGTGTTCATGTGCAAATAAATACCCTGTGTTCAGTGTGTCTAGAAAAGGATGAGAATAGCCATTGTGTTGACTGTACTGAAGAGCAAATTCCTCGGTTGCAGCATCATGCAAACTTGTTTTCTTGTATCTTGCCCGTCCCCTCCTCTCTCTCCTCATGCCACATCGTGGGATGCTTTTTATAGAGAAGTCTCACTGATTTCACCCTTCGCCGACTCACTAATGACAGAGAACAGAGTGTATTATGATCATATTAAACAGATAGCTGCAGCGTACTTGGTGTTTTCTTCTGCATGGGACAACATGGTGGAGAGGTGGAGATAAGAGGTGGATGCTCTGGCTGTAAGGCCGATTATTGTGGGACTAGCACGGACAGACACATGCGCAAACACACGTTTAATTGGGGCGGGTTAGCGTTATTGCAAAATGTCCCCAAGGGATTCTGGGACACAGCCATGTTGAAGGGTGATTGTACTCAAACAGGGGTCCAAAGGGACTATAAATAGCCTCTTCCATGTCACTGCGAATCAATCCCCCCCAAACCCACCCTCCCCCATTGTATACACGCTAACAAACACAAAGATGGCCATAAATGAAGATGCTAAATGTCACTTGAAGCATAAAAACATCCGCTCTTTACACTGTTGTTCTGAATGGGGTGGACTGTAACATCTTTTAATGTGTGTTTGTTTGTATGTGTTTTCCTGACTAAACAGTTCTAATCTACAGGACCAAGAAAATGGCCCAATTGAAAGAGCAAAACCATTTAGTTATATATATATGTATATATATATGTGTGTGTGTGTGTGTGTGTGTGATACAAATGGGACATAGCATTATTAGTATTAGTACATATTTAGTAATATTAGTACTAACATATATTTAATACATATTACACATATAAATGAACACTTTTCCTGACATAAAAACATGATTCTTTGTGTTTGTGTGTGTGTGTGTGTGTGTGTGTGTGTGTGTCTCAGGGAAGACGTCAGCAGCAGGCAACACCCTCAGCTAGAATTATCCATCAAATGTGCCGTAAAATAGGCAGAGTGAGGAGAAACTGTGGGAGGTGTATAAATCAACCTATGCCATCTTATGTGGCTGTCTGATACAATTAAAAGAAGGTTTTACATGAAGAAGAAAAAAAGCTCTTCCATGTGTGGGCGTGCTAGAGGACAGTCTAAAATAACCCTTAGAAGTCGCTGTGATAACAAAAGCATGCTGTAATATTATATGACTTATTTCTAACTTGTAGTTCGTTGAAACAAACAGGAAAATTGTTTGGGAAGTCCAGATTCTAGACTTCCAATCTGTATCACATTTATGTTTGTAAGTAGAAGAGGAGACATTTTATTACGGCTTGAATTTGGTCATTGCCTGATGTCAAAACCACCAGTACAGTTCAGAAGTGCAGACTCAAATCTGTCAATACAGAATGTAAATCGAATGCAATTGTAAGTCATTGTATTATGTATTTACTTAGCAATTACTATATAGTTACATATGCATTTATGTTATTACATTTGAATGGTGTGGTAAAATTAATGTCTTACTTTCTGATAGTTAAATAGGTATGAAAAGCTAAAAATCAGGCTGTGACAGTAACCACAGAGCCTGAAGTTAACATTTACCCACAGAAATAAGCTTTTTGTGCTGTTTGTATAGTAAGTTTCACATTTTCATACAGGTTTGTGAGTATGTGTTCCAGCCACAGTGCTGGGGGGGCCTATGCATTGCACATTTTTAACATACTCAAACAAACCAGATAAAGCTCATCAGGTATGTATGAACTAATTCGTGAGCAGACGTGGGTAGATCCTGCTATTTAAGTTGTAGCTGTGTGCTTGAGGGAAATTTTATAGGATTTTTTCAATCATCATCATCACTTTTATTCATATAGCATCTTTCCCATGCTCAAGTATGCTTTACAATCAAAGAACATCAACACATTAAACAGAAGGACAATACAGGTAAACATTCAAGTATAAACAGAACAATGATTACACAGTGAAAACAAGTACGTCTTTAACAGAGATTTAAATGAAAATAGAGAGGTTGCATCCCGAATAGACTAGGGGAGAGTATTCCATAATTTGGGAGCTACTACACTAAATGATCGACCACCCATAGAAGTCAATTTAAACCTTGGAACATGAAGAAGGCCTAGATTTTGTGATCTCAAAGTACGGGATGGGACATATAGATGAAGAAGCTCTGCCAAGTATTGAGGAGCCAGACTATGCAAAGCTTTATATGTTATGAGGAGAACCTTGTACTGAACACGGAATGTAATGGGCAATCAGTGAAGACTCTGGAGGACAGGGGTGATGTGGTCATTCTTTTTTGAAAAGGTGAACACATGTATGACCTTAAAATCTGATAAGGTGTAAACTATTTCAAAGGATAGTGAGAGGGTGTGAAAAGACATAAAAAGTACTGTTCTGATGTCTGATGTACATTTGGCACATAAATAAAGCACTAAAAGAGAACTAAAAAGTAAACTGCATTGAACCATCATAAGGACTCGGTAATGGCACATGGGGTGAGCAGAAAAAGGGCAGATGCTGAAAAACTGAAAGTGTTTTCCACTATCAACACCATCGCGTGTGAGTAAATCTCAAAGGACTGTTGTACAATATTTGTCCCACGAGGTCAGGCTGATCCTGAGAGAAGGCCTCATGTGGGGCAAATAAAAAGAGGAACTGTTTATTTGCTGCTGTTCAGGACTAGAAGAATACAAGAAACCAGGATTCATGAACTGCTTGTCCAAAATGTCTAGGACACTTTGCCTTCTTATGAAGTGATTTCACTGTTACATTTCAAGTAAGTGAGAAAACCTACCTGCAAAGAACTGTTCTCATAAAACTGGTGCTAACGTGCAGATTATTTAGGTAAATGCAGCACTCAAGAAATGCTTAAAAGATTTAAAGGACTCCTAATAACCATGGAAGACCTGGTAGACACCAACACTGTCCCCATCAGATAAACAGTACTTAAAGCTTTCATATTCGAGAGAGAGGAGAAAATCAACCTCCACTCTTGTTTCAGATCTGAAAAACTTCACATGTGTTTCTGTTCATCCAAACACATTCAGTGATGTTGAGGTCTGGACTCCGGGGTGGTCAGTCCATTGTTCTGAGAACACCAGCAGCTTCTTTGTTTGATGTGTCTGTCTCCTTTTCTCTGTGAGGCTTCTTGACACATCCTTTCAGACCCATAATGCTGAGTTGTCTTCTCACAGTGCTCTGTAAAAAACAATTGTGGCTCCATGGTATCTATGGCGTGGATTTGATGCCAAAGCATAAATTGGCCTTTCAAATACAATCTTGGTACCTCATCTCTTGTTAACTTACATTAAAAGTTAAAAAATGTTCTCCAGGTTTTGTTCTGAAAGTGAGAGTATGTATGTTTTTCCCTTTGCAAACAACAACAAAAAATCAAAAAGAACTGTCACTGGGGTGGTACCCTCAAGGGTCTTCCATACCTTTAGTTAGGAACATAACTGTACCATATTACATTGCAATTATTTTTTTAAGCTGCATTGACTCCACACCCTGTCTTGTCCCCAGGTACAAAGAGGTGTTCTTTTCTCTGGGAAAAACATACTGAAGGTACAAAATTAGACCTTAAAACCATTGTTATAGCTTTAAAGGTACATTTACATTGTTTGTAACTAGATAAATGAAAACTGTGCCTGCACATTACCTTTCTTCTGACAGTGTATAAATCATATAAGTTCATTGGAAAACTGTAACTATTAGAGTTAAAACTTCAATTCAGCCCATTACTGTAAGCTCAGTCAAAAAAATGAGGGAAAAAAAACAATACTGGCAATCATGATAGTGTTAATTTCTGCTGCCCCCCTATGAGATTTCTAATATTATATTAGCGCTAAGCACATTAACATGATTTTGGCTGCTAACAATTTTCTGGATCTGGTTACAGAACAGCTTATATTCACAGTCAGTGACATACCTAGACCTTGCGCAAAGCCTGGTGTGACATTTTTTCTCATGAAATTGGTTTCTCTCATTGTAAATGTGGTTGGTTGATTCTTGCATTAGTTCCTAATTATGTTGACAGCTAACCTAATGTGTAAGGCCTTCAGTTCAGCTAAGGTCTTACCTAATGAGAAAGCTCGTTTGGCTGGATCTACCTAGATACCACAGAGGAAACAATTCCTGATTAGAGAATTTTCCATTCAGAGTTTCAAGTTCTGACCCCTTTGTTTTTTTGTCCCAAAACTTCACAATTAAATAATGCATACCCCAATACTTGCAAAGTTTAAATACTACAATAATATTGATATTACTGAAAAAAGAAATACAATGTTGTTCATTTTGTAAGCCTTAGAAGGCCCTAAGTGTTCGCCAATGTATACATTTCACCATTTTTGTTCTCAAATTGAAGTCAATTTCTCAAAACATGTAATTTAATGGATTATAAGACACTATATTTTGTCATATTCTTACACTATACAAAATTTCCTCGAGTATTATAGTAGTCTATGGTAACACTTTCTATGAAGCCTGTTATTATTAAAAATTATAGATGCTTTGTAAGCATATATTTATAAACTCTAATAATGCTTCAAGGCTTTAATAATTGACTTTAATTAATTCTTTGGTGATTAGAAGTCACCAAAGAAATATAGCTTTATTAGAGCCTTACTATTATGAACCCCCTTGAATCTTCATGCCTAGGAGCAAAGAGGCAGCAACATATGATGTAGATGAGGTGGTATGAGGGTAGGAAGATCACAAATCACAATCAGAGTAAATTATGCAATGCTTTACTTCCATAGTAAAAGTGTATTATACAGCCATATACAAAGTTGGTAGAAAAAAATGAAAAAGACAAAGCTTCTGCAAATTCACACGTTTTGGCTATGCTATAAAGACTTATAGCATAGCCATAACCCTGCCAGCTAATCATAAGGGTGAACTTTGGACAGTGCCCAAGGAAAGAAAGAAACAAAAGACAAGCTAACCTGCCTCGCCACAGCTAAACCTCCACAAAATATAAAAGGTGGCACCTGGTCCTATACTAGCATGTCTAAACAGTGGGAAAGGACCTGTGGGAATGTTTAGATGTGCGCAAGCTTTCCTGTCCATGCTTAAAGTACTGGGGGAGACAGGACACCCAAATTAGCAGTCAAGGTTGTAAACAAAATGTGTTTTAAAACGCCATAGTAGCTTTATGTTAATAAAACCTTATAAGCATGCATTACACAACAAAAGGTCTACACATATAAGGTAACTTAGACCAACTACCACAACACGGCTCTCAGCTAAAGGCAGCACTTCTCGCATGTGGAGTGAAGGAATGTCTCTAAGTAATGGAGATGCAGGCTCTTTTTTTGCCAAGGCCCACCAACACAAGAGGAAGTGGTTACCCCGACTGGCAATAGTGCTAATGCAGCCAAACAGCAGCAGCTCCTCTCATTAATTCTGCTGTCCACCTGGGAAAAAGGTAGATAGAGGGGAGAAAAAAATGAAAAGAAAAAACAAGAACAAAGAAAGAAAGAAAAAAAAGACACATTACATTGGCACCTAACACTTATAACGCTTTATTAAAGTTTACAAATATGTTTACAAAGTACTGTTACTACGTTATTACAGAGTTATAAGCACTTACACTGGCTTATGAATACATGCTTCATATAAAGTGTTGCCAAGTTTACTTTTTCACTGATATGAATTTTATACAGCCTACTTTGACTTTTGCTCAAATTTTGTGCTCCTGATGTAAACAGCAGTTGCTTATTTATTAACCTTGACCATTCTTCATGTTGAGCCATTGAGTCGTCCTTCAACTGACAACATTCAGGGGAAAAAAAACGACAGATAGTTGTACCAAGTTGGCTCCAGGCATTAATTATTTATGTACTTATATCGTGGTGTACTGTATACTCGCTCTGATACGAGATTACATAATTTTCATATGAAGCAGATCTGAGGAGCTCACTGAGGACATTTCTCACCACGTTCCAGAGCGCAGTCTGTAAAAGAGAGCTGCACACATGTATATTAAAAGATTTATGTCAGGAGGTGCTCTTAGATGCCTTGTGAATTAGATCAGAGGTGTGCTACGTTTGGAAAAGAGAAAGTTTTTTCTCCTCTTATTAGCCGAAAGCTGTTAATATTTTTTACTTCTCTTGTTTGTTAGAGTTGAAATGTCTCCTCCTCTTCCTCTCCATGGAAAGGTTAACTAAATCACCATCACTGCCAAACACGCTGCATGAGACACAGCTCAGCCTGGATTTAATGAGGTGGGCTTTCAGAGTGGTATCTCTCCCTCAGCTGCAGATACGCACATACATGCATGCTTCTTCAAAAGCATGTGCTGTTGAGCTAGGAACAGTGCCGAGTCTGAAAATACTCACATATAAAAAGGTCAGTGAGGTCCTCTCTGTTTCACGCACTCGCATGGACACATGGTGAGTTTCTGCATCAGAATAATTGACAGCTTAGAGTCCTTCAGATATAATGAAGTGCTTTCATGCAGTTTCACTACAGTATTGGTTATTAGTAAGTGGATGCAGCTTTCAGATGATTTTGAAATTATTCTAAATAGTTAGCCTGCAAAAAGCTAATGAGAAGTTATACATCACTGTCTGAGGTTGACTTTAGTGGACCAGCTTGGCACATATGCATTTTACTGTTGTTGTCAATGCATCTCGATTAAAAGAATAGTTTGGTAAAACATCAAATTCACATACTTCTCTCAACAGACTAATTGCATAACATAGTATGATGTACACTGGTGCTTGATAAAGTCCTAGTAGTAGATAAAGAAAATGAGATTAAACAAATGAGACAAAAATATTAGACTTGGTTATTTATTAATTGAGGAACATGATACATTAATACATTACTGTTAGTGGCAAAAGTATGTGAACCTTTGAGATTAGCAGATAATTTGAAGGTGAAATTAGAGTCTGGTGTTTTCAATCAATGGTATGGCAATCAGGTATGAGTGGCCACCCTGTTTTATTTAAAGAACAGGGATCTATCACAGTCTGATCTTTACAACACGTTTGTGGAAGTGTATCATGGCACGAGCAGAGGAGATTTCTGAGGACCTGGATGTGTTGATGCTCAAAAATGTTACAAAACCATCTCTGAAGAGTTTAGACTCCACCAATCCACAGTCAGGAAGGCTGTGTACAAATGGAGGGAATTTAAGACCATTGTTATGCTCCTCAGGAGTGGTCAACCAACAAAGAGCACACTAAGAGCAAGGTAACAGTAACAGTCTGCTAGGTCACAAAGGGACCCAGTGTAACTTCTAAGCAACTAAAGGCCTGTCTCACAGTGGCTAATGTTAATGTTCATGAGTCCACGTTCAGGAGAACACTGAGCAAAAATGGTATGCACGGCAGGGTTGCAAGGAGAAAGCCGCTGCTCTCCATAAAAAACATTGCTGCCCATCTGCAGTTTGCTAAAAATCACATGGACAAGCCAGAAGGAGCAATGTTTTGTGGACAGATGAGACCAAAATTATTATTTTTTTTTTGTTTAAATGAGAAGCATTATGTTAGGAGAAAGGAAACACTGCATTTCAGTATAAAAACCTTATCTCATCTGGGAAACATGGTGGTGGTAGTATCATGGTTTGGGTGTGTTTTGCTGCATCTGGATAAGGACGGCCTGCCATCATTGATGGAACAATGAACTCTGAATTATACCAGCAAATTCAAAAGGAAAATGTCAGGACATCTGTCCATGAGCTGAAACTCAAGAGAACGTGGGTCATGCAGCAAAACAATGAGCCTAAGCACATGAGTACCAAAGAATGGTTAAAGAAAAATAAAGTTAATGTTTTGGAGTGGCCAAGTCAAAGGGAGGAGGCCCACCAACGTAACAGAGTTGAAACTGTTTTGTATAGAGGAATTGGCTAAAATTCCACCAAGCCAATAATTAAAATAAACATTTAGTTGCGGTTATGGCTACACAAGGGAGTCACACCAGATACTGAAAGCAAAGGTTCACATACTTTTGCCACTCACAGATATGCAATATTGGATCATTTTCCTCAATAAATAAATGACCAAGTCTAATATTTTTATATAATATAATAGTAGTGTGAAAAAAGTCAAATTTATGCAGAAATATAGAAAAATTTGAAGGGTTCACAAACCTTTAAGCACCACTGTATATCCCCTTTCTGAACAACAAATCTGTTTACTTAGAGTTCCCAACTGCAGGGCCACAGACCACCAGTGAGCAAGCAGTTAGCCAGCCATTGATGGAGAAATTTCCCAGGGCGCTTTTACACCTGCCATGGCCCCATCACACCTTTTTTCAGTTCACTTCCTTTTTAGGATGTGTGAAAACACCACCCACACCCGGTTCTGCATGCTTTCCCTATGAACGTGTGCCATGTTGTTATTGTTATTGAGTGTGTCCTGTGAGGTACAGTGGATGTTAATGTTGAACTATCTGTGGGCTAATCCAGCTCAGTGCTATTCACTGGAACCATAAATACAAATCGCAATTGAACAGTGATAAAAATGATGAACTTGAAAAAACATTGTTATGGAAACAGTGAAGAAATCTGCAGAGATGTTTTCAACATTTCTATCCAACTGCTTTGCAAAAAGTAGCTTCCTGTGTATACACAGGTTAATCTAATAACTGTTGAACCATGCTTTATAATGGCCTTCTGTGGTCCAGCAGTAGAGTGAAGTCATTAGCATTAGCATTATCTGCATAAGCCTTCGCTTTTGCAGCTGTTTGCCCTCTGGGCTAGGCATCAAATGACAACAAGCCGCGCTTGCGCCCAAGTTGGCTTCCCCCATCTCAGGCTGAGTGACATTGAAAGGTTTTGATTGCAGTCACCTTCCTCTCTGCAGGGGAAGCCATTTTGTACCCTGCCCTGTTCCCTGTGGCCACGACAATATGTCCTCATTACTCTTTCAACGAACACGGCTATAGTCCCTCCATCTCCATCTCCATCTCTCCCCACCTGACAACTTCATATCAATATTGCATATCTGCCTGATACTAATGCACTAGCTGTAAATTACACACAGCCTTCAAAATTGCACAAAAAGGTGTTATTATGAAGATGCTGGACTATGCATGCTCTTATTTTACTGTTCCCAAATAAGCCTGACAAAAATACAACCACTCTGGCACCCTCATGGACTAATACTGCATTAGTAATGCCGATTTGCACTCATAGGTAGTGGAGGAAAAGACAGAATAAGATGGAGAAACCCAGCTGTCCTCTAAAAGTTGTAGTTAAAAAACATGCACACAAAATAATAGCATTCTAATATATTTTCTCTTTCTCTTATCTTCTCTCTCTCATTAAAATCCTACCACTGCTCATAATGGCATAAACAACATTCCACACAACAAGCTCTCATACTTGCAAATTCACAGCCATTTGCAAAAACAAATTTGTATGGAAAGTGTTGGGGTGTGGTTAGCATTAGCGTGAAGGCCATCTTGTGAAATCACTCTCGATCAAAAGAATCCTTTAAATTTCTTTTTACCCCAGGTTGTTCCTCAAGATTCTGAGAGAGCTGAGAGAATTCTTTAAACTATAGCATCAGATCTTCTGACAAGACTAAGACATATTCTAGTGCATGAAAAAGGTCAGATACTGCTAAACTGTAACCACCACAACTGAGAAGCTTTTTAAACCTGATGAAACAATGTGTGATGAAAATAACAAAAGCCACCTCCACCTCCCCACCCTTCATATTATTCTGTCACTT
This sequence comes from Colossoma macropomum, assembly GCF_904425465.1. NCBI lineage: Eukaryota > Metazoa > Chordata > Actinopteri > Characiformes > Serrasalmidae > Colossoma > Colossoma macropomum. The sequence goes on from NW_023494789.1 coordinate 12,063,092, forward strand.
AGAGGTTTGTAACAATAGTCTCTTCTCCTCAAAGTTTGATAGTTTTCCCCCGAATGTAATCAATACACCAATACTTGTTTGGAGTACACAGTCTATAGTGCGGCTATTTAGCATTATACAGTCTGTATGCCTAAATCATCACACTCTTTTTTTGACTTTGGACATTTGAGTTTTGTCCTCAATTTTGTCATTGCTAATTCCACCTGCTAGCTAGGTCTCCCCATCATACCATGCTACACAAAGCATGTGTTTCCTCCAAGACGCTTGTAGAGTAACCACATCTTTCCAACAAAGGAGAGCCTCTTGTACTACTCTTGTTTCATTGTTAAGTTTTGAATGGAAACAAAAGAGCTAAATTTTTTAATCACCAAGCAGAAAACTGGCCAATCAGGGATTGTTTTTTTCTGTGGTATCAATGTAGATATACTAAGCAAGTTCTACTATTGGTTAGGACTTCAAGAGCTGAAGAGAAGTCCTAATGTGTTAAATTAACTATCAGCATAAGTAACTGGCAGAGGCATCAACCATTTGGATTTATAAAGGGTGGAACCACTTTTGTGAGAAAAATGTCACTCTACGCCTGAAAATTCTAAATACATCAAGCAGCATAATTAGTTAGTACTTATAAATGGAAACAAATCTTAAGCAAAACATGCTATCAGAGGCTTCAAATGTGTGAGTGTGCGAAATACCGCTTGGTATTCCGGTGGTCCCATGTTGGCTGGCTTCTACAGTGTTGTCTGGCTGCTAACTCGCCGTATCGATGCTAGCTTCAATGGCAACAAAATGCTTAGTTACAGTTGTTAGGCTATGAAGGACGAACTGGGTGAACCAGCTTGCTACAGCATCACTCTTAGGCAGGCCAGCGCTGTATCACTAGATAGTTAAGAATACCAAAGACAGAAAGTTGCCAATTGTAGGTGAAGCAGCTAAATGACCTTTTCGTAAATTTGTATTTGAGCTTAGATTTTTCTCCTAACAGAGAGCATAACGTCAAAATAAGCTTATTTTCAAGGTCCCCCTCAGAATTTTTATTTTAAGACGTTCAGGTTGTCCAAGAGGTTAATTAGGGGGTCCTGCATCCCCCAGGACCCCTTGTATTTTGCACCTTGGTTACGCTACTGGGAAGCCCAAAGTATGAGATACTTGCCTGGCTGATGTGTCAAGTTGCTGAGCAATCTCACTTTCTTAAGTGGTTTCTGACACTGTATCTATAAAAATGGACACAAAACTTTTATCCAAACTTTTGCATTATGATAATTGGTTATTAATTGGTTACTTTCATTACTTGTTAGCTTCATTGGCCTCATAAAAGCGACCTCCAAACATGTCTTAGCAAACATGTCTTAACACCAAACATGTCATCTATATTTGGGGTAAGGGGAAAACTGTGTAAGCTTCTATTACTTGTTAGATATATAAGCCTTGTAATGCTCACTTCACCATCTAACTGGAGGATGTACACACTCTACTAGTAATCGGTGGGAGTGCCATTGATGTGTGATGCATTATATAAGCTTCTGTGTTTTCGGTACAATTGGAAGTTTGTTAGCACTGAAGGTATTTTCCTTCATTGCTTCACTCAAACGCCTCAATGCTGTCACACTTCGTTATTGTCAGTAGAACACTCAGTAGAACCAAATATGCAAAAACTCTTCCTCCTCTAAGTGTTTCTCTTGTTTCATGCCTATTCACTTTATGATGTTTGAGGCTGTGTTGTGTATGCATCTGCCAGCACTTACAGCCATTAGGTACTAGTTATTCACTGATTCAGGAGACAGAAGATGAGGAAGGGGAAAGTCACAGGAAAATAGTGCAAAAATGATTAAAAAATATAAAGAAAATGGGACTCTTAACAACAGTGCAGACCTGGTAGACACCAAAACTGTCCCCATCAGATAAACAGCAAATAAAACCTCAGAAAATCAAGCTCTCTCAAGTTTTCTGCTCTTTTTCCTGACATTGAAAAATTAATAAATTGTACTTAATGGCTGTTTTTTATTAAATAAATGAAGGGTGATCTCTGATTTTTGCACAATACTGCAGAAACCCAAGGTTTTCATCAAACAATCAAACAAAGAAGCTGCTAGTGTTCTCTAAACAATAGGCTGACCACCCCAGTCCAGAGTCCAGACCTCAGCATCACTGCATGTGTATGGGATTACTTGCAGAACGAACAAAACCAAGTTCTAAGACTGAACTTGTACAAAAAATAATTAATTTTATATTTTTATTTCTATATTTACTAGTCTCTTTTGTCTTTTAACCTCCGTGACCGACTTTGAGCTGCAGTTTATGTGTGTATAAAAGGTGCTTCTTTGGCTTTGTTTTGGTCGCCTCTCACGCCTCTTTCAATCTCCAGAAAATAAGATGAAGCGGCACACATTTGAAACTAATTACTTCTGCAGTAGGAACATGTTCAATTAGCCTTTGGGGTAAGATTTCACAAGCCTCGTGTTGCACACATGCTTGCCGAAAGAGGAAGTAAACTTCCCATCTTACTCAATTTATGCAGATAATTTACCCCCCTAAAAACATAATGAGCAATGGTGGATGGAATAATTATTTCTAATCATGAAATCGTTTAGCCCAGCACGACTTTTCAATCTCCTTGTTTGAGGCGTCTGAGGACTTGGGGATTGGATGTTGTAAGACTTGTGTTTGTCTGAGAAATGGATTCTGTGTCTTTAGCATGATAGGATGTTTGCTCCAGCACGGTGCGTTCTTGGAAAAGGAGGAGGTTTTATGAGATGCTTGTTTGGGTTGTTATTCAAATACGATAAATATTCTGGTCCATCTCACCAAGAACACCGTCTACTATGTATATATCACACTGAAAATAAATAATGTGTTGATGGTGTGTCACTTTTCAAAGAAATCTGCAGGGATATTTTTCCACACCTCCAAAGGTCTGGACTCTGAGGTGGTCAGTCCATTGTTCTGAGAACACCAGCAGCTTCTTTGTTTGATGTGTCTGTCTCCTTTTCTCAGTGAGGGCTTCTCAACAGCTACACATCCTTTCAGACCCATAGCACTGAGTTATCATCTCACAGTGGAAAAATGGACAGAAACACCTGTGGATTTTCTCCTCTCTCTCAAAGATGAAAGCTTTATGTGCTGTTTATGGGAGATTCATGGGAGCGTTGCAAGTTGCAAACCACTGCTGACCAAAAAGAACACAGACTCATCTCACATTTGCCAAAAAACATCTAGACAACCCCCAAGACTTTTGGGATTATACTGATGGGTCCACATTGGAAGACAATGGGTCCCGTTGCATCTGGCGTAAAGCTAACACTGCATTCCACCATACGAACATCATACCGACAGTCAAACATGGTGGTGGTAGTGTGATGGTCTGGGGCTACTTTCCTTCTACAGCACCTGGGCGACTTGTCATAATTAATGGAACCATAAATTCTCAGAAAATCCTGAATAAGAATGTTCACCCATCAGGTCGTGACATAAAGCCCAAGCACAGTAGGTTATGCAGCAGGACAATGATCCAAAACACACAGGCAAGTACCACTCTGTCCTAGCTGTGAGTGGCCAAATCAAAGTCCTGACTTTGTTGAATCCCATTGAGGTACTATGACAAGACCTTAAACGGGCAGTTAACGCTAAAAAACCCTCCAATGAAGCCAAACTAAAACAATTCTGCAAAGAAGAGTGGGCCAGAATTCCTCCACAGCAATGTGAAAGGCTCATTACAAGTTATCGCAAACATTTGATTACAGCTGTTACTGCCAAGGGTGGTACAACGAGTTATTAGGTTTAGATGGGCAATTACTTTTTCACACAGGTGATATAGTTTTGAATAAATCTTTATCTTCAATAAATGCAATGATCATTAAAAAGCTGCATTTGGCGTTTGTTTGTTGTCTTTATCTTATATTAAAATTACTTGGATGATCTGAAAGATTTAAATGTGACAAATAAGCAAAAACAGAAGAAATCAAATACAGTAATGTATATAATAATTTAGTAATTTTATACTATAAACTTGTGAGTGCACATGTCTTCATCACACCCTTCGAAAAATATATGATGTTCAGTATTTGCACAAATTGAATGTCCAAATTAACAATGTGCTTGTTTCCTTCGTGTTCGGACCTTTTTCTGCATGTCTAGAATTGTTTTTAAATGCTGTTTTTCTGTTTGTGTGAGTGCGTGAGAGCTATTGTCACAGAGAGTTTGTGACTGAAAGATCAAAGAGTGTTCATTTGCAACCCAGCAAGCATCTTGATCAGGCGTCTGGTTCCAAACAACATCAAATACGACTCGTACAACAAGCAGAATATTTGAAGACTCTGTTCTGGCAGGCGGTGGTAAATGGCCACACTTTTCTGCTTGTTAAAAAAAGCCATGCATTAACACTTTGCAAGCTGCTGATGGCAAATGAACAGAGGAACTTGAAGCAGTGAAAAATAACCTGAAAGGCCAGAACTTGGGCTGGACAAAATATACCAGTATTCTGATTATGCTGGTACATTTTGCAATTGCAAAACACTTTACATTATCTCAGAAAAATGTTGATAAATCAGTAATAAGGCATGAATAGTAAAGACTAAGAGTTTAACGGACCCTCAACCTACGATTCGATTCATGATACATGCTTCATGATACTTTCACAATTCAAATGAAGAAGAATGACACTAGAACTGGGAGGCAGGAAGAGCGCTGGAGTGAGGTGCTGATTGGCGGTGGTGGACGAAGTACACAAATCATGTACTTGAGTTAAAGTAGAGATACTCAAGGTAAAATATTACTCCAGTAGAAGTCCTCCCTTTAGACCTCCACTTGAATAAAAGTATTTGCCTTCAAATGTACTTAAGTATCGAAAGTAAAAGTACTAAAAGATTAATTATGACTCTAATGTCCTGTTATCATTTTTCTAACAAGACTTCATTAACTCATTTTAAGAGAAAATACTCCAGTGTCACTCTTGATACACCAATCTTTTAATAGAATGTCATTAATTAGTCTGTCATTGATGTCTATTAAAATTATCATAAGCACAAAACACTGAAGGCAAATTAAGCATTAGGGAGAACTGAGTGGCTCTAAAATGACTTTGCAAACAAGCAAAGTTTTAGTTTAAGATTTATTTGCAACTTAGTTACAAGTTTAAGTTGAATAAAAACTAGCTTTAAATACAGGTTCACAAATGAGTTTTCCTTTACTATATTGCATCTGTAGGTCTCTGTTCATAAACATAAACTAGCCAAAACAAATTTATTATAAAATGAAATAGTGTTTGTATAAATTCAGAAAAAAGACACGTCAGTCACAACTGCATATTTGTACATCTTTCTATATTGTGGTCTATTTACACAAAGTTAGCTTAGTTCCATCATTTATGTAGGAATAGGCGCTCCCAAAATTTTACCCTGCTGCACTTACGTTGAACCGTATGCTTGCACTGGGTTGGTATGTCCAACAGGTCAAAACAAGCTCAAAACAAAGTGCGCTGTACCCTGATTGGTGTTCTTGCTTCACGCTTCTTTTGTTTTGACATGTTATGTTTTTATACACACATGAGCCAAAAGGAACGACAGATTTCGCATAATGTAGTCGAGTAAAAAGTAAGATATTTGACTTTGAAATGTAGTGGAGTGAAAGTAAAAAGTCACCCAAAATGGAAATACTTCAGTAAAGTACAGATACACGAAAAAAAATACTTAAGTACAGTAATGAATTACATTTACTTCGTTACTGTCCACCACTGCTGATTGGTGCTAATCATTTGCTAACTTTGATGTTCGAACAATGCAAATTAGATTGCATAATTAATAATATGCCCATTCTCCACAATGCACATTGTCACAGATTTGCATTGTGAAATCACAATGTCATAATGCATTGTTAGGCTGGTTTACACTGTGAAACTTTAACATAACCTTAGTTGCTTGAAACCTAAATGAAACTAATGCACAACAAATTACTTTTCAAGCAATTTCACTGTTACATCTGGATTGTTTAGTGTGAGGTGGTCAGGATGGCAGTCTTTTTCTCGTCTTGATGCTGCGATAAAATCAACCATGTTTAATATTATCATAAATTTTAAGTCTTGGGACATGAAAATAACTGAATGTGTTGCGTGCAACTTTAATTGCTTTGTGTAACAGAAATTATGTTGCACAAAACTCACAACCTGCACCTAGTTGCATGCAAGTTTCAGCACAGAAAGTCAGTCTTACATCCCTAATAAAGACTGGCTACAAATTACAAACACACTCTAATCCTTAGTATGACTGTCAACGAAGCTCTTCAGAATCACATACTCCATGTGGTGACTATAGTTGTGGTCATTACTTTGGAGATCACAAGCAATATGTGAAAATAATGCACAATTATATTAAATAGGTGGATTTTAGTGGGAATAAGTGGACATTGCATTTCATTGCTACTGTGTTTGTATTGTTTGCTTTTCTCATTTCATCCAAACATGCTAATATTGATACCGATGAATGAAAGCTAATAGCCACTAAATAGCATTGTGCAAATTACATTATGCAGGTGACTCCGAACTCCCATCCATCGTTAGCCACATTAGCACGTTTGGTTCCCTTAAGAAACTTTCAATGAATGCCTCTGAGTGTGAAGACCTTTTTTAAAGTTAAAGGACCTTCATGTCATGTAATATGTTCTGTATCAATTAAGGACTTTATACGTTCAAGCCAAGAACCATTTAGGAGCCTTTATACTTCAGAGTTACTGTTGTATTTGGAACAGAAAGCCCAGTCAAAGCTCTTATCCTGCTGAAGATTAAAATGTCATTCGGGACGTCTCATTTGTTTTATTGGGTGACTAACACCTTGCGTGAGAAGGCAGCTGGAGGCCAGAGGTTAGCTCTCATAACAGCATTTCCTTCCTAACACACGCGCTTTCTTTGGAACTCGCCCGTCTCTCCCATGGGGAGTGAAAATCGCCTGATTCGGGCTCATTGTAATTCCGCACAGTCGGCCCTGGCGCCGCCGATTGCTCTGATGTTTGATTCATCCCCCCTCATTATTGTCATGATTGCGTTCTCTGCATGTCACTGGGCCCACTGTGAATGGACGTGATTGGCAAGGCAGAAAACTGGGGATGTGGGGCATGGGGGGGGGGGTGTATGACAGCTGAAGTTTGGAAGGTCGATTGCTTGAATGCTTTCCTTAGGTTGTGATTGTATGCAGCTTTTCTTTGCAATTAGGGATCCCCTTCATACAGTGGTAGATGGTAGGTTTCCTCAACAAGCCTTAATTTAAACACTTGAATTTATGACTCAGCTCATCCGCTCCCTCGCCTTGCGTATCTTCAGCTTGACTTCTTTATTTCAGGCACTTTCAGGAAAGGGTGTCCTTCCTTATTTAAATGTGATTACAATTCAATTTCTAATGACCATTGTAGGTGAGTGCACTTATTGACCACTTTATAAGGAGCACCTACCCCATAACTCCACCTTGCTAGTGCCAATACTGTGCTGAGACTGGTCCATCCATCAAGTAATTGTCAACAGCCATATTGTAGACCTATAAGATAGATGGAGCCAGCAAATGGACCTAGAAGGGAGGTGTTTCTAATAAAGTGGCCAGTGAGTGGATATAGAAGGTAGGTGTTTCTAATAAAATGGCCAGTGAGTAGAAGGGAGGTGTTTCTAATAAAGTGACCAGTGAGTAGAAGCAGAAGGTAGGTGTTTCTAATAAAGTGGTCAGTGAGTGCAAATAGAAGGGAGGTGTTTCTAATAAAGTGACCAGTGAGTAGAAGTAGAAGGTAGGTGTTTCTAGTAAAGTGGTCAGTGAGCGTAAACAGAAGGGAGGTGTTTTAATAAAGTGGCCAGCAAGTGGAAGTAGAAGGGAAGTGTTTCTAATAAAGTGACCAATGAATAGAAGTAGAAGGGAGGTGTTTCTAATAAAGCGGCCAGTGATTTGTTAGGATACATTACCACAATAGTGGACGACAACTCTGATGCAATTGGGTCATTCATCAACCACCTTCACTTGTCCATGCTATATTACAGAGCCTTTAATGTGCATGAGGCCATTAAATGTCCCTTTTGTTTCAGATGGACACGCCAGGTCTAATTTAAATACTGCTCTGTTTTCCTGAAGGAAGTGTGAATAATTGACACACACTGAGCTCCTGTCATATGGCTGTCGTTTACAATAACAGTAGATGTGTAACTGCAACTCTTTAACTAGGCCAATAACTTTCTGTCGTGTCTTTTTCATGACCACATTCATTGTACTCTTATGTATGAAATTTCCTAAACGATTCTTGGCCTGGAAGTAGATTTCTAGGAATTCTAGGAACATTTACATTACATGGATTCTTTGAAATTAAAAAAAAAAAAAACGATCTTCACACACATTGTATTTACAATAATAGTTCTCTCCAGCCAAAAAAAAATACACTACATCTGGCCACGACTTAGTAAGGCATGAGAATGAGATAATTAAGTCGTAGCGACAAATTAGTAAGGCATCTTAAATAAAAACTTCATAATATGTTCATGAATGTTTAAATAAACATTCATGTAACATACGTGCTTTAAATGATACTAATTTGGACTACTAAATAATTTTACTAAGAGAGATTTTTCAAAATAAAAGTCCACATTTCTTATTTTGAAAAATTATTTTTAGTGAAATGCCTAATTTATGGACAGCCAAAATAAAAATCACCTCACTTTCCTCCTTTAGTTATTAAGTGCTTTGACACATTTTGCCTACACTTTGAACTTCCTTTTTTGTTATTTTTTCTCTTCTTTACTCTATATACTCTATCTTCTTTACTCTATATACTCTATCTTCTTCAATTTTTATTGTGCCAAAGGGTTAATTTAACAGTCTATACATTGTTGAGGAAAATATTATTTATTCTAAGATTATTTATTATAAGATTTGGGGTTAAATGCTAGCACTGTTATCCTAAAGATTAATTAGTACTCTGGAGGTTTAATTTTATTTTAAATGTGTTCTTCCTCACATATGGTATTGGAGATGGCGCAATATAGTTGTGCATTGGTCATCCTATGCAGCTAACACTCTTTGAGGTTTAATGTTGCACTGTTACCCCAAGGATTCATAAATTCTGTTTTGCCTTTACCTTAAAAGTGATGGAGGTTAACCAGACTGAAATGCACATTATGTGATCTTTAAACTGCAGTGCAAAGTAGTCTACTTACATTTGTTTGGCTTTCCAGCATCTACAGGGAATGGATGAGTGTTATGGCCCTGTAAAATTCCTTCATACAATTAATCCCACCACCATACTAAGATTCAGTTGAATGACTGTTCATAGCATATTTATAAAGAACTTACTCTCCATGTATTAAACTGACATGCAAAGCGAAACATGCCTGGGTATCAAAGCACTTAACGACCAAAGGGAAAAATCAAGGCCTTTTTTGGCTGTCCAGAAATGAGGCTTTTTACTGAAAATAATATACTTTTTCAAAATAAGGCCTTTTATTTTGAAAAATGTTTCTCGGGTACATGATATGATAGTCCATATTAATGTCATATAAAACATGTATACTTTGTAAATGTTGATTTAAAGATTCATTAACATGTTATGATGTGTTTATGTAAGATGTGTTATTTAATGTTACCAAATTTTCACACTATTTCTAGTTTAAATACAAACACATTCAGCACAAAGGCACCCAAAACTTACCAAGCAGGTTTATTTTTTCCTTTTTCCTAAAAATACATGACATAGGATGCATACATCAAAACCAATTCAGGTAAGAGTAAGTCTGCAACATATGTGAGCATGCAAATTAAAAAGAAAAAAGAAAAAAAATGACATAAGAAACAACTACTGGACACTACAGTCTTAACTTCTGTGGCAAATGTTACATTTTGGACAGCAGCCCTCAGAATGTGCTTAAAGGAATTGAAGACAATTTTAATCATTTGAATAGAGGGGTTCCTCTGCAGGGTTCTATCAAAATCTCCGTATAATCAAATATGCTGAAATTAAACATGCTGGACATCAACAAGATAAGCTCAATTAGACTAAAAAGAAAAGATGTGGGGGGTAGGAAAACATCCAGAATCACAAACAGACTCTTTGTTTATTATGTCATCATAGTATTTTTTTGAAATTCACAAAGGCCAAAGAAAGGAACTTCTTAAAGTTGATTTAGGTGAAACAGCAGGAGCTACACTAAAAACATTGGTCAGTGATGGTCATATAATAATTTCAACTGATTTGTTTTGTCTGCATTTGTCTCTACACAATGTGAAGTGCAACCTCTTGATGTTTTTTTTATGATCTGAATTTGGGTCAATGACATCATATATTTTTCTGTCCATTATTTATCTATTGAATAATTTAATAAACACATTGTGAACACATTTTTGGTGCATCCAAATAAAACACATATTAGGCATATTTGCCCCCCAAAGTCTAAATATGTCAAGTGGTGTGACCATTCAACCACACTGGTTTGGAAGGGTAATTCAAAATAAAAAAATATCTAAATGTTGTGTTCAAAACATTTAAAATCATAACCTGTCGCAAAGTAGGGAAAGTATCATTACAAAACTTTTGCCTGTAAATTCTGATTTCCTCAAACATCTCACAGCACAAGTGATAAGAGAGGACTTTTATTCTGCCATGCTTTTAAGAAAGAGTTGGCAGGGAGTCACGTCATAAAGAAGATCTCAAGTGACCTTCATGGTGCAGTGCCAGAGTCAGAAGCTCCTTCATAAATATTGAAAAAAATATCATTTTTGAGTCATGGTTAGGCTGATGTCAAATGGTGCAACCCCAGGAAACCATGAAAACGTATTAGCATTATAACAGTAATCAATTACTTGAAATAAAAAGGTTATATAAATATATATAGATATATAAATGTAACTTTGAGTGCAAAGACAAAGGTTTAAATGAGAGTCCAAGTACAAAGACTAGTTTCTACACATTTCCAATAGTTGTAAACAACTTTAAAATATGATATTGTTTTTAATAAGTGGTTGCACCACCTGACATTTTCTAAGTGGTAAGATTACCCTGTTTAAAAATGAATTTATACCATTATAAAAGCTATAAAATAAATATCAACAAATTGCATAGATTCTTGCAGATACAAAAATGCACATCATATCCTTTTTTTTAACTTAAGCCATGAAAAAACTCCTAGTTCTTTCTCAAGAAATATATGAAAGTACTATTTGCAGCTGTGTAGCTCTGCATGACTATAAGACTCCTTGTCTTTTATAGCTCACTAATTCGCTTATTTCACCAGAAAAAGGTATGCATGACTGATATCATGTCTAGTGCAAGTTGATCAGCCCGAGAAGTAGTCCTGCGTCATTAAACATGCAGATAGAATTGCATTGATTTGAAACATTTTCAAGTTTCAGGCATGAGTTTCAGAGAGGCTGTGACCCAGTTTTAATGCCAAGTGTGGAATTAAGAGAGGTTCAAAGCAGCCTCTCTTCGATTTGGCGCATGAAAACTGGCATGAGAAAATATATTAAGTTTAATGTTGAACGGCTGAACTTTACAGACGTCAGAAAGAGACATGTCTGTACTCACTGGATAATTTAAGCGGCAGAGAATCAAAAAAAAAAAAGCATACACGAGTAAAAGTACTGCTATGTGAATCAAATAATAACTGAAGCAGAAGTATAGCCTAGCAAAAAATCAGTAAAAAAACTAATATCAGGTCCAAAAACTCCTCCCTTTCGAACTGCAGTGGAACTTCTGAAGTTTGCTAGGTTCTATTCTTCTCCCATTGGGCTAAAATGCTAATGCTAAGCTCCAGAGTGAAAGGCCTGAGTAACGGAAATGCAGTCCAGGAGCTGAACCAAAAGAACAGAAGGAATTAAACCTTGAAAAATGAGAAACTAAGTGTTAATATAATGTAACGTAATGAGTCAGAAGTATATGACTTTCCTTACATATGCTTAGTCGAAGTAAAAGTATTAGCATTAGTATTTAGCAAGTATTAGCAATACTCAGTGATGTACAAATCCTTCAAAACATATGTTTAGGTACATGTAGGCCTAACTGAATAAACAGAACTAGCTTCTACCCCTCTCTGATGTGGAAGATGGAGACTGAAGGGGTGAAGTGGGCAGGGGTGGCGAGTTTTGGGCTAGCGTTTTGGAATTAGCTGCTCTCTCTCACTCTTGAAACTCTAAAAGAGCAATGGATGCCATTTTGTTTGCACCTGCCAAAACTGAAACCACTCCAAAATGTCTGGCCAGGCATTCAGAGGCTACAGCAGACTGGATATTAGCATTCTGTGCAGAGCTGAAGACAGATAAACTGGGCTAGTGTGCTTCCAAACAAAGCTAGCATAGTGTGCTTATAGGCTACGGACATATCAAACCACCCAACTGCTCTACGTAAAACAGACAGAAATGAATACAAAATCACATACAGTATGTTAAATCAGTTCACTAACTGTGAATGTTAGTCGTTTAGCATCAAAGCTACCTTAGTCATTTACATCACAGCTGTCCTCCTAAGGAGATGACCACTTCTGAAATACACATTTTATGGTTACACTTTAACAAATGGCAGGATTTTTGAGGCTACATGAATCGTTAACTTCCATGAACCTACATAAACATTTATAAAGTTTATTTACAACAAGTGTTTGTTGTCATAAGGGTGTTATGAGCACTGATGCTTTTTGGAATAAGCCTTTATGAAAGCTTATATAGGTTAATATCATGAAAGGCCTAAGTAGATGACATCCTTCAGTGAAGTGTTACCCATTAATATCACCACTGCTGTAACAGAATCTTGAAACTCCAAAGTAGCAACTTTACAAGAGAACTTTTTAAATGACATTAATTTACTTAGAGTTTGGTTATTTTGTTGTTTTTATTAGTCCATGCATCACAAGGTTTTCAGACAATGATGTGACATAAAAACTGAAAAAACATAGAGTTACAAGGCTTTTGATATGACAGCGATGAATCTGTCTTAATTATACATCAGCATGAGAACCACTCCAGGTACAAATGGTCTGCATATGTACAGCAATATAATACAAAACACACCTTTAAAGAAGAACTTCGTTCACTCGCCTTGATTGCTCTGTTTGATATCAGGATGACATTTGCTTAAGAAACCCAACCAAGGCAATTTAAAAAAAAAGATTCCCCATTCAGCAAGTTTCACGTTAAGCAGGTGTGCACAAGTCAAGGTTGCCATGTCAGTGACAGTATTTTACTCAGCTGTGCAACCAAAACTCATGTTTATAGCCCCAATTTATGTATCAGTAGCAGAACACTGTTAAAACTAAAAAAAACACTTTGCTTGAATTCTGCTATATAACACTGACATAAGCATGCCATGAACATGTCATGGCAGATGTCACATGCAGATTCAATGGAGACAAAAGGCAAAGTTAGCTTTAGGAGTGTAGCAACTTCTTGTTTTTATTCCCTTCTTTTTGCATTTCACTGTGATTCTCTGATGAGCTTTGATTTTCTCAACACCCTGAAAATCACACCAAAAAACCTCCTCTTCATAATGTAGATTATCACTTAATTGCTTTGTTCATACTAGTCCTCACACAGTTGCGTCATCATGTAGTAACATGGAACAGTCCATTATAACCATGATGGGTCAGGGTGGGGCTGCATTGAAATAAATCATTTTAAAATGTATATATATTTTAGAGTAGGCTATTTAACAACATGTACATGTACAAATCTAAAGCCCTATTTGAGTTGGATTAATTTTATGTGTGGAGGTTCTATAATTTAACCCCTTAAAATCCCAGGCTTATTACATACTAAGGCTAATTATTCAGTAACAATAAAAAAAACTGGCTGAGCTATTCGTAGATATATATGTTTGTAATAAAACTTTGGGCCCATTGGTGGCCATTTAAAGGGTTAAATGATTACCAACAAGATCCATGATTTTAATTCAGTATGAATCTGCCTTGTCTGTAGCTTATACAAGTGTGCTAGGTAATAATTCTGGAGTGAATTACCTTCTATAGCTCACCAAACTCAGAGTTCCCTCAGGAGTAGTCCTGTTCAAATCAATAACTCAATTCTTCTGCTGCAACTTGCATGCTAATAGCGCTCCCTGGAGAAACTTCAACATGCTTCCACTGTATACATGCTTTCCTTATTAAAAACAAGGCATTTCTGTTGTTACAGCAGTGTTTTCAAAATTCAGGTAATCACCAGGACACTGAATCTGTACAGAAAATACTACACACTGGCCATAATTGAGGATCAATTGAGGAACTTTTTCTCCAGGTTAGAGTTAGTTTAGCTACTCTGGGCTAACATCTGGTCATTTTAGCTTGTTTTTTTTTACTGCAGCGAGTCACTTCGAGGCAGCTAAAGTTCCAAAGCATGTCAGAAGTCATTTTAGATTCCATTCACATAAAGTAAATTGAGGGGAATCTGTGCAGGAAAGCTAGCATTATAGTGCAGAGCAGAGAGAAATAACTCACAGGTTCTTAAGAAACTCACTCTATCTCTCTTTATCTCTCTCTGGTGCTCTTTGACTCTCTCTCTAAGTTTTTACCAATATTTTATTTAAAACTTTAAATGGTTATTGCCTTTTACACATCGCCGTCAGGTTACTAGTCCGTCATTGATGAGATCCGATTACATCGCCCTATCACCCAAGCTTAATTTGACCCAATAAGTAATCTTCAAGTTCTGAAATCCACAACAATTTTGGTGATGAATGAAATACTAGTAGAAGGAAAATGAAATATTTAGAAAGTACCTCTTGCAAGGCAATGCATTTTCTGTCTAGTTGGTCAGCATTCCGTAAGTTGAATTAATCCACTTTACTAGCCTAATGCTAGTCTGTATGTCATTGTCTATAAGCCATGCCATTGTTATTGTTCTGAAGTGTGGTTCATGTTGCATAATGCTGATGTAAACATGCATGCAATGGTGTTTTTATCCAGGCTATTTGGGGTAATTTGGTGAAACTGCACAGATCCTTTATACTGTACTAATCAGCCAGTCAAATCATGCACAAATTACATTACTACTCCTTCAATAGTAAAAAACAGTCCAACACAATTAGGGCTTAATTTGCATTTTCCTGGGGGCCCTAGGCAGCTGCCTACTTTTGTAATGACCCCTGGTCATATGCTGTCATATGCTGTTATGACAGATTACGTCAAGTAATATTAGAGTGGCATATTACCATAACTGGTAAATGTCGTGACGGATGTCATAATGTTTGATGACACATCCTTCATGAAAACTGTCATACAGTATGGAATAACTTGAAAGTTCGTGTGTGCTCTTAATGATAAGTTATAATGCTGTCAAAGACTTGGCAAAAACGTGTCATAAACATGTCATGATAGAAGTCATAACCCAATATGAGAAATTATATATAAGTTGTTGTAATGTCTTCTTTTATAACAAGTGCAAATGATAATATTTAAACATATCCTGTTATAAAAAATGACATTCATCATGACATATTTATCATGACACTTTCATATGACACATAACAAGCATGTACATAAACTGCAAGGACGTCAAACATTATGAGATCTATCAGGACAATGACCAGTAATGGTAACCTGTTATATTACTATACAAAGGCTGTCATTGTAAATCTGTGACATGTTTATGGCATGGTTATGTCAATGTTGTGCAGCAGGGTTCAAGCAAAGTGTTACCATCTCTTGTATTTCTTTACACCTCTGGCTTCCAAGCCTCTGCTGTAATCAATGACTGGATGATAGCAACGTAACAGGATGCTTCGTAGCTATGGATTTTACTCGATCTGTTCAGGCTCGGCGTCCATACAAGTCTCCCAGGGGTTGCGGGGCATCTGGGGCATGGAGAGGAGGAGGAGGCCAATGCCGCTGAGGAGGAGCAGGACGAAGCCCGTGCAGGCGCAGGCGAAGGACCAAGAGTAATAATATTCCATCCAGATAGTTTCTTCGCTCTCAATCATCCTATTCACTGACTGCCTCATCACCTCCACTGAGATGAAGGCGCACAAGCCTGAGGAAATAGAAGAGAGAGAGAAAGAGAAGGAGGAGGTCAATAGAGAATTAAAGTAGAATCGCCCCATTTCTGTGTCTCGTTGACTTCCCTCCACTTTCCTAAACTTTATATCATACATTCGTAATATGAGTGCTTTGATGGAAGATGTGGGGGGCATGGCAAGTTTATAAATAGAATCGACTTGTAAACACAGAGTCGGAACAGATTGCTGTCCAAACAGTCTGCACAAGTGGTGTAACAAGTAATGCAGAGGCCAAGCTTTAGGACCAAGCCAATGTCTTTATGGTATAAATCACAAAAGCCATATAAAAAGTATGTGCTTTGATTTTGTATTACATATCAGTATGGAGGTTTTGGGTTTTAATTAAAGTTTTTGAACTATACGAGGTAACCAAATACTAGTGAAGGTCTACTTGAACGCCCAACACAACATTAACTAGGCATTGGTTAAACGAACAGAACAGTGAGGGGAAGTTTAATTTTTTCAATCTGTCCTTTTCAATTAAAACCCTTTAACTTCTTAAAATCCCAGGCTTGTTAGATACTAAGGCTTATTATTCAGTAACTATAGAGACTTCAATGCAAACCGGTTGGTTATAGAAGTGTGTAATACAACTGGCCATGTAAGGGGTTAAATGGCCAGGACCCAACAGCCTGCCCAAACTTTTATTAGTCAAAGTTTATTTTTATCTATATATAGTGCTTTTTTACAACAGACATTGTCAAAAAAAAGCAGCTTTACAGAAAAATCTGGGTCCAAGCTGCCATGAGCAAGCCAATTGCCACAGTGGCAAGGAAAAACTGCTTAAGAGCAAGAGGAACAAACCTTGAGAGCAACCAAGACTCAAAAGGGTAGCCCATCCTCATCTGATCGAAACTGTATTACATACTCCTATAACTTAGGAATTGTTTTGCACTGTAGTTGATGATTTTTATCTAATAATAAACCTAGAATTTTAAAGAGGTTAGTTAAACAATGATTCAACAATGCATCCTCAAGTCAAGTCAGCTGTATCATCATCTCCTGCATATAATGAGATTTTATAAGAATGAGTTTAGGTTTTCTTCCTGCAAGCTGTTTGCTGTCATGTGGGGGTTTTGCTCTGCATTTTTCACCAGCATATAATCAGTTTTATCTGAATTTTCTTGGTCTTCAAGATCTTGCCCTGACCTCCACAGTTCCCCTTAACTGCCATTCTCTTAATGGCATTTTGGACAGTAGAAAATGTGAGCTGGGAGCACTTTGGTATCTTTTTATAGTTTTATCCTGCTTTGTAGGCTTTAATGAGCTAAACTTTCAGCTGCTTAGAGGAGGCCATGGTTGTTGAGCATTAGCACAAGGTTTGAAAATATATTACGTTCTGGATTTGTCGTCATCTGACAGTTTCTAATCACAACTCTTGAAGTAACTAGTCCTAACAAGTCAATTTAGGTCTAAGAAGTTAATTAATTTCTGCAACTTTACAACTGGAAGAGTGTCTAAACTTTGGCAAATGCCACAATTGCTGTTTGATTGTTATCTTTTTTGTTTTAAACATTAGGTATTGTTATCCTACATTAGTTAAAGCTCTATAACATTAGCTCAAAGTAGGCCTTAACATATCTGTTATGTGTATTAGCTCTGGGGGCAGCTCTTCACCATAAGATTGTGACAAAAAAATTGAAATGCATCTGAAGTCATGGCACTGCCTGAAATCTACAGCTTTTTAGACTAGTCCTTCAAGTCAAATTGTGCTTTCAAGTGGCTGCTGGTAGAAATTTCCATCACCCCTTTTGAGAACTGTTTTCATTATGGTGAAGGAGAATCTGGGAGTGTCTTTCTTTTCCACATTCAAAATCTATATCCCAGACACAGCTCTGAAAATAGCTTCTTCAGTACTGTGCAAAACTGTATTTATAGTTATTAATCTGTATTCAGATTCACGTATACCTGATTCTGCTTATCGATCTCTTGTTAAAGAACCCATATCCTACATTTCTCTTTTCTATTTTATTTTTACCCTGAGGTCCACTTATGATATTTGTATGGGTTTAGGTATTAAAAACAGTCATCATTTATTTTCACATGACTATTTTCCAAACTCTCTTTTCATCCAAACTGTGGTGCTGTTTTTAATACTGTGCCTCTAAGACTTATGTACGTAAATGAGTTCTGTTCTGATTGGCTGCTGTGTATTGTTCTGCACTCAGACAGTAGTCTAGGCTGAAACAATCCCTATGTCTTCAGTGTGAACATTGGAGCTAAACTGCTGAAGACAAACAGGAGGTTGTATGTAATTTTTTTTTTTTTTTTTAAATGAAGAAATGAATTTAAAACTTAGATTCCATATATGAACTGTATGGAGTGGGAAGTGAATGGTATATTTTCAACCTTTGAAACTCTACTACGTTCATTTCTTTTATTTCAAAAAGCAAGGAAAAGTTGGCATTCCATGATTTGGCTCTTAAGTTAAATCAGGAGTGCTGCGGGTGAAATTCCCTGCAACAGATCCATGGGATGGCCAGAGACTGCTCACAAAATAATGTTACTGATAAAAATAAATGTTGCCTCCAATTCATATTCTGTTATGTTATATTTGCATTTGCCTTGCACTGTTGTAGTGTTTTACTAGTAAAAACACTTAACTGCTTAGATAAATAGCTTTAAACAACTTTCTATGCTAGCCTAGAACTTTTGCACAGTACTGTATGTCTGAGTAAAAGCAAGAAGCGTTTTAGAGAGTTGGAACAAAATATTTTATGAAGCCGTACAAAAGAGAAAAAGCATAATCAAGTCACTTGTGGATGCGCTTGGAGGAGAAACTCCTCAGTTCTGTCTATGGGACCAAGCAGACACCCCGATTGTCTGGGACGTCACTCAGCAATGGGGGAGACAGGGATCCTGCCATCCCCCTGAGCCAGTCAGAGCATAGCTCACAGTCCCAGGGTACCCCAGCCACCATCAAAGAGTGTGGCTAGGACTCAAACTCACGTCCCCATGGTAGAAACACTGCTTTTGTCTTTGGAACCACTCAAGGCCTGACCTGACCTCCTCTGATTCCAAACATAAGCTTAGTGGATCAGCTCAATGTTTCATATCACTATGAAATTGTAATTTGCAAGGCAGATAAGCCGGATAGAGGCTTATAGTCTATTTATTACAGCAGCTCCTACAGTCTGATCATGTGTACAAGTGGGGTTTTCTCAGGAAAATTGAGGCACTACATGAACACTCTTTGAAGTTGGATGGTGAAATATATTGAGTGCAATATGAATTGACTGAGTTGTGACCACAGCACTATTTTCATGGCAAACAGTCCATCAGCTGTAAGAAATCAAATATCACTGTGCAAATGGTGAATGGTAATGGCTGATTTTTAAATATGTACAGCTAACCCACTTGCTGCGTTTGTGTCCAACAACATAGGCCAAAAAAAAAGCTAAAATCAGCATTCAGCTGCTCGCTAGCTAATACACTAATACTGTTCCACAAACTGCTATGTTTTTGTTTATTTTCAGTATGAACCACACTAAGGTAAGTGAATAAGCTCCTCCGCAGAGAAAGCTACCACCTGATAAAAACAGCAATAATCCATAGCAGGTGTCTAAACACAGGCAAACGGGTATAGTACAGGCTGATCCATAAATGCAAGGAAACAAAAAACTAGGCAAGATTTTTAATGGCTAAAAACATATGCATGTAAAGAAATATAAGACATAAGATATAAAGAGATATAAAGCCACCGACCACCTCCTTGTTTCTACACTCATTGTCCTTTTTATTAGCTCCACTTACAATATAGGTGTACTTTGTAGTTGTACAATTGCAGACTGTAGTCCATCTGTTTCTCTGCACACTTTGTGAGCCCCCTTTTACCTTGTTCTTCAATGGTCAGGACCCCCAAAAGGGCCATCACACAGCATGTATTATTTGAGGGGTGGAGCCAACTCAGCACTGCAATGACACATGTTAGGTGTTTAAAAACTCCAGCAGCACTGCTGTGTCTCATCCACTCGCACCAGTGCGACACACACTAACATGTCAGTGTCAATGCAGTGCTGAGAATGATCCACCAACCAAATAATACCTGCTGTGTGGTGGTCCTGTACGGGGTTCTAACCATTGAAGAACAGGGTAAGAAAGTATGCAGAGAAACAGATGGACTACAGTCTGTAATTGTAGAACTACAAAGTGCTCCTATATGGTAAGTGGAGCTGATAAAATGGACAGTAAGTGTAGAAACAAGGAGGTGGTTTTAATGTTATGGCTGATCTGTGTATAGGCATTAAAAAAAACAAGACACAGGTGAAGGTGATGATGAGAGGGATTTTGTGACACCTTTTGCAGAGGACACTTTTCACTGATGCATTATATATGAAGAGATACACCGACATGATGACTGTCCTTGACTTACCGGCAAATGCGTAAAACATGCCGGCTGGTTTGTGGAGATAATCTTTTCCTTTCATTGCGGAGCCCAGCATACAGATAGTTCCCAGAATCATGAAGGCCAGACTGAAAACAGCAATAGCTGCAGCTGATATGTTGTACTCTGTGAAGAGAAGAAGTGAAGTTAGCATTAATCAGTTATATATTACAGCTGCATAATAATCTATTTAACCCAAAGTTAGGTTACAAATAGTAGTAATAGCCAGAAATTGGCATATACAAGCTCCGGCCACAAATCTTCAACCTCTTTCAATCTCCACAATACTTAAGTGAGTGTGTTGTTGATTTAAATTTTTATTTATTTTGTTAGTTTTGTTCATTTTTGGTTGTAATTAAGCAAATGTTCGCATGGTAGTAAATTTTAAGTCTTAGGCATTGCCAACTTGCTTAGTTTCGATTAGGTACAACAACATGTTCGAGCTCTGTAGATTAGCATTTTAATCTGGAAACTCAACGTTATGTATCATCATTGATCAAATGTTCTGCTGGTCCTTTAACAAAACCTGAGTTGTGTGCTCTGACCCAACAGTAGGGTCAGTTAGACAAGGGACCACAACTGTCTTTCTCCAGCGAAAGGCTGGCGGTATGGGTGATATTAGAGTAACAGGCTGCTTAGCATTAGCAAAAATTAATTTCATATAGCACTAACATTGCCTTTTGTGGATTCTAGCCCACATTGTTAAAAACATGCATGTTCTCAGTTGTAAAAAGCAGTGAACATAACAGCCTACTTCATATAATGTGGCACTGAGAGGAGACAGCGTGATGTGGTGTGCGATAAACTCTCACGAAAGAAAAAAATCACATGCCAAACAGCATTTTTGCTATGGAAATGACAGGCAGACCAAGTTGAACTACACTTTGCTTTTCTATGTGGTATATTTCACTTTTTCATCCACTGCTTATTTTGTAGCTTGTGCAATAGAAATATATAGATCTATATTGTAGCAACCTGCTACTGGCTGGTGCTGGCCTCTAGATACTTGTGAGGCGCGACCATGCTGACGGCCACGCTAAGAGGATCAGGGGCACCCAGAAGTTCAATTGTATGTGCCTTTCTGCTCTAGAGTTTGACCCCTTAAAATCCCAGGATTATTACATGCTACGGCTTATTATTCAGTAACTACAGGAACTTCAATGCAAACTAATGGAGCTATTCTTAGTTTATAGAAATGTGTAATAAAACTTTGGGCCTGCTAGTGGGCCCTGGCCATGTAAGGGGTTAATAAAGAGCATTTGTGGTGGAATCATGGCCTTCCCTCTTACTGTATGTCGATGGGACAGTATTTTCGCTGGAGTGTTTTTGTTAGAAATTGAATTTGGATAAAAGGTTTTACCATCGTATAAACAGGTCCAATAAAATGGACCTAAGAAAGAACAGTAGCATGTAGTTTGATCTTCCTCAGGAATTTCGCATAATACCTGTGAGTGCAGTTTAAAAGTTATCTTGCAGGACAAAACAGGAATGCAAAGCTGAGGGGGAACAGTGTTCCAACTGAATGGACCTTGCCCCTTGTGCCGTCCTGTGGCACCAGGCTTGTGTGCTTTACAGCTTCGTATTAGGTTGAATGTGATTTTATCCACTGTTCTGTAAAACTTGAAAACAATAGACACCTGTCAGAAGCTACAATAAATAAATCAATTGATATAGAAAATGGAATACCTTTGACAAGCCTCAACTGACCATGTTTAATCTAAAAATGTCAGGGTGAAATGCTGTTAGTGCTAACATACTACTAAAATCCCTTAGGGGTGCCAACAGAAATTAACATTTTGTGTTGTTTTTGTCCTCATTTTTGGCAGAGTTTTGACATTCATGGGCCAAACTGAAGGCCTAACTCTAATAGGTATGGTTTGCCATAGCTGAAATCATATATCTGGACAGAACATGGACAGGTCAATTGCAGAAACAGTGGGTTGTTTAATAACAAGCAGCATGGTATAACAGTTGATGCACAGTTTGTTTTGTACACTTTAATGGGTGCAGTTCTTTACTAGCAATTCTGAACATTCTGAAACAGAAACGCCTTTATTTTGTGTGTCCAGTTCTAATGGAAATAACTTTTTGTTGTGCCCCGACAGTTAATTTAATCAGAATGAAAGTAAAACATGAATACACTCAGTGAACTCAGTGAGCTTACTATAGAATTGAAGAACTTTTAAGAGCACATCTTAATATTGGTTGTAGAACCAATGTTCAGGATTTTGCCTGGTTATGTAACCTATCAGTGCACCATGAATTTGCTTGTTAGACTCCAGAGTAACTGAAAGTCCTGCATAATAAATAATTCATGTACAACATAAACGACCTATACAGTAATCACATTAGAATGTTAGTGGAGTTGTAGTGGAATGGTAAGGAAAGCAATGCCTGAGGGCAGAGAAGAAGACCCAAGTGGCACGTGTGCTCTGTGGAGGCTAGGGAGATGCCGTGGATTCGTGAATTTGGAGGTCAGATCGAGGATGACAGACAAGTAGCATGCTTCACAGCGTGTCTGCCTGCAAGCCACTAGAGCAGATTCTCAGCTTCTGCCCTGCAGGCCAATCTAAGACATCAGTCAGCTGTTTTTGCATGATTGAAAGAACACAGAGAAGTTCACAGCTAAGATCAGGAAACTACAGCAGGACAGTTCAAGCCAATGGCCACTGAGACTCTTCTTGTGCTAATGTTGATTCAAATCAGGTTTTGCTACATGGAAATAACTTGCAATGATCACTTTCAGTTACTTAACCCTTAGATGTTGCAGCTATTATCACAGAAAGTACATTCTAATTTTATGCAAATTGTTTGTTGCTCGTGACTAAACTAAGAGAAGAAATTGGCCTATCCATTCTCTCCTCATCAGTGCTTTCCTTCAGTGTGCTAAGCTGGACAAGTTACAGAATGTTGGCATTCAATCTGATGAGAAATTGTAGTGTACAACTCAGTTTTTGTCATATATGCATTTTACAGATATTGAACTGCTACAACATCGTTTTAGGTTCCTACATAATGTTTAAAATCTAAATGCTACACTATGCAAAATGCTACCAAGTAAGAACTATATTGTTGTAGTTAATTGGAAGTAGACAACTTGGAAAGTCATGACAAACACAAATACACCCAATCTATACAGTTTCTCAATAGTTTGAATGGGATTTTTGCCAGCTTTTCTAAAAGTAACTACAAAAGAATGCATGTGCAGACATGGATAGGTCAAATTCTGTCAATACTGCAGATTCTAAACTTTCAATCCACACTACATTCCTCAACAATTTGACATTGTAAATCACAGCTGTCAAAACCTAATATTTCCAAAATAGTAAAGGAAAAGGGAAAAAAAAAAACAATTTATATGTGCAGAACATACTTACACATTCCGATTGGGATGTAATCGGATTCAGGCGTTTACATGGCTATTATTCTTCTATTTAACGAATTATTTAGAGGCTTACCCACCTCGTTCAATCGGATAGAAATTGTATTCCGAATGGCCTCAATCGGACTAAACTATTCCGATTGAGGTGTTTACATGGACGTGTTCTATTCCAATTGAGCTATTAGTCGGACTGTTAACGGATTATCAGGCTGCATGTAAACGTGGCAACTGTGATATTACTGTAGTATAAGTAGTGATATTTCTCAAAATTTTGACTTACTATCTTGCAATAATAACTTAGTGCCCTGTAAAAATCACAATATTTTCTCAAAATGCCAACTTATTAGGTTGAAAAAATTATTTACTACAGTATTTTATAATAGAATTACCTATTATATGATAATAATGATAATTTTTTTATGTCAGTATTTTGAGATATAATTAAAGCAGGAAGTCAATTTTTCAAGTCATTATTTCAAAATACTAAGCTAATACTTTTACATACTGCTGCCACAAAGAGATTTTTAGAAATATTTTTTCTGTTTTGTCATTCCTTGACTTTGAAACCAACAAAAATGCAACTGATTATGTAATCACAATTAAATAGTAGAGTGAAATTGCAGCAATATCTCTAAACTTCTAATGGGTTAATATTTGTAAAGACGTACCGGTTTATAAAACCATATTGCACTGTTATATTGGGAGTTGAATGGTCTGGATAGCTCGTGGCTGTGCTATGGACTCTAACACTAAAAAAGTGACACATTGAATTTAATTGATTTAAATGTGTATCATTTAAACATACAAAGTAAATGGATTACATCAACACTATTTCCAGCAGTAAGTAAACCAAAAGACAAAATTGTGTTGATTTATTTTATTCATGTGAAAACAATGTAGATTTGAGTCGTCAATTCAGTGCATTATGTTTTTCAGCATGTCTGACAGGCCTCCTCTCAGGCTGCGCCAAAGTGCCACTGCTCTATGATACAGCACCGCAAGACATGCTCAGATGGTCTGTAATGTGCCCAGTCTGCTGTAAGGAGAGTGCTGGGACAATAGGGGCAAATTGGATAATCAAGTAGACGGAGCAGTGTCCTAACTACAGGGGTCAACCTCCATCACCCTGAATCTCTCTGACACCATTCATTCAAGCATGACAAGTGTTCATCACGTCTTCTGGCGGGTTCTCCTAGGGACACTGTTCAAGAGACAACTTAAAAGCTACATTACACTAATTGATGTATTTTGCACTGAAAATCCTTTCGTAGGCTGGGAATTTGGACATTTACACTGAGTCACTTGACAGACAAAAACATGCAGTCAGTAAAGGCTAACTGCATGATGTGAGTCACTTGCAACTTAAATTCTATGCAACGTCTAAAACAGTCAATGTTGCACGCAACACATTCAGTCACTTTACTAGCTAGCTAAATTATCAGTTGGTGTTTTTAATACGCCATATCATTGTCACTATAAAGTCAACGTTGAGTTGTAATTTATCTATTTACAGCATTTTGTGCAGCATTTTCTGTTATCGCTGTGGTAGGCCTGTTTTGAAATGGCCAACAAACTATCTTCTGTTTTGTTTTCTTATTCACTGATCCAATGAAATCAATTATTTAAAATCGTTTCACAAAGTTAAGATGCCTGCAACTGCTGCAGCTGAGTTTCAAATGAGTTGCAGGACGCTTTACATGGTGCAACTGAAATGTGATTTAGTTTCATGTAGGTTTCAAGCAACTAAAGTTGCGTGAAAGTTTCACCGTGTAGAGCTAGATTCAGGGGGTGGGTTGTCGCATTTGATTGACAAATAGGTAAAGAAGAGACAGCAAATTGAGAGAATAAATGATAATAAATCATAAAACATAGATGATATTTAAATACAAAAACACAGAATAGCAGCAGGAATAGAATTCATTGTATTAGAAAAACACCCTAAAAATGCCTCCTTTACCTGAATTGAATTGAATCATATAAAGCATTTCTACACAATTAAAATAATTTCTTTCAAAATAAAGCAATTTTGTCGGTGCAATATAATTAAGTTCATCTGCTATAGCGTTTCTAAGTAAACCTAAAAAACTCATTAAAAATCATCCTATCAAGCATCTAAGTATCTAAAATTGAAAATTATATCAATCTAAAATTATATTTAGTTTCACTTTAATAAATGTATTCATAAAGCAGTGCCTTCTAACAATATCCTTAAAATATTTGGTTTTGTGTTGTTAGTCTGTGTTGTTTTCATGTTGGCTGTGTGGACCTCTTTGAGGTTCTACCAACAACAGAATGACTCCACCAGATTAAAAACTATTCAAGGCAATATATGTACATTTGAAGAAGAATATATCAAGGAGAACAACTAAAGCAGAGGTGCACAACTCCAGTCCTGAAGGGCACCCCTGAACTAAAGCATGACTGAATGCAGGCCAAATGTTTGAGAAATGATGTCTGAATCCAATAATGTCTGTCTGGGTCTGTAGAGTTTGAGGTTACTTGTGAATGGCCTTTCGAATGGACAGCTGTTGTTACTGTACATGTCGCCTTACCTCTTTGTGTTTTAACCTCAAAGATCTCAGAGGTTTCTCCAGGATTGAAGTGCCTGAAGTAGGAGCAGTTGACATCTGTAAGAACAAATTTGAGAAGAATTTTGTGTTAATTATGAGCATTGTTCAAGTTGTGCAGCCATGAATACACAATGGAAAACACACAGTCTGGAACAAAGCAATATTGTGCATGTTCTTCATCTGTACTACTGTGTGCAATTCTTAATTAGCCACCACATGGTTATGAGAACATCTGTTGGCCACCATGGGCACCGAATCATGTGATTGTATTTGAAGAGGGTTCTTAGTCTCAGCATCGAGTGTTTTCCCACAGCTAATTTGACTGATGAAAGGTTTGATAATGAGCAGATAAGTTGAGTCAGGTGGGTTTGAGTGGGAAAAACACTAACCTTTGTGGGGCCCCTGGGCCTGAGATCCATGGGTTATATAACGTTAGAACGTTGGCACTAACACATTAGCGAACGGCAGCATTTATAAGGCTTCCTGACACTTACTCTCCCAAAAAAGATGGTTTTTAAGGGTTCTTTAGTAAGGAAAACTGTTCTATTAAGAACCATGAACACTCACAGAATCCTTTGCAAGACGAAAGAGTTCTATGTATCATGAAAGTGTTCTTTAGAATGTGCTGTAGATGGTTCTATATAGAACCTTTTTGAAAAGCGTTCTCTATAGCACCCAAAAAAGGCTCTTCTATTGTTATGATGTTAAGCTTGTAACAATAAAGGAACCCTTTCTCATTGCTATATAGAACCCATTTCTATATAGAACCATCTACAGAACGTTGTCCATCAACCTGAAGAAGCATTTCATGATACAAAGAACCATGCAAATCATGCAAAGAGTTCTGTAAATGTTCATGGTTCTTTATAAAACCATTTTTGTTACTAAAGAACCCTTGAAGAACCATCTTTTTAAGGGTGTACATAAACCTTTCATAAGTGACGTAAACATATATAAATGGGTAACACCTTACATTAAGGGTTACTTATTAAACATTAATCATATGATAATAAACTATTCATTTTCCATTATTTCCTTATTAGATAACTCTATTTCTAATATATACAGGTTGTAGACATCGCAACCCCGGGTTCCTATCACCACCACTGTAAAGAAATCTGTCTGTAAATTTCTCTACACCGAACAATTTTACATCAAATCACTCTAATTGACTTTGTTTACAGATCAGTAAATGAATTATGCAGTGAAATGGACTGTATTTGAAAGGTAGTAAAATTTCCCCTTCACTTAAATATATCGCTGTTGTCAGAACAAAACCTTGTGTCTCCAAAATGGTAACTTTAAAGGAGGAGAAAAAAACCTGCTTTACTTTTAATGTAAATCAATGGAACCAGACTTTTTTTCCAAATCATCTTGGGTCATTTCTTTTGGTCTATTCTTCATGAAATTTACAAACAATGTAAAGAACAACAGGCACTTTAAAAATATGTCAAAAACTGAAAAACAACAAAAATAGAGACACAAGGTTTTCTTCTGACAGCAGCAATATGTAAATGATATTTTAGTTCTACAAATTTTGGATCATTTCTATTTGGGGTGCACAGTTGGTCTGACGTGCGTGTGTGTGTGTGTGTGTGTGTGTGTATGTGGCTGGGATGCTAAGTTATTCAAACATAAAACTAGGTGAACAAAGTACACATACAGTTAAAGTGACCATACAGGTACATATTTAATGGCTTATAAAGCAATATTAAAACATAAAAGCAAACAATATTATTAACAGGAATAATATCACATATCTTCTAATGCATTTTCAGAATATCTTCTTTTCTTGCCCTTACAGTAGAAGGTTTTGTTCCATTGTTTATCACTGTAATAAATTCTTTGCCTGACCTGCATATAGGAAACATAATTTGATAATTATCAGTGTGACAATAACAATAAAAGAAAAAGGGACGTTTTATAAATTAAACATTAAGTTTAACTTTGTCACTGTGGGTCACAACACAGGAGCATCAGCCAATCAGACAAGTCTTTATGATGTGCAAGACTCAAACTCCCAGATTCGCTCAAACTCCTCCGAGTAAACAGCCAAGATGTTAGAGACTATAGAAGAGTCACTCTCAAAAATGCAGACTATATACTCCACAAAGTTACATTGCATAATTCCAAAAAATTGGGCTGGCCATGTCTCTCCCATGTCTCTCCCAGTCCCCCAGTTTATTTTATGAGAGTGGGTGCATTCATCATCACATGTTCATGTAAAGAGCAGCTGGCATTTTCAGATTGTGTAAAAAATGAAACCAAAAAATAGAGTTACGAGGTTTAGATATGACAGCGATGATGTGATGTTTTTGGGAATCCACTCCCATCCTTAGATTTTTCCCTGCTCTAATTCCTTGATAATTAGCTCATGCACTGGTTCAGGTGAGTTAGAGCTGGGGAACATGATCCAGTCCAGGGCAGTGAGTTTCCAACACCACAGCTGTGAAAGTTAGCAGCATCCACTTGTTTCAAATGCCAATCCATAAAGAGCCTACTAGAGTCTGCTGACAAGTACTAAACCCAAGCTATTGAAGCTACGCTGCCCCATGCTGCATCTGAGAATTTGATTTCTATAGACGAGAGGGGTTTGTTAGACCGTCCTTTCATGCTAAGCCAGATGACTAAACAACCACCCCTAGGAGACCTTGTGTTGGTACAACAGTTTTCAGCCCATGGAATGCAAAAGTTCTCCCAGCTATTCAGAGTCAAACCAATATAAATGTTAAAGTAGGTCTGTGTCTGCAAGTGGGTGAAGGTCTAGTTGTTAACCACTTCTAATTTTGTTTAAAGTCTATCAAAATGCACTGGAGAATGACCAAGCCAGTTGGAGAGCCAGTTTCTGACCAATAATGACCTACATTTTTTGTACCTACAAAGCTGCTAATTAGGATTCTTTGGAGTGAAGACCACTTTTTCTTGCCCAAAGAAAATTTCAGTGAATAGCTCCCTAAAGGGTTTTATAAATAAGGTGCAAGAGTGTGAAGAACCTTTGAAAGCTTAAAGAACCTCCACATAGTATAAAGGTTCTAAAGGCTTTCCTAGAATGGTATGCCCAAGCCAAGAACCATTTAACCATTTAACCCAGGGCTCACTGGGAGGCCCAAAGTTTTATTACACACTTCTATAGCCTAAGAATAGCTCAGCTAATTTGCACTGTCCCTGTAGTAACTGAATAATGTGCCTTAGGATGTAATAAGCCTGGGATTTTAACCCATATTTAAACAGTATAGACTTTCATCTCAGCTGCACCCAAAGTAAAGAGTAAGGCATGATACCACAAATGGAATTTCACTGCATCAGCTTAATGAAATGCAGCTATTAATATCTGGAAGTTCTCCATGATGCATATTCTTTTCATGTAGTTGAAGGAGCCACATATGGTTTGATCTGCAATGAATCTTATTTAGGCATCTCTGCATAGTGGCACCTGTTGGGCGTGGCACCAGCTGGTGCCGATTAAAAAAAAAAAAGTTTGCACTGGAGCACCAAAACTGGATATAGAATAAGGTTTTGTAACCTTTGTGTCTAAATGAGTCAAAATAAGTCAAAATGAGGTTTTATAGACTGATATTTATAGACTAAGTCTAATTTGCAATTGTGATTATTTGGATTGTGAGATGAACAAAATGCAACCAACTAAGACTGAACTTTGAAGGTGTAGTATATATAGCGCTCATACTAAAATGTATGGGTCTATAGCACATTCCATGTATATATGCAACATACTGAAAATTACTGTATAGTTCATTTCACAGTATACTGATAACTCATTCCAATAAATTCCATTTTTATGTGGGATTACTGTGAGGAATATTTCTATGGCAGTGACAGCAGAGCTGTTAAGCATGTTTGATCTGTCAGAACAGTAACGGAGGCTAGACGCTACCCTCCTCTTATTAGACTTTTTAAATTTCAGTCTGTTGCTTGTGTGTTCAGTCAAGGGTTTCTTCAGGACATGCTGTATTGTTTCTGTTGGGAGCCCTATCTCCAAAACCGCAGCTTTTCAGGAGCTGTGGGTTTTCTGCTGTTCTAGGCAAATTATTATAAAACTTCAATGCGTTTGGAGACTTTTTCAACCAGTGCTGAAATAATGCCTTGAGGGAAAATCAGCTTTCAGTGGAAGTTTAAAATTGAAAAGAGCCAATAATGTACATTTTCTCCCAACACTGCTGCTACCGTGTGTCAAGACGTTCTCATGTGAGAGAGACTAGACCAGCACAAACGCCAAAACAACCGCAGAAGAGAAAATACAGTGAACTGAATGGTCCAAAATGTTCTTTGTATAAAACCAACAGCAAGATACAAACTCTATGGTCAGTCAATGGTTGGACAGTCACTATATTTTTGAAACAGTCTTGTTTTACCTCCATAAGAGAAACTTGTCAGATGTGCAGGATATCATTGATAAAATTATGTTAAAATCAAATAGCAATTTACTATATTTATTATATTTATACTTAGTATATTTGCTGTAATTGGCCTAATCTATCTATCTATCTATCTATCTATCTATCTATCTATCTGTCTGTTTGTCTTGGCAATATCTTTTACTCTAATCAGTCAAATCTCAGATTAATATCACTTTGTCACGGTTTGAAGATAAGCCTTTAATACCCTTCAACTACGCCTCTTTCGGCTGGTGGATTCACTGGCATGGTGTTAATGTTTTCAGTGGACCATTCTCTGGGGGCTGAAGGCAGCTAGTGATTTGACTCTTCATGGAGTTGCATTGGGCCAACAGAGAGCCTTCACTGGGCCAACAGACAGCCTTCACTGGCCAACTCAGATCAATCACTCGGAGCCTGAATTAGACAAACACTGAGTGTTCACTGGGCGAAACCTACTACTGAGCCAAAACTGAGACCCCTGTGCCTCAATACAGAACTTGCTGTTCGCCTGGCCAGAATGAGGAAGGCTGCTACGCTCAGGTGTGGCTGTCACTCAGCATGAGACTGAAAGCTTTAGAGCTCTAAAATCCATCCCACCTCTCTCTCTGGACAGCTGACTATTTCCCCAGCCTAAATTTGTCTTTCACTGGCCACATGGTTGAGATGCTGTCTCACGTACGCCTACATGCAAGCTTATTTTCTTAGCAGTAAAACAATTATAGTAAAGCAACAGGGTTGGAGAATGTTCCTTTCAGAACAGATCCTGTTCCAGCACGTTGTGAATGAATGCAACCATTATATTGTCTCACAAAATGATTCATACTCTATTCCAATTTGTTAAACTAACACATGGTCATAGTTCTGTGACAGCCTTTGATGAAAGCCAGTAAGGGAAGTCTTCCTAGCACAGCTTCACTATTTATTTTGTGTTCATCTGTTCATGCTATCATGCTTGTAAAGTCATCCTATGGTGCTTTATTCTCTCAATTTAATTAGTTTATTTTCAAGTCAATAAAAACCTGCCCCTCAGTTATACTCATTGAAACAAATTAAATAAATGTAAGTCAGAAAAAATAATATATTACATAGTTATCTCAGTCTTGGCTAGTCTCCCAGTCCTGCTGTGACAAGAGACTAGTTATATCACACACTATAATACAAACATGCTAATATTTTTGAGGGCAACCTACAAAAGGACTTTGACAATATGATAACAATATGCTGTGTAAGGTAAACAAATATTTATAAGGGAACAAAAAATGCTAATTATCACTTCATTTTGAGGACATCAAAATCATAGAACTGATATATGGTGTTCTTAACGGCCTCTATAAGTACTGCTACTAAGTACGAATGCTTCGTAACAGTGTTATATGGGGAACAAATGCCACTTTAGTCAAAGTGGCCTCATGTAAATGTCATTTACCATATAAAACATCTTGCGAACACTGACATAAGCTGTTCATAAATACTCTGTAATATTTCAGTTGAACCCTGCTACATAACATTCTCATAGTGGCAGATGTCATGTACTGTTATAATATGCTATAACAGATATTGTTCAGTAATACAACTGTAACAGAAGTGTCATAACATTGTCATGACAGATGTCATAGTGTTTGATGTCATGATGGTGAACTAGACTACACTTAGCAAAAAACAGAATGCGACATAAGCTGCTATGACAGCAAACATTATGATATCAGTCATGGCAAAAATGATGGAATTTACATTTATATTACTGGATAAAATCTGTCATAACTCAAAACACCATCTATAACATGCTTACATCATGATTATGTCAATGTAATGCAGCAGTAAAGTGTTACCAACTCAAGCATCAATTTTTATGTTAATTAATGTTTGTGCATCTCATAAAATCCCAGTATAGGCTATATATATATATATATATATATATATATATATATATATATATATATATATATATATATTTATATATATGTATAACATTTTGTATGTAAGAGTAACTTCAGAATAAAAAGTAGGGAATAATAATAAAAAAGAGACTACAGCAGATTATTTCACTCAGAGTAACTTCTTTTTTAGCATAAAAAAGTTTGATAAATTTCTTCCTGCAATGCCACCCTGTCAGGTTTGGAACAGCTGCTCTTTATGATGGCACTTCTCTACAGCTGTTTGGGGGATTCCTCTTGTCCAGCACCCCAGACATAGCCACCACATGCAGTCTACTGGACAGGTGTCTAAGTGCCAGACTTTGGCTGCAACAGATGACAGTGGAATGCCCGAACTTCTAGAGTCAGGAATGGCAAGAGTTACACCAAAAAATCCTAACAATTCCAGTAAGGTTTCAGCCCCCAGGTGTGTGGACCCCTAATTAAGGCTTGAGATAGGTAGGTCTTTCTTTTGGGTATAAACTGTAAGCAGTAATTAGTTTATTACATTTTTGAAGTCCTGAAACCAAGACTAGGCTAATTAGTTTTTGCATTCAAAACAATATCAAAGCTTCTAGGTCCCCCCATGGTGTATACCTTGAAATGTTCTTTTTACAGCCTATTTTTGCCTATTTATTTCTCACTATTAGCTTTTTGAAACAAGCAGAGAAATTCTGAAAAAAGTGCAAATTTGAGATTTTCAGTCCACACCACATGTCTCATGTGTGTGTGTAAGTAGAAGAGGTGATTATTTGTTATGATTCAAATTTGATGGACAGGTATTGTTGTGCCTGCATTTGTGTTTTGCATCCTTAACATTTTGCAATGTTTTGGCCTTTTATTGACATCAAAACAAACAAAAAATGGAGACGTAAAGTGTATACTCAGACCTGGTGATACAGAATGTAAAAATCATATGTAATTATAATGTAATAACCTGATCAACGGAAATAAAAAATAAGTATTTGGTTCTTTAAATAATTTGCCATTTTATTTATGCTTTTGAATGTAACGTAATAATGCTCAGGATGCATCAAAGATGATCGTTGCAAAAAAGATACAACTAGAAGACTAATATAATTTTAGTTTACGAGGTATCACTGCTGTCGGACCAAAACATATTATCTCTAAAATGATAACTTTACAGGAGAAGGAAAAACCTACTTTACTTTTAATGTAAGTCAATGTAACTGGACGTATTTCTTAGTAATTTTGAACCATTTCTTTTTGTCTATTCATCATAAAATGTATACACAAGGTGAAGGGCCACAGGGAACATAAACTTATGTCAAAAAAAAAAACTGAAAAATGGACATATGAGGTCAGACAACAGCAATGTAGTGAATTTATAATGAATTATGAAAATGTCATACTTCCACCCTGTTTTCAATGTGTACAGCATGTAAACGTATCTTTGGAACCCCTGTCTGGAATTTATCCTGCAGTAAGCGAGTGTGTTTAGTGTTCATCATTTAAAGGAAAGAAACAGCAGATCTAATGAGTGCACAGGGTTACTGTAACTTTCAAAACCTGTTAATAATAAAAAGCATGTGAGCTAAAAAGTTACAAGTACAAGTTGTAGTTTCAGCATTTGTTTGAGGTGTATTGTTGATCTGCTGCTGCTCAAACAGTTCGAATGCATCTGTATTATATTTGAACCCTTTGTTGTAGACCTATTAGATCTTTGGGCAAAATTTTAGGCCTTTTTTCTATCTGAAAAATGACAAAGCCACTTTTGACTATTTTTGGCTGAAAATTTTGGAAATTGAAGTGCATTTCTAGTGATTATGTAAGATTAACGTATTAAATATATGTAATATACATCAAATGTATAGCAAAGCAGCAATACTCTAGACTGGGATTAGCTGTAGCCTTAACAGCATCAGCAAAACAACAATGCTATAGTGCAGTAATGTTGGCATTTGTGCTGTTGTTGGGTAAAAAAGCTGTCTACATTAAAGGTGCTGCACATCTTACTGTGCATTAGTCACTTGTCACAGTACAGTAGTGGGATTGAGTGGGGGTGGACTGTGGTTAGGTTCTGCCCTGCTTGGGGCAAATTTCTTTCTGCAGAGATTAGTCCTGGCAGTCCATCCTTCTCCACAGAAATAACGTTCCCTGAGGTCCAGCATGGGATGGAGTTAGGGCCGAGCTTCTTCAAGCTGTATGGATTAATTTTTTTGAACTCACTGTATCCTCCGCCTGTAGTCCAGACCCAGCGGTTTGGAAATATGAAGGAATTAAGAGGAAATATTTGCTCCTCAAAGTGACAGTTGAATGTTATCAAAAGTCCTAGGGATGATTATAAAAAGACAGTAAAATATTTCATAGACAATTTACACTATCAAGTTTGATATTGAACGTTTGTGTTTAAATCTCCCACAAAATCCGACTTAATACCTCTGACTTTGAAATTATTATTTTAAGTTTTACAGGGTGACTCACAGCAGTGCAAGCACAACATATTTAGCATGTTTTTCTTTGATTTAGTAAGGTTACTTCTTTCAGTTCTTCTTTCATATCCAATTTGGAGTTAGAAGCATTAGAAACTAGATACAAATGGTAGTTTAACCAATCGTAAATATCAACCTCTTAAAATCCCAGGCTAATTGCACACTAAGGATTATTATTCAGTAACTACAGCAGGGATTGGCAACATGCAGCTCTTTTACTGCCCTGTTGCAGCTCCACAGCAAAATTATACTTTTAGGCAAAAATAAAATGATCCTCCTTTGCAGTAAAATTAAGCTCTGCTGATCGTTCTAACACAGTTTTAACAATAACTGGTCTTAAAAGCTGGAGTTAATGTATTACTGCTAATTCACCCTTTAATCTTGAAGATTTACGCACAGACTGCTGGTCACGTAGCAACACAGACAACAGTCTCGCTTAGCTACTAGCTAACGAAAAGACAAAGAGAAAGATTTAAGATGAACATTGATAATTTGAAGAAATTGTCAAACACTAAAATTCGCGAAGCTGAAGTCAGTTTCTCATTGGACAGCTTCTTGTTCGAATTCTCCCATTCCATTAAATGGTGCCGCAGTTACATTCTGGTGACTCATGCACCATTTTCCAACAGGAAAATTTGAACAAGAAGCTGGCAAATGACAATCATCCTCATAAAAAGTCAAATATTAAGAGATGTCACAGGAAATTATTATACTTAATATGGAAAAGTTTCCTGCCGGAGATGCAAGAAAAGCAGCTACACCTGAACTAAAGCTTAAAGCAAAGCAAAGCAAGTCTGTGTTTCTGTTTATATTATATTTTTTAGTCTGTACTAGAACATTAGCACATACTGAGACATACTTACAGCCAAGACGATAAAACGTTACAATAAAATGGACACAAAATGTTGTGGCTCGAAAGTGGTTTGATTTTGTTGAAAGGACAAAATGGCTCTTCTTAACATTTGGGTTGCCGACCCCTGAACTACAGAGACTTTAGTGCAAGCTGGTTTAGCTTTTCTTAGGTCATAGAAGTGTGTAATAAAACTTTGAGCCTTGGCCATTTGAGGGCTTAACTAGTTAAAGTATTTTGCAATATGCAAAATACATTAAAACATTTAAATGATTATCATTCTACATTTTTCTAAGGATAAATAATGTAGTGTAATTATCTATTTGTAGTAGCTTTGTGTCAAGTTATCTGCCTTGAAATTTGATCACCACTCAAAATGATTATATATGGCTTTGTTTAACTTTAATTATCAACTAGCATGTCATTTTTTACTAGCATTCTCATTTATATCATCTACAAATGTTTACATCATCCTAGTCATTTTTTATAAATGTGAAGCTGCACAGTTTTAGCATATTAGAATTATTTTGCTATATCTACAACCAGGTTAGTTTCATACTGTTGAAGACAGTGATTACAAACTTCAGAACGGTTCCAAACACCTTTCATTGGTAAAGAACACCACTGATGTTTTTGTGAAACTTCACCATAACCAAAGTATAGCGCAGATAGCTTCAGTCAGGACTTGGCTATGTCTTGTCTCAGGTTTGATTGCTCTATTTAGCCTGCTTGAAATATGAGAAGCCCCTAATTTAGACCTGTGCTTAGCCCAGGATTGGATTCACCTTGGATTCCAGCCGCAATGGATTCCAACAACTCCCGGAAACAATACATTCTCACTGCAGCACTTGGAGTGATCGCCTATCTGAGTGTTGGGGAAGGCTTACAACACAAAGCACCGCTCTTCAGTCTTTTTGTTCTTGATATGAGTTCACATGTAATGCATCATTCACAAGACTTTTCTTGTAAATATACTGACAGTCCTGACATGCTTTCCAAGTTTTGCCTCTTAGGCTCTGTCTACAACAGGCATTAACAGCCATTCTCTGTGTGTCTGATCACACAGATAAAAGTTGACAGTCTGATGAGGGTGCAGTCTGAGATTTCAAGCCTTGAGATGCTTCTCCTTTTCTTTCCGCAGTAAGGCAAAGCACAGCACAGCACATTTCAGCTATACTGAAGCACTGAAGTTCTGCTTTTTTGCTTTCACACATCTAAACTACACAAATGATAGATTTAAAATGATAGTTATTCAAGAAGAGTAGTAAAGAAAATGGTTCTACATAGAACCATGAATACTCAAGGAACCCTCTTCATGATTAAACGTTATTTGCATCATGAAAGCGTTCTTCAGATTGATGGAGAATGTGCTGTGGATGGTTCTAAAAGGGTTCTATAGCACTAAAAAGGGTTCTTCTATTCTTACAATGACAGACTTGGTGCAATAGAAGAACATTTTTTGGTGCTATGTAGAACCCTTTTCCAAAAGGTTCTATATAGCACCATCTACAGCATATTCTCCATCAACCTGAAGAACCCTTTTATGATGCAAAGAATGCTCTAATCATGCAAAGGGTTCTTTGAGTGTTCATGGTTCCATATAGAACCATTTACTAAAGAACCTTTGAAGAAACTTGTATTTTTAAGCATATAACTAAATAAACATGTTCAAAAACAGTATGTAGTTTAGGATGCATCAACATTTAAACTAGCATTGTATGAACACCTTCTTATTTGTGTGAAAGGTGTAAAGTATTTACAAATTAATTAATAAGCCATGTGATGCCTCACTAGTGCTATGCTGAACACTGTATCTCAATACAGCAGCTGTTTTGAAAGCATATCACATATTCATCTCCCTGCATTACATTCATAATCCCTTCAACAAATGAATTGACTCAGTTGATCTTATCGTAGTCAGACTTGTATCTACTGTAATCCACCAAGCTCAGGTAAAGATAAACAAACAGATTCACTGGGTTATTAGCAGAGCTCAGAGCATGTATGCTCTGTTAGAAGGTCTTTTTCTTCTGCATTCAAAGAGTTCATTGTCAGAAGTACTACTATCAGTGCAGCAGCAATGTAGTCTAGTCTGTAGTAACTAGCATACAGTAAAAACTTGCTGCTTTTGGAACAAAACCTTGTATCTCCATTTTTGTCATTTGTCAGTGTTTGACATAATTTTAAAATGCCTGTTGCCCTTCATTATGAAAGGACCAAAATAAATAGCTCAAAATTACTTGGAAAAAAGTTTGGTTACATTGACTTACATTAAAAGTAAAGTATATTTTTCCTTCTCCTGTAAAGGAGAAGATACAAGATAGGACAGCAGTGTAAAGTCAAAGCTTGGAATAACATCAACTCTGTCATTCTAGCCACAAAGTAGGAAAACATGGACACCCCCATGAGAAGCAAGTATTATTAGCAACAAACTAGCCAGGTAATGTTAGTGACATGAGTAATAACTTTAACTTTTGTGATGTTTTACCTTCTCAAAGCAGAGCACTTAATGGTCAGTGTCATAAATTTAACTAGTTATTGTGTCTGTATGTTGATTAATCGAAAGCAAATCTCATTTAAAAGCAGAGGAGTGGTTTCTTACTACTGTTGTCTGTGCGAGCAGCCATGTTGATCTGATGTCAAACGGTAAGCGTGGAGTTGAAAAAAACCCAAATACCCAACATCCTGACTTTCCAAGTGGGAATTCCCAGCTGAGGGGGAGTTTTCTTAGATTTTTCATAGTCAGATTTTGAAAAATTCCAAGTTATGAGCTTCAGTTAAATGAAGCACAAAACGTGTGGCTAGTTAGGCTAGTCTTGCTACATCTAGTCACAGTACTTCAAACTAGATGTTAACAAGACTAGCATGGCTAGCATTCAACAACATAACTATGACGCTTAGCTAGCTAGGCTGGTCTTGCTACATCTAGTTGCTTATGGTTAAAGTATTTTAGCCGGCTTTATGATAAGTGTAGGAGTTTTATTATCATGTTTAATAATGTTTTGTTATAATATATAATTTTTATAGTAATAGCTAAATAAACTCTTAACAATAAATGTTCCTAAATGGTTCTTGGCTTGGACGTCCAGTCTTTACCCTGCTGAAAAATACAGCATAGATTAGCTTGGTCAAGGTGGTTGACAAGCTGGACGTCCAACTGGACTAGGCAAAAGCTCATCTGTTTGATCAACAAAGTATATACTTTCTTTTGAGTTTGACTAACTTTGCCAAACTGTTCAAGCAGCATGACCAAATTGGTCTACCAGCATGACCAAGCTAGTCATATCAGTTGACTAGTTTGGGCAAGCTGATCATGTTTGTTGACTACTTTGGTCCAGTTGGCCATGCTGGATGATCAGATTGGTCTAGCTGGTCATGCTATTCCACCAGCTAAACCATCTAACTCAAACAAAAACATACCCTATGTTGGGCAACCAGTTTAACTGGCTTGAGCTAGCCAAGCTCTTTCTTTTACAATAGGTTTGGCATAGAACCTTTACTTCATGTGGACATTTTTCAAACTAGTGCAGAACAGAGTTAGAGTCAAAGGATTCACCATGTATTTAAGCTCATTTCACTTCTGCAGTGTATTTGTGGCGCTCACAGATACCCTGCAGTTTTGAAACACAAGCCACACGCTAATTACCATTAGTATGTTCAGACACTGACAGAGAGAATAATTAGCCTGAGCGTTGCTTGATGTTGGGTGTACTGCATATACTGTACCTAGAAACAGTATATGTGTTGTTGTTGCTGTATATATTACTAATATAGTGCTAGTGTTTTGGTTTAAGACCACCCAGAGAGGCCCATTGGTTCACTATAACACAGCCTGCTCAGTTGCTAGTGCATAGCAGCAGGAAAGTACATGCCTCCACATTGCAGAGATGTCTGCGGCTCCATTACAGATTGGGTAACACTGACCTAAATAATAGACTGCTCATGAATCATGCATTCAACAACCCACAGACTCAGAGAGAAGCATTATTAAGATCATGCTAACAGTTTTTTTATGTAACAAAAGCTTAGCATGTTGCTTTCTAGACTTGCAAATGACTTTCTGACTTATTCTGTAGATGTTGCACATAAAAGACAAAGCCTTGTACAAATGAATCAACAGGTTATGGTGGTTAAGGTGTGGGTGTGGTTATGTGAATACATGGATGTATGCCCACACTTCATTTGTTTTCAGTCAAAAGAGCCATTATGTCCAAGGTATTCCTTTTTTTGAGGAGTTTAGATATAAGATAATCCGCTTACATAAGGAAGGCACAAGTCAAAGGAAAATAAGTGAACAAACAAAGGTTTTTAAAACTGGAATAATGATTAACACATAGAAAAATGAAATGAAAAACACAGAAAATAATTAGGCTCCTAACAACCCCCTACAAGACCTGGTAGACCAGCAAAACTGTCCCCGTCAGATAAAGAGCACTTGAAGCTTTCATCTTAGAGAGAGATGAGAAGCTCCACTCTTGCTGCTGGTGTTTTCAGAACATTGGACCACCCCAGATCTCAACAGCAGTGAATGTGTTTGGGATTACTTATCATGAAATGATATTAACTTCTAAGACTGAACTTTGAAGATGAAAAAGAATATCTCTGTAGTTTTCTTTAAAAATCTGAAAGTGATTCTCCGGAAAAGGATGGAGGCTATAATAAAGGTAAAGTATGGACACAGTAAATGCTGAACAATTAAATCATATATTTAATTGTTGAGGCTTTTCATTTTTAAAATGAATAACTTGGACATAAAGACCACTTTGACTGGAAATAAACAAAGCTATACATGAAAATATTTCAAACAACAAGATGAAAAATTTGTTCAGTGTAAAGTTGTGTGGCTCCAAGTTACAGTCATGAGCAAAAGACTCGGCACCCCTGGTCAAATGTCATGTTGTGTTAATCTAAGTGAAAATAAGTTAACCCCTTCAAATCCCAGACTTATTATATACTGTTACTACATACGACTACTGTAGGTTAACTGGTTGTGTGTTAAATCAAATAATCTTAAAAAACTGAAATGATCATTTCAGTTTATCAGCAAAATAAGCAGAAATTGTCACCTCACCTGCATGTAACAACTAATTCTTTTTTTTTTATTTTGGTTACCAGTATAAAATTTTCTCAATGGGATGTTTGAAAAGCAATCGTGGTTAAAATACCCATTGCTAGGATGAACATAGAACTCTCCAGACTCACCTCCTGGCTGGCTGATGGGTCCACACCCTTTCCCCACCGTCTCTTGCTCCTCGATGTAGATGTACTTCTTGCAGAGCCTCCACAAGCCGAAATGGGCCGCTTCACACGTAATGTTAACGCTCTCCACCCTTGGGCTCAACACGGCCCAATGGTCCGTCACCACCGCTGTGAACATGCACACCATGCCCACTAGGATCACTAGGAAAGTGATCTTCACCTTTGTGTCCTTCTTCATAATGTCCCAAAGATTCAGTCTTCTAAGTTCTGCTACTGGGAAAAAGAATGAAGAACCAAAGCTTCACCCTGTTGGTCCCCAAGCCAATGCTCTGGGTAGGGGTGAGTCTGGACAGGTCAGCTCCTCTACTGTCCCACAATACTGGTGGAGGTCCTGACTTGGGATAGGCTCAGTATAGCACAGTGCTTGTGGACTGAGAAAGAGGGCCAAATGGCAGTGGCCTAGATTTTCATACTGCTCTCCCCCGAGGCACTGGGCCTGTGGACGGGCCTGCAGCTGTTGAGGTACATCAAAAAAAGTTGATGACCATACCGTCTCTTCCATGTGGGGTGGGGTTGGGGGGTGGGTTGTGTGGGGAGGCAAGCTAAAAAAGTGTGTGGTGAGTCAAACTGTCAGGCTGTCCACCTATCAGATTTCATGTGTGGGCAGAGGTGTGGCTGGACATGCCAAGATAAGAGTAAAAACATGAATAAACCTCTAAAATATGAAGTAACCCCACTCTCAGAGAAAACATGTATCCTGTGTCTTTCAAGGTTCAAATCAGTGGGGTGGCACATCTTCAGTAATTAGGGATTATAACTATCATGTTCACTATTTGCATTAAAAAGTAACGTAATGTACCATTTCAGGTGCATAATTAGATCTTAAAGAGAAATTCCACCAATTTTTCATATTTTCTGCACAATTAAACATTGTAAACACTCAGAGTGGTTGTTTTGAAATGCTCCCTTCAAGTCAGAATTGTTCACAGTGGTGGTGATAGGAACCAGACGTCCACCTCTAAAGGCTCCCTCACAGAAAATTATTACTTGTAATGGTTATGAATGCTTTGCTTGGTGACTGAGACATTGTTTTATGATAGTTTTGAGAAAGTTTTGGCTTCAAATTATACTTTGTTTAATGCATCCATGGTGTAGAGGTACATGCAGCATATTCTGAGGCAAAATGGTCCCCAAAGAAAGCATTTTTTCTGATTTGCCACTACTTTACCATCATCAATATTACATATTAAAACTCAGAAGACCTGTGTAGGTTTACTGGTAAATTTGGATTGTAAATTAAATGGCTAGATTGGCATTATGGATTTATTAGGCTTATTTATTAGCCAACACCATCACGGTAAAGAAATCAGAGTTGGTCAATTTTATTTTCAATGGACTGTTTCACACCAAACCACTCTGAATGACTTTGTTTACATCTCAATGACTCAACTATGTAGAAAATTTAAAGAATCAGTGGAGCTCCCCTTTAAGCACCAAGTTGTGTCTTTGAGCAGACATTTACATGGTTTGTAACTTTGGAGGACAAAAATCTGATTCTTGAAAACTCTTAAAAATGATGGTTATTCAAGGGTTCTTTAGTAAAGAAAATGGTTCTATATAAAACCATGAACTCTCAAAGAACGCTTTGCATGATTAAAGGGTTCTTTGTATCATGAAAGCGTTCTTCAGATTGATGGAGAATCTGTTATATATGGTTCTGTATAGAGCCTTCTTGAAAAGGGTTCTATATAGCACCAAAAAGGGTTCTTCTATTGTTATGATGTCAAGCTTGTAACAATGGAGGAACACTTTTGAGAAAGATTCTACATAAAACTTTTTTATTTAAAAAGTAGTTAAATATAATTAAATATAATTATTTAAAGCACATTCTCCACTGATCTGATGAACCCTTTAATTATGCAAAGGGTCTTTGAGTGTTCATTGTTTTATGCACAAATGTTTTCTTTACTAAAGAACCCTTTAAG
Source organism: Colossoma macropomum (assembly GCF_904425465.1). NCBI lineage: Eukaryota > Metazoa > Chordata > Actinopteri > Characiformes > Serrasalmidae > Colossoma > Colossoma macropomum. The sequence continues at coordinate 12,106,206 of NW_023494789.1, forward strand.
AACCCTCTTTTTTTTAAGTGTGTAGGTATTACTCTTACAGTAATCTTTCATTTTGTGATCTTACAGTGAGTGGCCTCTGTGTTATTATCCTCTTGGTTTGTCTTTCTTGTTTTTTTCAGATTGCTATTGTCAGTGTGCAAAATATTTTACAGTATTTTTTAATCAGAGATTCATACCCAAAGTTAATAAACCTCAGATGCCTTCAAAATAACAATTTGACAGCTTTCTGTATTATTAAAGTCAAAATAAACTTACATTTTCTTTATGGTGTCCATGATTTCACAGGTGAATGCCTTAGGCCAGTGTTAAATTGGGCCGAAGCTAGGAGTGGAGCTGCTGCACCTTTAGTTCATGAGAACAGCAAATGGGTGGAACTCTAGTAATGTAATTTCATGTAAATGTGAATCATTTCTAGGGGTGTAATGATTCTGAAACCAAGTCCCCAACCGCAATAGACGAACAAAACATTTCATTTCTCAGTTAACACTATGAATATCTATCTAAATAAATGCCTTAATTATGCCTCAACTCTAAAGTGGCCTAAATCATTTGCTGTTATTTATCCTGTTAATTCCGAAGAAACTGTTCAATAAAACATCTGTTGGTAGCACTTCAACTGAGCCTTACTACATAACATCAACATAATCATTTCATAAACATGTCATGACTAATGTAGTACGCTGTCATGAGGGAGGGGGGTATCACGATTCTTGAAAGATGGAACTGCGACACCCACCCCCACACACACACCCCCGCCCAAACTCCAACCAGCTGCCACCACTTATGCAGCCTGTTAAGATCTCATTACATTACTAATGTAACAAAACATTTTACAGTTAACACTATAACACATGTAAATCACAAAAAATGTATTCTATTTATACTTACTTTTAGTGTTCTAAACTGTTAGTGGTTTAGTAAAACCCAGATTTTTTTTTTTATACTTTCTTTAGTGTCTTTGAACTGTGGGAGGAAACCGACACAGACGTGGGGAGAACATGCAAACTACACACAGAAAGGACCCTTGTCGCCTGGGCAGGGAATTGAACCCAGGCCCTTCTTGCTGTGAGGCAACGGTGCTACCCAGTTTTTTGATTCACGCACCCCCAAAAGTCTGTTTTTTTCCACTGCATATGGTGGCATGACCTCCTCTTATCATTCTACTAATTTTCACAATCATACAAGAGCGTTAATCCTTTCTGCTGTTTCAAGAAACTAAAATATCTAAATACTTTAATAAGAACTAAATAACTGTGTTAAGTGGCTTAGATTATGTGATGTTACTCATCCTGTTCATTCCAAAGTAAATCCTAAATAAAACACTTCATTGGTATCACTTCACTTGAGCCCTGCTACACAACATTGACATAGGCATGCTGTAAATATGCTATGACTGATGTAGTATGCTGTCATGAGTTGCCATGACAGATTATTGATCATATTATGTTACAAAAATTTGTATGAGGCATAGGCTGTTATGACAACATACATTAGTCCCAGGTGCATCCAGCTTTACATGTAACTGATAGGACACATGAGATGGAAGTAAATATCGGCTATAGAGTTTTTGTGATGTATTGCTTTGCATGCAGCCAACCTATGAATATGAAGTTAGTTTGTGTGAAGATGAACTGTATTAAACTGAGCTCTGCAGGAGAAAATTTTGCTCTGCTGGAGTTCACTTAACACTTCAGGCTTTTGTGTGTCATTGTTGAGCTCAGAGAAGAACTGAAATCACTTGTAATGCAAATTCAGGGCTTAAAAATACTCTCACACTTTCATCAGGGTCTGTGAAGGATTCACACTTCTGGAAAACTGCTGGCTTTTTGCCTTCCATTACTGGGCAATATCTGGAAGTTAAGCTGCAGGTTTTATCCTTCATACATTGATGCATGAAGAAGATGTTTTTGATAAATTAAATGAAAATAATAGAAAGAACACTGTCAACAATCATCACTGTCACACCAAAACCTTGTATTTGCATTTATGTTGGTTTCTTTACATTGTGTGAGCATTTTATGATGAATGGACCAATAGTAGTGGTCAAAAATTGCTTTTTAAAAAAGGTTTCCACAAAGGAACTAGTTTTAAAAAGCAATTTTTGTGAGTTTTGATCACACCTTAAATATGTGGTTGTAGTATCTGGAGAAGCTGTAAGACTGCAGGAGGGAAAGAAGCCATCTATGCCAAAGAACCCTGAGAACTCATCTGAAGTTCTCAGGGTTCTTTGGCATAGATGGCTTCTACTTAACACTAGAAGACTGGACCTCAAGAGCAGACTGAAAAAGGATTGAGGTCCTGGGATGAGATGAGGAGGTGGTGGAGTGAAATGGCAGGTAGAGATGGAAATTTATCAGAAGTAGGTCAGAGAGAAGTCTCATTTGCTCAAATGTGACCCTGAAGCAGTGCATTTTGTTATAGCTACACACTAAAAAAATGTTCTTCCGGTAAAGAAAATGGTTCTATATGGAACCATGAGCATTCAAAGAACCCTTTGCTAAAGAACCCTTTTAGAGTGTATATGAGTGGATAAATTAAGCTTCACCAGAATATATTTATTATTTTCACTATTCATTGCGTATTACTAACTAAAATGATTATCATTTTCTCAATCTAAACGTGAAAATTACACGACTTCCATAGCATGAACACAGTTTCTAATTTTCATCAATGATGTCCAGTGAGATCAACAGGGGCTGCATGTTCCAACAGTGTAGACTCTTGAGGGAAATGGAAACTTTCCATTTTGGAGCTGCTTTTGTTAGTTTGCTGCTCATTGATTTATCCATAGCTCTCCTTGAAGGTGCTGAAGATATTGCTTTAAAAGCTGTTTGAAAGCTGTACTTGAACGAGAAGGCTACAATCACAGGTTATCAGAACAACATACAGCGTGCTGCAGCTGGGCTTAGTTAACACTTTGCAAACACATTAACTTTGACAGCCTAAAGGGAAGTTAGATAGGAGGGAGGAGGAGCTTCAGGCATGGCATTATTTCTTTAAATAATCATGGATTTACTAATTCTTTAGGAAACCTAGGCTGGTTCTTCTATAGCACTTTTATTCTTAAGAGTGCACATCCTGTATTCTGATGTTCATATTTTTTGGAAGTTGCCTGTATATGATGCAGAGAGGAAAAGCGCAGAGGTCAAGCATGTCAGGTAAACATTATCATCTTTGCCTTTATTGAGGTGGACTACAGTCAAGGAGAGCAGACGACAAATAATAAAAAAGTTACAGCATAACAATACACATCCACTCTTACTTTTCCACAGAAAAAATCATGTATTGCAAATGTGTTAGATTAACAGAAAGCATAGCGCTAAATTACAGGTATGCATGTTGGCTTTTTTTTGTTAGAACAGTTGTTAAAAGACGTAATACCGGGAGAGCTCGGAAACAAGAAGCTTTTTTATCTTCGCGTAGTCGTAAACAGGAGTATAGGCAACTTCAGAACGCAATTCACTTTGACTTTATTAACTGTTGCCATGACAATAACTGTTGGGAATAGAAAGATATTTCCTGCGGTAATGTTGTTATATTATGAGACAATTTCACACCGTCCACAGAGAAACAACAACTGTCCATGTTTGATTGATCACAGCAATAAGATATGATAACGAATCGACTTCTTGGCAGTTATATCATCACCTCAATGACTGTGGCATCCTGGCCCTGGAATGTTACCTTCCGTAATTGTCAGCTGTTGCCAGACGTTATTACTTTATTTTTTTAATTACTCAGTTTTCTCTGTTCAGAGATCTGGACAGACATCTCGGAATGCTTGGGAATGCTGCAGTAGGCTCAGCGCCGCGCTTGGAGCGCTGTGGCACATTAATTCACCACCCTGTGGATGCTGTAATGTGTTCTGTGCTCTCGTTGAATGGACTCTGTGTGTTGTATGGCAATCGAGCTTGCTTCATTAGCCAAATGCCTCCTTCTACCCACAATGAACATGAGCCGCCCATGGCACAAACCGGAGAAAATTACCCAAGTGTTAGGACCATATGTGCTAAAGCACGCCCACTGAGGAGCTGAGAATGAAGAGCTTCTTTAGCTTAAGTTCATCAACAGAACTTTAGGCTTAGGTGAAGGAACTAGAGGTCTGCGGGGGCATGAAATTGAAGCCCGAACCCGGCCTGTACCTGCGACTTTGAGACCCAACTAGGTCTAACTGGTACTGCTAAATGTGAAGCCCGAACCTGACCCGAACCTGCCTCCATGCACTTATAAATGGATGATCTCAGATGTGGTTTCACAGTTATTTGCTTTGTTATGAAGCACTTCAAATTCAGATTTTAGTTGATCGTCAGGAAATGAAATTTAAGATACTCCACACATGTATCTGAAGGCCGAGCTTATGTTGTAGCCGACACTGACTTAGGCAGCCTATACAAGTAGTCCCTTAATCTTGTTTAAATCTGTCACCAGAAAAGGTGAAGGCGTGTGCATGTCTACATAATTTGGATCAGTGGGTGCTTATTATTCTGTTGTTTATTCAGAGTAACTTTAAGACAAATCTAATGTGTGATTTATATTCCTGTTCATATATTTTCTTGTGAAAAAAAGTAGTTTGTGAGACAAACCTAACAAAAATCTATGGCTTTGTTAGATCATGTTTTTTACAGCATATGATTAGCGGTGAAGAACAGGTTTAGCCATGTTTTTGTGTTGGCCTTAAAGGGTTAATTGGTGCGAAGAAGTACACTGACATTTGGCTATTAGCTTCTATGGAACAGCTGCATCCATGGTAAATGTGGTGTCCTGCTCTCACAGCTCAAAATTTTCCTGCAAGCTCTTCGGTGTGCATGACCATTGTGCTTCATCTGATATAGGGACCAGTTCATAACGTTTCCACAATGGAGACGTTTCTGATTTATATGGAACAGTTGGCCTGAAACTTGATATTTTGCCGGGCTCCTGTCAGGCTCAGGTTGGGCAGCAGACCTCTAATAGGGACCGATGAATTTGTCAACAGTACCTTGATATTGGTTGAATGCAAAGGTTGCTGTAGGTCATAAAAACTCTCTTATCTTAACCCTGATCAATAAAGAACCTCCAATTCCGTCCAGCCAACAATTATTATTAACTTCCCTGAGCAGAAAGTCCTTGAACATCCAGTTGTTTCTTTTTTTTTAAGACTTTTTCTTCAGTTTTCAAATTAACTCCAAGGTTTTACAGGACAGTTCACAGTTTTATACATCAACAAATTTGTTGAAATGTAAACGTCAGAAGTAAACAATATGGCAGTGGTTCAAAACACAGTTATACAAAATGGCTTTGTTACTAGATATAAAATCAAAAAGGGGCGGGACCTGATAATAGCTTGGGCAGTGGATCGTAACTCCTGTCGCATTGACTAAATTAGCACCTTACAGACTTTTTCCTTTGCTTTACTGTCTCAAAGTCAAACATACTGGCACTGTACATCATTTGTACAAAGAAAAGTTGAGAAAAAACTGTATTTCATCAATACTGGGGCAAAGGCTTAATATTTTCAGTGTTCAGTGCATCATAGATGTATTGCTACTTGGACTTGGTCACTGTGCATTCAAATATACAGTATGGAGCTCCATGAAGCCAAATATGGCTCTGGAAATGCTACAATATTGAGCAAACATCTCTTTTTTCTTGCTACAAATCTCAAACTTCATGTCAAATTTGCTATGACTTGTCCACTGTTAACTGCACCAAACCGAAACCACGCTCTTTTCCAAATCTTCCAAGCGCCACCTTGACTGGTGGTCATCTTGTAAACAGCCACCGTGCATTCACACTGGTGTGGTCCTGCGGTTTCCGCCATCTTTTGTGTCTTTGGGGAAGCAGTTGTGGACTTGCAGGAAGCTGGGTGGCTCTCGGTCAGGGCTGTAAGGGCCCAGGGCCCCTGCCTGCCTCAAAGGGTGCTCCCTTCCCAGCGTGTACATGGAGATTTCACCCAGAGGCAGTGAGGTGGCAGCGGCCATCTTGCGGCCCACAGGTGAGGCGTCCCGGGACGGTTCGGTGGAATGGGAGCTAGAGCGGGAGCGCCGCCGGCGGTACCTGTAGCTGGGGATGCGTGTGTAGGGTGAAGAGGACGAAGACGGCGCGCCTTTGAGGAACTCGCGGCGCTTAAAGTGGACCTCTTTGTTCTTCTCAATGTAGATGTTGACGGACAGGACGCCGATGGCTTCAGCTACAATGAAGGACAAAGCTCCGGAGTAGAAGGACCAGCCGTAGCTGTACTGGTTTTTCTTGTCTTCACCCTTTTTGTCACTGGGGTCACCGGCATTGCTGGAAATGTACACAATGATGCCAATGATGTTGCTGAGACCTGGAGAAAGAACAGAGCCTTCAGTGTGGAACATCAAGTATGACATTCCTGACCTTACTGTATTACCATATAACCTTACCTGACCCTCTAGGGCAATAGCTTTTAAACCTGTTCTCAAGGCCCTCCAGATGGGCCACATTTTTGCTCTATACATTGTAAAAATTTGGACTTTCTGGGGGTCCCTGAGGACTGGCTTCAGAACCATGGCTCTATGGAGGGGACTGAACCGCTGCCCGCAGCGTTTTTGATGGACAGCGAATGATTAGATTTGTTTTACTGGACTGCTTTATAGCCTTATGCGCTAGCTTTTGCTCACATACCACACAGTGGATTTGGTGCATGGGTATCCTGAATATGTTTTTAATGCAATTGTCATCATATTTCTAATTGAAATATGTTTTTTTCCTACAATTTTCTTCAGTTACTTCTTTTTTGCCTTTTTCACTTATGCTAGCCATCAACTGAAAGCCAATATCAATCTAAATGCATGCATGATACTTGTATGCACAATAAATTTGTACTTGTATGCTACACTATACAGTGAACAGGCTGTAAAATATTCCTTACATTTAAACTAACCTGCTGTCAGCACAGTTGCCAGGCAGTTCATTAATATTTACAGCACTCTTAATGTTGATTTACAGTAATGATATACTGCACTGCATTTTTAAATGCAGCATACTGTAAACAATAACATCCTATTTTCTGGATTGCACATACATAGGTGGAAATGAAAGAGCTGAAATAGTTAAAACAATTTAAAATACATTTTAAAGAGTTAATCTTAATAAAATCTGATTTTTCATTTCAGTTTTTCAAAAATACAAACTGCTATTCTTTCAGAAGCTAACAGGCTTAACAGGCTACTCTAATAATGCTCACAGTTATCACAGCAGTGGTAACCAGATACTTATTAAAATTGCTTAAATGCTTACAAACCCTGCTATATAATAACAGATATGACAAAAAAAGAAAAATCCATGAACTCATTTGAATATTCCGCTTTATTTTATATTGGTAGAGGTTGTGTTAGGTAAACTAGCATACTAGTAGATAATTAGCTAGTGTTGGCTTGTTAGGCTTTTTGTTTATGTTTAACTAACTTCACCACTAAAAATATAAACTTGTAGCATTTACTCTGGTTCATCGCTCGGGTGCTCTTTTAACGTTTAAATAATAAAAAAAGTGAAAAATATAATTAAATTGCAGTAAATTACAATAATGTTACAGTAACCTTATATAATAAGGTGTTTGATACAGTATAATCAGCCTGCACTACATACGATGTGCCAAAATTCAACATGGGAAGATATATAAACCTGCAAAATACATTTAAAGTTATACTGGCTTGTAAACAATACATTACTGTAAAACTTACAGACATTCTTTACAGTGTAGACATTTGCATTGCAAAAATAAGTCCTAGATAATAAATACTAATATTACATACATAGCAAACAAGAAGATAAATACAGTTTTGGAGTTCAGCTGTTACTCCTCCTCTCTGCCATGTATTTACTGCCCAGTACCAAATGACCGACGGCCTGGTAATGGTCAGTGGCAGCTGGTTGGGAACCCCTGCTATATGTGTTACATTTTGCTTAATTAATTCTTATTTGTAGCTCATTGAAAGAGAATTAAATGTGGAATGTGGAAATCCACTTTCATAAGTAGAAGAGATTATATAAATTACAATCATTTTACTATGATTTTTACCTAAATTTGATGTTATTATTGTGCATACAGAAAACCCATTACACCCTTTACATTTTGCAATAATTTTGTCATTAATTATGTAACAAACTGGGTAATCAACTATGTCATTACTGTTAAATAATGTGGTAAAATGATGATAATAACTTCAGAGGTTAAACCCTAGAGCAAAACCACCTACTACATAAGCCCGTACATTTACATAGAGTTACAGTATCTATGATTTTGCAGGGAAACATCCTTTGTGCTTTATCTCATCGGGTAACTTACAAAGGATTTATTCATGATGTGAGTACAGCAGGAGCTCTGTCTCTCAGTTCGACAGCTGTGCTGTTCCCTCAGGAGTGTGTAAATTGAATTCTGTACGTCAATAAAAACCACATCAGATGAGTGAGCGTCGTATCACTAGCCGCTTTACTCCGGTCCTTTGTTTTACCTGCAGCTACGAAGAGGATGCCAGCGCTCAGGAGGATGTTGTTTCTGCTGCTGTAGACTCGTCCCACCCCCACACACAGCCCCCCCAGCAGCAGCAGGATGGTGCTTAGGATGGGAAAAAGGCTGGAGGCTCGCACAATCCCTGCACAGAACAGGAACATGCCAAACACTCATGTTGGATTTTTCCAAAGGCTTGCATGGTTCCCTGTTTTCTCTGCTTTAACATGGTTTAAATTAGTGGCGATTCCAGGATTTTACCATTAGCTCAGCTGTCAAAGAGAATTTAAAAATAATATTATCAGCCGTCAACTTTGCTTGATTGTCATGGCCATTGAGTTAATTAGCATAGGAATGACGAAGACTCCGTCCAACTGCTGACTAGTAGGAGTGGCTGGGGTGATGTAACAGGCGATTTGCAAAAACTAAACAACTTTTTTCTTTAAAGATATTCTCTGATTGTCTTTTCATGATCTAGCTGTTAATATCTAATCTAATATCAGTGTCTGTGGTTTTGTTCTTGGTTTCATGTCTTTTATTACCATCAGAATGAGTCAAGCGCTGTGGTGCTCTGAGAACCTGCTGGGAGTCGGAGAACAGTTTTCTATTTATTACATGTCAGTTACTACATGTTTATGAGTCATCTGTCTTTCCTATTCTCACAAATCATTGTTTCATATTTACCTATTTGTCAATCAAATGTGTTAACCTGCCCTATAAAAATGCATCCTGCTTAAGCACAAAGCGCAGAGCCGTCTTTTTGGTTGGGTAAATGATGGTTTTTCAAGGGTTCTTTCATAAAGATAATGGTCCTATATAGAACCATGAACACTTAAAGAACCTTTTGCATTATTAAAAGGTTCTTTGCATGGTGAAATTGTTCTTCAGATTGATGGAGAATGTGCTGTAGATGGTTCTATATAGAATCTTTTTGAAAAGGGTTCTATAACACACCTAAAAGGGTTCTTCTATTGTTACAAGCTTGACATTGTCTCTTTTCAGAGCTATATAGAACCTTTTTCAAAAGGATTCTATATGAAACCATATACAGCACATTCTTCATCAGTCCGAAGAACCATTTCACCATGCAAAGAACCCTTTAATCACGTAAAAGGTTATTTGGTGTTCATGGTTCTATATAGAACCATTTTCTTTATGAAAGAACCCTTAAAGAACCAGAAGAGAGAATAAATCACAAAAGTGATGTGACTTTTCAAATGCAGTTGATCAGCCAAGACATGTTTGTTGTCTGAAGTTTTCCTACCTTGTTTTTTCTTGTTTTATTTCAGTGGTGGATCATTCTCAGCACTGCAGTAATACTGACGTGGTGGTGGTGTGTTCGTTTGTGTTGCGCTGGTCTGAGTGGATCAGACACAGCAGTGCTGCTGGAGTTTTTAAACACCTCACTGTCACTGCTGGACTGAGAATAGTCCACCAACCAAAATATCCGGTCAACAGTGCCCTGTGACCATTGATGAAGGACTAGAGGATGACCAACTGTGCAGCAACAGATGGCTGACTTTACATCTGCAAGGTGGACCAACAAGGTTGGAGTGGCTAATAGAGTGGACTGTGAGTGGACACAGTGTTAAAAAACTCCACTTCTGTGTCTGATCCACTCATACCAGCACACACACACACACTAACATGCCACCACCACATCAGCATCACTGCAGTGCTGAGAATGATCCACCACCCAAGTAATACCCACTTTTTAGTGGTCTTGAGGGGGTCCTGACCACTGAAGAACAGTGTAACAAAGTATTCAGAGAAACAGATGGACAACAGTCTGTAATTGTGGAATGACAAAGTGCTCCTATATGGTAAATTGACCTGATTAAATGGACAAAGAGCTTATAAACAAGGTATGTGAAGTGGCTGGTCAGTGTATAGTCCATGTTTGTCAGAAACCACATAAACAAGTTCCCATCGCTTAAACTACTGTTTAAAATTTTGGAATCACAGTCATATTAATAGTTCTTATTCAGTGATTACTTATATAGTGTAGATTGATGTAAACTGGACACCAAAACATGAACAGATTGTTTATTCACTAGTTATAAGAAGTCCCCCAAAAGTCCTTATTATATGACTATTTCCAAGCTATCTTTACCCTTTAAATTAAATGGGCTTCTTCATTACTGTGAGAACTGCTCTGATTGGCTGACCTGTAGTGTGCCTCATTCAAAAAGCAGCCCAGGCTGAAACACTCCTTATAACGTGAATGGGCGGAGCTAAACTGCTGGAGGATAAATGGGTGGGTATATGTAAATATGTTGATTTTACTGCCATGAATTTCAAAGATGTTTTTGTGGCCTAGTTTGCATATACAGACTGTATGAACTGGGGAGTACATGGTATCTTTTGAAACTTTAACAGCATTTGTGTTATGCATTGATATTTATTTTAAGAAAGGTAAAAAAAAAATGATTTTCCATGATATGAGCCCTATAATAATCCATTTGACTATTAATAGCTTTTTGATTTGATGTAGTCACTGCTTTTCAATTATGGGGCACTCTGGGTATTGATTTTATTGTGCTAATGTCTTTTCGTCATTTTCTAGTTCCCAGTGTAGGAGGTCTCTCCCTAATCGTGCAACATTATCACTCGTCTAAGAAGTTCGTCCACCATCTCTTCCTATTCCAGCGCATCCTGCCATTGCTTCTTCTTGAACCATACGGCCATAGCAATGAGACATTGCTCATCTCCCTTCGCCATGACACTCAATTAGGGTTGCAGTGATTAGTGCTAAAGTAAACAATGTCAATTATGAAAACATGTTGATGTGGATTATTATAGTACTTAAATTGTTCATTTAAAACACTCTATAATGCTCTCAATTATTATGATACATGCAGTCAAACTGACAGAAAGCAATAAACTAAAGGAAGTGTAGGGATATGGCTTTTATTATTTCATCACACAATAGAAGATGTAACAACGGGAATAAGGCATAGAAGCATGTTGATGAATCAAATAATAGTTGAAAATAGGGATGAGTCAAATTTTTTAGACTTTTTAATAGTCATGAAAGTGTAAAATAATTAAAGCAAATTAGCTTCTTCTATGATCTCATATTTGAGAAGCAAGAGATGTCTAAACTCTGTACTCCAACAAAGAGCAGTGAAGAGCCTGAGCCTTACATTTTGGTCATATGCATTACTTTCTTATTTATTTAGTCTAAATAAGGAAAGACTACTTCAGCCGTCAAAAGGCTACCACAGTCCGTACAAGAAGCGCCGACCCATGCAGAAGATGTACAAGATGTGTTGACTGGATTTGATTTAATGGAATAAAACATTCAGCTTCATTTAGTGATTTTATCACCCTTGGTGTCAGCTAACTAAATCTTTACACACTCATGTTTTTCAAGCTAAAAGTGACTAGACTAGTATGTTAATGTTGACTCTGGTCACCTGGCTGGGGAATTGAACCCTCCTTGCTGTGAGGCCGCAGTGTTAACCATGGTGGCCTGCCATGGCCATATTCTTATTTCATTTTTTTTGCATTTCATTTTTTATGCTGGTGAAAGTTGAATCACCATCATTATTCACACTTCACATCAGTACTTTACTAACAGCTCTCTATTAGTGAGCTGAAAAAGGCTAGGCTGTTTATCTAAAAGACTGACTGCCTACCTGACCATCTACCATGGCTTTCTGTGGTCTTGATGAGGTTTTAATTGAACAAAGCAATATTACAGTGGTGCACTGAACAGTGCTCGGAGTTGCTGATTGCCAGTATCATATTGCTCCAAAATTGAAAATTAAAAGTGTTTAAAATGTTCTTGCTATACTTATCGTTATGACTGAAAGGCATTCAGTCTCTCGAGTGCAGCGACAACAACCAAAGTCTTTAGTTCATTACACTAAGCTGTCACTGTGAGACTCTGTGTTTGGCTTTAAGGCCTGTTATGCTGTTTACAATGTAAGGAAAATTAATGATAAAATGCTATTTATGCATAGAAACAACCGAAACAGTGAGTGTATTCTGTAGAGTCTATAGGCCTATGTGACATGCGTGCATGTAAAGGGAGTCAGATTCTCCCAGGGAGTCGGACTTTGAGGCAACACCACCGCTGGTGTGCATGCCATTGTTAAGAACAATGGTTTTAAATGTTTGGTCATTGCTGGACCAGTGTGCGTTGGCCTTAAGCGTGATAGTAGCTCAGCAATGACTACACACACCACAGAACACAATGGATTTCGGCTTTTACTCAGTCAGTCAACTTCACACTCTCAGATCACTTTTAGCATCAGTTAGCTGGAACAAAGCCTCTCCTGTGTGACATGTTTGGCCTGCTAACTAAAACACTACAATCCCAAACACCACAGAACAGGCTCAGTTTCGGCTTTCTGTTACTCATTGGACTTTCGCTCTGTCAGACATAGTTTTTATCATCTAAACTTGTGTCTTCAGAGCACCACTTAGTCAGAATCAAATGTATACTGTGGTGTGTGGCACTGTTTCTGCAGCCTGCTGGCTAAGCTAACGTTAAGTTAGCTGATCAAGCTGCAGATCCAAACACAACAGAACAGGTTTCATTTTACCTTTCGGTTTTCCTTATTGTTTTTAATTATCTAAACTTGTGTCAGTGCTTTAGTTTGCCAGAATGAAGCATGTTTTGTGGTGAGCAGAGCTGTTATTATGATAGCTATGCAAACAGCTAATGCTAACCAGTGGCATTCTCCACTCTCCCTGGACTTTAGTGATAAACTGCAAAATCACGGTACAGTGATCACGGTACAATACACGGTACAGCTCCAATCAGCTATCTGTCCAATACCGTGCTATTATTTACTTGTACTCATAAAAATACCAACATCCAATACCCCCTGATATTATGTGACATAAGTCTAGTGTACGCTGCTAATGAATTAATGAAGCTGCACTAATGAACAAATGACTGAAGCTGGCAGTGAACAAAGGTCTGCTCGAACAGCGAAGTGTTGCTGACGCCAGGCGGTCGAATGCAAAGTTGTGTCACTTTAAAAATTTTGCCTTGGTAGATTCCCGCCAGGCACACACTGAGTGATTTTTGCCAGTTTTAAGCACACACAATCACAACTGCTTCCCCACTACAGGTGAACACACATAGGCTAGTAAAATTGAGGTAATAAAAGCTAACATTTAGTTAGGTATAAACATTAATACATTTGATGACCAGTTAGCAAAGCACATAAATCTCCACAAATGAGTTTCTTGTATTAGCTGTGGATGTGATTCCTGCTGTCACTGTGTTACAGAGACTGCTATTGAAAGAGATGAATGGGGATCAAAACTATGAAATATACTTTACTTACAGCTGCACAAAAGAGCTTTAGTGACGTGGAACAAAGCCCACTCTTCTCCACTGCAGCGCTACGCAATCCAAGGTAATTAATTTAATGCACTTCATTTCAAATCTGCTTGGTTTTATATTTAACTGTTAAGGTATGTTGCACATATTTAATAATAACTACACTAACAACTACTTAATTCTAAGTAGGCTACTCATTATGGCAGCGGTGTGTACCAAAACACATGTACTTGTACTTGTATTTAGAAAAAATGGGACTAATGCCCCCCTAGTGAAAACAGACAACTTTAAATCGGCCCCTTTTAAGCCATTTGTCCCTTACTATGTGTTTTTGGTCTGGGTTTAGTACAGTGCAGTAATAGTGCTATAGTGCTATTTTTTTTTGTTTAAATATTTTTATTGCCTCACAAATTAACCTGAAATGTCCATTCTTTGTTGAAAAATTAATCAGTTGTAAACATATCGATTAGTTGCAGTCTTACACTAATCCTAAATATCCCAAGGCCAAGCATGGCCTGGCTAGGACTAAAACACAGCTATAAGACACAGAACTGCACTGCTAATCAGGGCTTTTACTGAGCATGCCCACAGAGCGCAGTTCTAAAATAACTGTCTGTGTACAGCACCATTGTTAGCACAAATTATGACATCATAAATAAGTTAATATCATGAAATGATGACCTCACAGTGCAGTAATGCTCTTCATGCTGAATATCAGCCGATACTGATCTGATCTGATCTGATCTTTGTGTTTTCATGGAAAACACAGCCGCACAATTTAAGACACATGGCTGCCAATTAATACTACGTTTTGTAATGAGCATCACAGAAAAGTGCCAATAAAAACAACCTCAAGCTCATTTCACTCCATAATAAAATAAAATAATAAAAGTTACATCATTTAGAGAATTTATCACCCTTGGTGTCTGCTAACTGGTGTCACTGTGATGTTATTACACTGTTAGCACAAATTATGACATCATAAATAAGTTGAGGGCTGTGTCTGAAATGTAATGAACACTGCCTACTCATACAGTAATCTAGGGTAGGGAGGCAGCCAGTCAGGTCTGAAATGAACGTTTGTAGAAAGTGTTGCCTTATGAAACACCACAGGCAGCAAGATGTCAAGACAGCTGCCTTCAGTTTCAGACACAACCATGATCATGAAATGATGACCTCACAATGAAGTAGAACTCTGAATAAAAACATTATGGCTTATTTCTGGGTGCAGGACTGAGAGTGAAAGAGAGGCAGACTTACGCAGGATGTACTCCGAGCTGTCCGTGTCATAGTCATTATCCTCAGGGAAGTGATTGATCCGGTAACAGCTTCCTTTGTTGATCCCTGTGGATACAACAGCAATCGGATACCGCAGTCATGATTCAATCACATTGTAACTACTCCGCTTGAGCCCCAAGCCAATACACTTTAACACAACATAATAATCGCTGGATGACAATGAAAAACTTTCTGAGGTTTCCAAAAGCGCCACAGCACAAAAATAACCTCGGTGAGTATCACTCTACATGCTCTGCTTAAGTACTTTGAGGAGGGGCTGTATGGAAACTGAGCAAAGGACATTTTTGACATAAAGATGTTTCTATTGATTTTGATTCATATCTTATAGGGATACCCCAGTGCAGTTTGTTGCCTCCCAATCTGATCTGTGTTCTTTCATGCTGAATATCAGCCGATACTGATCTGATCTGATCTGATCTTTGTGTTTTCATGGAAAACACAGCCGCACAATTTAAGACACATGGCTGCCAATTAATACTACGTTTTGTTACTACTCAATACTCAATATTTCATATTTCACAAATGTTAGCATAGATTACATACATAGTCACTTGGTTCATTCACTGGAGGGGACATCTATCTATCTATCTATCTATCTATCTATCTATCTATCTATCTATCTATCTAAAAGTACACATTTTTAAAAGTACACGTCGTCTGTACCACTCTCAGGTCTGCAATTTATGATGGTCTTCAAACCACAATGTGTACTGTGTAAAATAGATTTGTTACATAGCACTGATACAAGATGTTCTAGTTCAGTTTCTAGTTCAGTATAGCACTCATTCATAAAGAAATCCCTGATGTACCACTGATGTACAGGCTAATAAATTTAAATAAACTTTCAATCAGTAATATTAGCGACCTGACATCCTTCTGCATTTGCCAGCTAGTGAAAAAAAAAAAAATCACACCGCCCTCCATTGTGTATGCTTGTAGTTACTCCCGCCTTCAATATACATCATCAGAAGGTAATTTTCCTAGCCTTTAAACCTGGAAAGTCTCACTCTCAAGACTATTGGGCGACAAATGTAGGAGGTAAGTAGACATGTTTACAACACATACTGCAATGGCTACATTTTCACGTGGTGCCTCTTTAAGCTTCTCTCTGTGAAACAAGCTTCGGCAGCAGTTATAATTGGAATATTCATTTGAAATGAAACAATTTGCCATCGTTTGACGAATAAGTCTCTGCTAGATTTCTCACCCTAGGCAACGTCCTCCTAATTTGAACTGAGAGAGGGTGCACAACAGTATATTATTCAATATATATAATTGCTTTAATCACGCTTCATGATATGACATAGCATAAGGCCTCATGCATAATGCAAAGCCTAACCTAAGTGCTCTATAACTGGTTAATGCAGTTGTCATGTTCTGTTACTCGAAGCTTTATTAATGTTTAAAATGCTGTACATTTTATGTGCTTCATGCTTATATAGTGTGGAATGCATTTTAATCCAATTCACCAAATATAGTGCATTTTTATGGGCTGGATTAAGAAATATTCTGTACTTTTTCTGTTGGAGAAAGCTAACCATTAGATTAGCTAAGCCCCTCTCGGATATAGATAAAGTTCAATACTCTCCAGGGACCTGACTTTAATATATGCAAATCTTCTTATTATATTTCCTGTACCATATGCAAATACAGACATTTACAATGTTTCTTAAAATATATAGATAAAGTTATGGCTTTTCCTAAAACATCTCTTGGGCTACTCTTCTACTTCCTAGTGCATTATGAAATAGCTCTGACAGCTGTGACTCCGCAGCTTTTCATGACATTTATCTGAATATTTCTTATAGATTATAAGTGGAATTTTCATGAGCAGCGTTTCTTTTGGAGGGAGCTTCTTTGAACGCGTCCGTCTCCCCGTCTCATTACACTACTAATTGGGTTTTGTGTTTAATCAACTGTAGCAAGCTAACAAGCGTGAGATGAGCCGAAGAAAACAGAAAAGCGTCTCGTGTTTCTTTTAGCATTTTTTTAAGAGAACACATTAAAGAGACATGTGAGGGGTGAATGTATGTGTGGTTACTTGGAAAGATCAAATCAAGCTTTGGTGTGAGTTTTGCCCTTCAGCACCCACTGCTGAGAAAAGTGTGACTCTGGTGGAGCAGAAGAAGAAACATCAGTGATCTCTGCTACAGGCTGACTCTGTTATGCATGTTTGTAAGAAATGTAGTGAATGTCGCATTTAACCTCTTAAAATCCCATATTAAGGCTTATTATTCATTAACTTCAGGAAGTTTAGTGCAAATTAGCTGAGCTGTTCTTAGGTTATAGAAGCGTGTAGCAAAACTTTGGGTCTGCCAGTGGGCCCTGGCCATTTAAGGGTTTGATGACATACAGTACTGCGGAAAAGTCTGAGACCACCCTTCATTTAATCCTCCAGACAAAACAGCCATTATGTACAAGTCTTTCATAAATCAAGAGATATTTCTGAGGTTAGATATAAGATCATCCACTTTATGAAAAGATTCAGAGAAAATGGGACTGATGATCTGTTCATGAACTGGTCCACCACTTTCATCTTTGAGAGAAAGGAGAAAATCAAGCTACACTCTTGTTTCAGTTTCTGTCCATCCTTCCACTGTGAAAAGACAACTCAGCGCTATGGGCCTGAAAGGATGTGTAGCTGTTCAAGAACACTTACTGAGAAAATGAGACAGACACATCAAACAAAGAAGCTGAACAATGGACTGACCACCCCAGCGTCCAGACCTGAACATCACTGAATGTGTTTGATTATTTGGATCCTGAGAAGCAGAAAATGCAGAAAAGGGTGGACACTAAACTACTGAAAATTTTGAGATCATATTTTGGTCTCTGAAGCTTTGCTGTTAAATATGTATTCTGATTCTGACAAATGAATAACTCAGTCCTAAATGAAAGTTTGGACTGGAAATGAAATAAATGAAGAAGCACACAGTACTTTATCAGTGCATGAAACACAATGATAGTCATTCTGTTTCAAACTGTGATAGAACTCAACTGACTTGCTTGTTGTGTCAGGATGGCCGAGCGGTCTAAGGCGCTGCGTTCAGGTCGCAGTCTCCTCTGGAGGCGTGGGTTCGCATCCCACTTCTGACAACACATTCTTTTGGGAGCAGTTGTGGGCTTGAGGCTAGGGAACCAGCCTTGTGACTGAAAGGGCGCCAATTTCAAAGTCCGACAGTAAGTGACTGAAGTGCCCTTGAGCAAGGCATCTCACCCCCAACTTCCCGGTGCTCCTCGGGCACCATGGATAGGGCTGCTCACTGCCCCCTAGTGTGTGTGTGTGTGTGTGTATGTGGGTACTTCACTGCATAGATGGGTTAAATGCAGAGGTCAAAGTCCATGTGGAAGAACAGTTGGCCAATGGTTCTGAACTGAACACTATGCTCCAACTGCAAATGGACAAAACTTGTCACAATGCTAATGATTATATACGTTGCATTAATAGAGATAGTGATAAGCTAATTATATATAAAATATTCATTTATAGGGCACTTTCTATTGGAAGGTCTCTGTCTCAAACCCTAACCCCTAAATTTATGCTTGTGAAAGTAATACTTATATTTTTTTCGTCTTTTTTCAGTGTTTTTTAAAGATCTTTTTGATTTATTTTACAGAGAAGTTAAAGCGTTCAGATTTCTTTTGAGTTTATTCAAATTATTCAAAAAAGTGCCATGTTTTCATGTCATCACCAAAACACAAAGAGTTTTAGTATGTGGGCAGAGCCTTATTTTAGCCACACCCCTTCATTTGAGAGCAGGAAGTGAGAATGCATCCCTGTCCCTCATGGCCACATGGTGAGTAGTTAGGTCCCATTGTTTTGAAGTAAAGTTTGAAAATCAGTGTGGAACATTAGGAGATGTCACTACCAAAACACTTATTTTCTGCAATAAGGTAAACTTTTTTGTGATTCAATAAAATATGATGATTTTATGTGTGTGCAACTGTTTAAACCTGTGTTTGCTTGTCATGTACTGAGTTCTGTTCAAAATGAGCTAAAATTGTCACTATCGAAACATTTGCTGTCATTAGTGCTGATTGTTTTATTAGAGAAAAGTTGGAATGTTCATTAATTTATTTCAATAAAACAAACATGTAAGACACAATGTCACTCAAAGCAAAAGGATTTTAGTCCAAAGTCCAAGTCAGTTGAAAGTCCAAAAGGAGCTTAGAACTCTGACTTTAGCCAGTAGAATGATCCATATATGCAGTCTGAGTGTATATTGTAGGCGTTTGCATTAATGAGTTCTGGAATTTGTGTGTGTGTGTGTGTGTGTGTGTGTGTGTGTGTGTGTATGCGTGTGTGTGTGTCTACTGAGCGTGTCACGAAATGTTGAAATGTATTAAACATTTAGCACCACGGAAGCGAAGCTCTTTTTCGACTCGTTGGTCTTACAAATAAAATCTAAATAATTTAATGAGGAAAATGTTTATACAGACAAATCGCAGAGCATTAATAAGCTGAACTAGAGCATCTCTCTCTCTCTGATCCTCCCTGGAACGCTCTCATATCATCTGGCTATATTAAATCCTGCCTACTTGCTGATAACTCAGGTAAACGTGGTCTGACTTTAATCTGTTTCTTTATGATATCCTGAACTGACTCTATCTGAGGCTCAGCTGTTATTAAGGAAAACAGACACAGACTCTCTGTTTCACTGTCAGACACTGTAGAGCCCTCTGGTGGGCGGGGCTAATAATGTGAGCAGACCAGGCATTAATCCTACCTGGCACCATGTCATTGGAACCAGTTGCTTTCCTAGGCCACAGCAGTTGTTACTGTTGAATATATTAATATTTGAGAAATCTACCAATTATTTGGGGAATTAATAGAGTAATTAAAGTTTGTTAAAAAAAAGGCCAAACTGGTCAACAAATTGATTTCACTGAACATTAAAAAACCATGCATATCCTTTTTATGTAGGTCACAATCAGTTAAATGTGTAATCAAGCAATGTAATAATCATTAACATTAACATTTATTAAACCATTTGTCAAGTATTTTTAGGCCACAATGAAATGATGAAAATATATATGCTACTATTGTAGAATTCCCTCTCTATCAACCACCTTCCAACACCTTTGGTACCAATGCAACCTCTTTTAGCAACACCCTGGCAACCAGCTGGGACACCATATTAACCATTTAGAAACACCCTAGCAACCTTATGGGATGCTATAGCAACCACTTGTGAACACCCTAGCAACCATCTATGTATACTACTGCAACCACCTATATATATATATATATTTGTAAGTGTGTATATATATATATATATATATATATATATATATATATATATATATATTTGTAGGTGTGTATATATATATATATACATATATATACATATATATATATATATATATACATATACACATATATATATATATATATATGTATGTATATGTATATATATATATATATTTGTAAGAGCAGTAAATATGTTACATATGACAATTCATGCACATTGTCAACTACTCACCACAGATTGGTACAAAAGGCACATATAATTTAATAATTTTATTTAAATTGAATAATCAAGGCAGCCCTAGTTAGATGTTTGGCTCAAGTCAACTGTGCAAGTGCCTCTCAGCTGGGATTGAACCCATGACCTTTTCACACCTACACAAGTCTGACTACTGGGTCACCACCCATGTTCAGCTCAGAGGCACTCGTCCAACACACCATAGCTGTTGCTTACTACATAAATATGGGATGAATTATGATGGCCTTTATGGAGATACCAGCAGCTCTCCTACACATTATTACAAATACACAGCAACACGTATACACACAAGTGCATCTCATTTCAACTTGATCTAAATGAATTCTTACTCCCAAACCAGGCTGAGAGAGTGTCTTAAAGCACACATCTCCTGTCCTCCACTCTGCTACACTGAACTGCATGAAGCTGCTGGATTATAATTATTAATTTATAGCGTCTTGCAGAGTGATGCCTGTGTTATCATGAGAGGAGCTCTTATTACCTAATATGCACAAAAAGGAAAGACCAAAATAACCCTAATATCGCATTTGGTCATGAATAAGTAAGTGATTTGGTCTCTGTACACTTGCGTGTCGACTTTTGATCCTCATGAGTTCAAAGCCTGACAGAGATTTCGTAATATTATTAAAATTTCATATTAATTCAAACAAATTTGCCAATCAAATACTAAACAGGGCAAAAACATTAATGGAAAAATTCAGTTTCTTAATGTATTTATTGTACTGTGTGTTTTTCTTATTTAATTTTACTATTATTTTTTCTTATTTTATTTACAAAGCACTTATTCTTTCATCCTTTTTGTGATATAATATGTGCATTAGTGTATTGTTAAAATAATAAAAAAAAAACCTTTACTGAGTTTAAGCGTCTTACCGCTCCACCAATCAGAGGAGCAAAAGGATCAAGCTCTCCACGCGGGAGAGGAGTTTCCATAGCAATGCAAGAGCTGCGGTTGCCCAGCAACAGCGTCAACTACGACAAAGTTTAAAAAAAAAGCACAAAGCAAAAACGAAACCTTCAAAAAATCCCAAAATAATTATGAACTTTTTTTTTACTTTTATTGTTCATTAATTCTCTTGAGAAATGAACCAACATTTCAGCCACATTCTCCCTGTTGGAGAAAAATAACAAACAACCAAACAGAAAAAAGGCGCGAAAATCCTTTGAAGCAGCGCTTTTTATCCCTCAGAAAACGCAGAAATAATTTATAAGTTTTTTTGCAGGACATGCTTTCTCAGCCTGGGAGTAGAAAAAAGAGTTCAAACTGTAATATCGCCTTCTTATGTATGGAAAAGACAAATAAGGAAGCAAAAAGGCGCGAAAACATGGTCAGAAATGGAGCCTAACTGGCTAACTTTGAGCATAAAGTTCTTAATCTAAGAAAGGAACTCCGATTTTACATTTAAACAGCTTCATCTCGTCAGAGAAAACAAGAAAGTGGCTGATAAAGTTGCCAATCTAAAAAACGTTTAAAATAGTCTAGCCTAGCATTTGTTAAAGGGGAACTCCACTGATATTTCAAAAAATCTACATACTTAAATGGTTGACATGTAAACAGAGTCATTCAGAGTGGTTTGGTGTGAAATGCTCTGTTCTAGAGAAACTTGCAGAGTCAGAATAGTTCACAGTGGTGGTGATAGGAACCAGACATCCACCTCTAAAAGGTCCCTCACAGAAAGATACTACATGAAATGGTTATGAATGCACTGCCTGAGACACTGTTTTATGATGGTTTCCTGATCAAAGCTTTGGTTTAAATTGTATTTTAACTCATTGGCGGAGGGATACATGCAGGGTGTTATGAGGCAAAATAGTACCCAAAGAAAACTTTTTTTTTCAGATTTATGAGTATTTTGCCATCTTCAAAATTACATATAAAAACTCACGTGTAGATTCACTGGTGGTTTGGGAAAGTAAATAAAATGGCTAAATTTGTGTTGTAGACATGACGTCTGGTTCCTATCACCACCACTGTTAAGTAATCTGAGTCAGTCATTTTCTCTACAATAAACCATTTCACACCAAACCACTCTGAATTATTTTGTTTACATCTTAGTGCCTGAAATATGCAGTCAAATTTTGGAAAATTGGTGGCGCTCCCCTTTACGCACAAGTACAAACCGTCGTATCACCGCATTAGAAGCTCTGTAAGAAACAAAATGTTCTTAACTTTAATGTCTATTGACGTAAATGTAACTTTAGGCCATTTCCAAATGATCCAGTCGATACTTAATATTCAGGCAATACATTTAAACTGTTCAAAAATATAGAGGGTAAAAATGAATTTACGCTCTTTTAATATGACGGTTTCAAGCTGCCCCCCGCCCCAAGTTTCCACTTCTGAGAAAAGACCCCAAACAAAGCGTTTAAGAAGCCTAAAAGTCCTGTCAGCTGTCCACTTTTTACCTTCGATGCAGCAGATCCTCCACAGGCCGGAGTGAGTGAGGTCTCCTTTGGTCTTCTTGGGCTGCAGCAGGTTGTCCGCCTCGTCAGTGCTGCTGTTGGTGCTGTTGCAGATGTGCGCGCGCGAGTAGAGCCAGTAGTCCGTGCCGATGGCCACAGTCATCAGGCTGAAGGCGGCGAACGCGCCCAGCGTGGTCAGCACTACCTGGATGCCCCGGTCACACCAAGCCATGGCGCATCATAGTCACACGCGCGCGCGCGGGGGTCCCGGCTGGAGCAGAGTGGGCATAGTGGAGGCGCGAGGCTCCGCGTGGCGTGCCGTGCATCCCTCCCTCCACAGCCAGCGGGAGGAGTGTTTTTATGTGTTTGTGTGTGTGAATATGTGTGTGGTGTCGCTTTGCCCACTACTGTGGTAGAAGTGGGCAGTGTGTGTGTGTGTGTGTGTGGAGGGTGCAGGCAACGGTTCCACAGCAACGTGGCACCACCCCTAACACTCCATCAGCCAATCAAAACAGGCGGTGTGTGTGTACGTGTGCATAAGTTTGTGTGTGTGTGTGTGTGTGTGTGTGTGTGTGTGTGTGTGTGTAGTTTGCGCATTAAGTACACCTCCTTGTATCTATACTCACTGTCCATTTTATCAGCTCCACTGACCACATAGGAGCACTTTGTAGTTCTACAGTTACAGACTGTAGTTCATCTGTTTCTCTGCATACTTTGTTACCCTGTTCTTCAATGGTCAGGACCCCCACAGGATCCCCACAGAGCAGGTGTTATTTGGGTTGTGGATCATTCTCAGCACTGCACTGATGCTGACGTGGTGGTGGTGTGTTAGTGTGTGTTGCGCTGGTATGAGTAGATCAGACACAGCAGTGCTGTTGGAGTTTTTAAACACTGTGTCCACTCACTGTCCACTCTATTAGACACTCCTACCTTGTTGGTCCACCCTGTAGATGTAAAGTCAGAGGTGATACCTCATCTGTTTCTGCACAGTTTGTGTTGGTCATCCTCTAGTCCTTCATCAGTAGTCATAGGATGCTGCCCACAGGACACTGTTGGCTGGATATTTTTGGTGGGTGTACTATTCTCAGTCCAGCAGTGACAGTGAGGTGTTTAAAGTGCTGAGTGAGGGCCTGTTTTTTATAGCTTACGGAGGCAAACCGGGGCACATGGTGACCAGGCCCCCGAAATCTTCTAAAATCTTTATTAGGCCCGTCATATGGATATTGACCCAAATATGCATCCGTGTCTCACAGAACTATTCAGTTTCTTAACAACATACAGTACTGTGCAAAAGTCATAGATTGCCCTTTCATTGTTTTCGTGTTTGTTTTTTAGTGTTAGAAATAAAGCAATAAACATATACTGAACATTGATTTACACAACTACATATCAGATGCTTTTATTACAGCTTCCATTCTTTTTAGGAATTTTGCATTCAGTAGGGCAAAGAAATATGCAGGGATATTAGTCAGGGATCAGTCGTCGAAGTTTGTTGCATTTTCTGCTTCTCAGAATCAATTTCAACTTCAAAACTCTCAATTTCACATTTAGGCTTAATAGTCTTTAAAATCTTGCATCTCTTTTTAGATGTTCTACTGTAAATTTTCTTCTTTATGTCGGTTCCCTTTCCTCAGTGAGGGCTTCTTGACAGCTACACTTCCTTTCAGACCCTTGGTGCATGTCACTGCCGAAAGTCTTGTTTTAGCCACACCCCCGCATTTTAGAGCAGGAAGTGAGACTGCATCCCTGTCTCCCATGGTCACATGGTGAACAGTTAGATCCCATTGTTTTGAAGTAAATGCATCCCAAAGTCTGAAAATCAGTGTGAAACATAAAGAATTGTCACTACTGAAACACAAGTTCTTTTTAGTCTTTTAATGAAAAATATGATGATTTTATGTATGTACAGCTGTTCAAAGCTTTATTTCCTGGTCATGTACTTTTGAGTTTTCCTTAAAATGAGCTAAAATTGTCACTACCAAAACATTTAGTAAAGCTTGGGTAGCGTTATGATTGTTTTGGTAGTTACAAAATGGAAAGTTCAATAATAAAATAAAACACCTTTAAGGAATAGGCCCGGGTTCGGCAACATGAGGCTCCGGAGCCACTTGTGGCTCTTTTTACTGCCCTGTTGTGGCTCCACAGCAGAATTAGATTTTCAGATAAAAATAAAATAAGCCTCCTTGGCAGTAAAATAAAGCTCTACTGTTTTAACAGAGTTTTAACAATAAATCATCTGAAACACTGAAGTTAATGTAGCTTATTTCAGTTTTATTATTATTTCATTTACCATCTTTTAACCTTGAAGACTGGCGCACAGACTGCTGGTCACCACAATAACACAGACAACAATCATGCCTAGCTAGTAGCTAATGAAAAGGCAAAGAGAAATATTTAAGAGGAATATTGATAATTTGGAGACGCTCCAAATCACTCCAGCTGATTTCCTAATACGTTCAATCTGCAACGAGAAACTATCAACACTAAAAAGTTGCAAAGGTGAAGTCAGATTCTCATTTGCCAGAATTTTCTTATTAAGAAAATTATTTTCTTATTTCTTAAATTCTACCTGAGGTGCCAGAATGTAACTGCTGCAGCATTTAAGGTGGAACGGGAAAATTCCAGCATGAAGCTGGAGAATGAGAAGCTGACTTCAGCCTCGTAAAAAGTCACACATTGAGAGACTGTTTACAAGAACCTATTCTACTTTTGAGGAAAAGTTTCCTGCCGGAGATGCAAGAAAAGTGGTTATAGCTGAGCTAAAGCTTAAGGCTTAAAGCTTAAAGTAAGTCTGCGTTTTTGTTTATTTTATATTCTTTAGCCTATACTAGTACATTAGCACATTTTGAGACATATTTACAGCCAAGATGGTAAAATGGACATAAAATGTTGTGGCTCCCAAGGTGGTTTTACTTTAGAGAAAAGGACAAAATGGCTCTTTTTAACATTTGAGTTGGTATAGAATCACTCAAAGGAAAAGGATTTTAGTCCAAATCCAAGTCTTAAATTAAACTCTCATGTTGTACCAGTTTGTTAGAATCATCCGTATATGGTGTGTGTGTGCTGAGTGTTTTTGGCTGATCCCCAAATGGAAAAAAAAATTTTTTCCCCCCAATAAACAGCAACTTTTATTTAAAAAGAAATCTTTTGTTTGCTGAGGTGAAAGTTAAAGTCAGGTTAGGTAAAGCACAGCAGCACTTACCCACACTCACACTGAAGAGCACAGAAACACCCCCCTCCACACACCAAAACACATTAGCGTGTGTGTGTGTTTGTGTGTGTATTGGAGTGGAAGGTGTCCACAGTTACCAAATCACACAAAGCCAGTCATGCACTGCTCACTGCGCTTATACTCATCCATTGAATCTGGGCATGAAGAACTAAACAAAGTTCTCAACGGGCAGCATCTCAGTGCCCACCCATCCTCTGATGCAAACATCCCACCACATTAGTCTTGTATCATTTGAATAAAAGCAGAAAAGAGTGTTTGTCTGCACGTCGACTTGTTTTCTCACTAATATATCACTGTTGTCGGAAGAAAACCTCATACCTCCATTTTTGTTGTTTTTCAGTTTTTGAGATAAATTGAAAATACTTGTTACCCTTTACATTGTATGTAAATATCATGATGAATAGACTAAAAGAAATGACCAGAAATGACTTGGAAAAATTTCTGGTTCCATTGACCTACATTAAAAATCAAGTAGGTTTTTTTCTTCTCCTGTAAAGTTACCATTTTGGAGATACGAGGTTTTCTTCCGACAACAGCGATATGCTTTCTGTACTGCCTGCTTTATCAGTTCAGTATCTATTGCCAAATGCTAATTTATAGTCATGATCATCATTAGCCTTCATGAAGTTATGGGAGCTAAATCCTCACCTCATAGTCTCCTCGGTCTGAAAGCTTCTGAATGATTGGTGGGGGGGAGCAGTGTGTGCTGAATTCTAATCAGCCTCTCCCTCAGGCTTCTCTCTCCAGCTGTGATGTGCCATGGAAGAAGTCTGTTTGCATAAGCCAGACAGTTAAATATCTGTATTATTATTAGACAGCGATCTTATACGCTTTTGAGTGAGAGATATGTGAGGTGGGTGTTTTGGGCCAGAGGTGTGTTTCACTCTGCGTTTGGCGTCTTCAGAGTGATTGGAGCAGACAGGACGAGCAGAGCCCGCTGTATGTGTGTTTGTGTGTCCCGTCCCTCTCACAGTGGCCTCCTGTTCCTGCAGTCCACTGGCCTGCTTCCAAGTGAAGACCCACAAACAAGCCTACACACACAAAAGTAGCCCTTTACAGAGATGGAGACTCATGTCAGCGACTCAGACCAGAGTTGCACGTTGACTGACTCATGACTTGACTCGGTTTAGCCTTTGAATGATTAGACCTGACTCAGATTAGTCCTTAACCGACCCTGACACACAACTCAGGCTCACTCTTAAGTGACTTGTGACTTGACCCTTAACTGACTCACCCTTAATTGACTCACCCTTAACCGACTCAGTTGGACACACCCTTAACTGATGTACAACTCGGACCGGACTTGCCCTTAACTGACTCGATCAGACACGTAACACTCAAATTGGACATGCTTACTCGACATGGCTTCAATGGACCCGGAACTTGAGCTGGACTCACCCTTAAGTGATTCATGACTAGACCGAGACTTGCTCTCCACTGATTTAACTTAGACTTACCTACCTGAGTCATGACTCATGAGTCAGGTAAGGGCAAGTTTAAGTCGAGTCAGTTAAGTCACGAGTCACAAGTCAGGTATGTGCAAGTTTATGTCGAGTCAGTGAAGAGCAAGTCTCAGTTTAGTCATAAATCAGTTAAGGCCAAGTCTGGGTCAAGTTGCGAGTCTGTTAAAGCCATGTCCATGTAAGTCACGAGTTAGGTAAGGGACTCTATCTTAACTGACTTGACTCAACTCAGACTCATCCTTAACTGATTCAACTTGGACATGCCCTTAAAGCTGCACTATGTAACATTTTGAGATCTGGAGACCTCTCTGGTGAAAATGTGTAATTGCACGCAGCATGCAGCGGAACATTTTGTATTGCCAGTTGTAACCCTCATGATCGGGTGAATCTAATGATTGAGAGTTAGCTGAAAGAGTACTGAAAAGAAACTTGAGACCTAAACATTGAGTCGGACCCTCTTTTTGAGTCTGTGCGTGTGATTTTACCTCTTATTGACCAGGGTATATTTTGGTTTTTCCATCTGAATGTACATGACCAAATCATAAGGCAAATTATTCAGTAACTGCATGAAATAATTTTTTTCCCCTCAGTAAATTTTTATTTTATTTATTTATTTTTCTTTTTTAAAGCTCCCCTCAAATTAACAGAAAATGTGTTTTATGATCATACACAGCAAAGCTATATGCTTACAATTTACTGCTGAAAGCCAAAAATCTTAGACGCTCTTTGTATTATGTTATAAAAATTATTTGTACAGAGCGGATCACTGAAGAGACGCCATCTGTTTATAGTTTATAGCCCAGATTTGTGGAAAAATGGGTCGACTTTCAGTAGATAAAAAATTGTTCAGCTTCTTCTATTATAAGGGCTTAAAATTACATTACCCATCTATTTGACTGGAACGAATACAGTTACAGCTCTCATATGACACCCACTTTTTGAATGTAGCTTATGAAATATGAAAGTTATGAAGAATATGACGAAGTGCGTTTTGGAACCACCAGTGGTTTCAAGGAGTTGAAGAGGTTTACACAAAGACAATGACGTGGTTTGAAAAACTCCAGTGAAATCCGTCCCAACACCTCTGACTTTAAATGATTATTTCAGGAAGCACAAGTTGACTCGTAGCAGTGCATGTACACCATGACTCAGTAACACTACTTCTTTCAGTTTTAACAAAAAGATAATGTACACAGTGTTGCTTTAAGTATCTCACACTCATCCTTACTTGACTCAATATGGCTTTAATGGACTCGCAACTTGATTCTGACTCGTTTTTAACTGACTAGACAAGGACACGTCCTTAACTCAACTTGGACATGCCCTTAACTGACTCACGACTCAGAATGGCCCTTAACTGACACATGCCTTGGGTCGGACTCTCCCTTAACTGGCTCAATTGAACACGCAACTTGAACTGGACTCGTCCTTAACTGATTCGTGAATTGACACAGATTTGCTCTTAAGTGACTCAATTCAAACTCACTCTTAACTGACTCATAACTCAGATTCACCCATAACTGACTCGGCTCAGACTCGCCCGTAACTGACTCAACTTAGACATGCTTGTGACTCAACTCACGCTCGTCCTTACCTGACTTGACATGGACAGGGTCTTAATGGACTCTAAGCCCAACCCAGACTCGGTCCTAACTGACTCGATCGGACACGCCCTTAACTGACTTGACCGGACTTGCTCTTAACTGACTTGCCACTTGACTCAATTCAGACTCACTTTTAACTGATAATTCATTACAAATTGTTTTGCAAAATACATTTGTAATAGAAGCCAATCAGCTGGTGCATCTATGCATTATGAGTCAACAGCCTTCCTCTTCAAATCTTTGTGATGCAAACAGCTTTAGTATCTGTGGTATGAGGTGTTGGACCACATGCCACAGATAAACAGATACAGATTAGACTAAAAAACTTTCATCTAAGGAAACTAACAGAGTTCTCTGAAGATTTCATGCTTTCACCATCCTAAAGATATATGGTCCCCATAAAGCTCTCAATATGTGGCCACGCAGAAAAGTATCCCTACAAGTTTTCCTGTGTAGAACATTCCTATCTTTGCAGGAGTTCCATTGACCTCTGTAATACTGAACTTAAATACTATGCCAGTGTCTAAGTGCTAACCCATCGCTAACCTCAGCAGCCAATAGCCCTTTTACTTTTTCTAAAAGATGTTCCTCAGAAACATCTGAGGACATTTGGTTCCCAAAAAGAGGTACATACATGTCCGCACACACACACATCTGAGGCCCAGAATTCCTATGCAGCCCCAATGCCTGCAGGATGCATCAGGCTCATCTGTGATAATATCAGGAAAATAAGGTCGCCTTCAGGCCATGAGTGTTTCCCTCTATACGTACGGCCATCTCAGCGAACGGCAACTTGAGCAATTACCGTCACAGCTCCAGAGGGATTTTCAAGATATTCGTCATAAGCACTAGCTGTGTGTGTGAGAGAGAGAGAGTGTCCTCACGTCTCCTCTGAGCTCGTACAGGAGAGAAGAGCAAGACAAAACAGGAGTGACTGGAACGGACAGGATGGCACAGGCTGTGAACAGGAGGACCGTTTTCCTCCCTTTGTGTTCTCACACTGCTCTTTCATGCTGTTTGGTTTGAAGGAATAAAATGAGGACAGGAGGGAATGTTTGTGACCCAAATGACACCACAGGCTTGTAGATCTTCAAAAGCAAATGCAATTGATTTTATACAATTTTGACAAAAATAAATCATTGAGATGTAAACAATGTCATTCAGAGTGGTTTCGATGTGAAAGGTAGAGTATTGTAGAGAAACTTCATGATTTCTTTGCAGTGGTGGTGTTAGGAACCAGGGGTTGTGATGGCTGCAGCACAAATATAGCCGTTTTATTTACTACCCAAAACCAACAGTGAACACCCACTTATTTTATGTATTATGTTAATAATGATAAAATAGTGGTACATCTGAAAAAAATCTGAAAACTATGCTTTTTTGGGACTGTTTTGCTTTACAATGCCCTACATGTACTCTCAACCATCAATGGATTTTAACAAACATATTGCTGCTATCAGAACAAAACCTTGTATCTCTATTTTTGTCGTTTTTCAGTATTTGACATAATTTAGAAAATGCCTGGTGGTCTTTACATTGTATGTAAATTTCGTGAAGAATGGACTAAAAGAAACAGCCCAAAATCACTTGGAAAAAAGTTTGGTTCCACTGACTTACTTTAAAAGTAAAGTAGGTTGTTTCCTTCTTCTGTAAAGTTATCATTTTGGAGACACAAAGTTTTCTTCTGACAACGGCATAATCTCCTTAAAACTCTCAATATTTCAGACATCAGGTGTTACATGTAATAGCTCTCTTTGAGGTCATTTTCAAAAGCATTAAACTTTTCAGACATCTGGTTCCTCTTACCATCACTGTAAACAATTCTGACTTAGTAAATTTCTCTAGAATGGAGCATTTCACATCAAACTCAATGACTTTGTTTATGTTGTAATGATTGAATAATACAGATATAATCAGACATTTTTTTTCACAGGAACTATGAGGCTAATGTAGCTAACAAGTATTGAAATAATGTCTAATTAGCATCATGTAACCCCGTTGCCTAAATCATATGGTGTATACACTGTTAAAAATAAAGGTACTGTTAAGGTACATTTTTCTTTCATCAAGGTAAAAACAAATGTACCCTCAAAGGTACCACAGTGGTTGTAAGGTCCAACTGTGAACCTTAAATAAATTTTTCCAGGTGAAAAGTACATGTTTGTATCTTTCCATAACCTAATGTTTTAAAACAGAACAATAAAATAAAAAGCCTGTAGATGAGACAAGGTGTGTAGAGTCAATACAGCTTAGAAAATATAACCCCATTTCCAAAAAAGTTGGGACGCTGTGCAGAATGTAAATAAAAATAGAATACAATGATATGCAAATCATGTAAACCATATTTTTAAAAGAAAATACTACAATTACAATGTATCAAATGTTGAAATTGAGAAATGTTATTGTTTTTTGAAAAATATATGCTCATTTTGAATTTGATGCCAACAACACGTTCCAAAAAAGTTAGTACAGGGGCATGTTTACCACGGTGGTTCATCACCTCTTCTTTTAAATACACTCTGTAAGCGTTTGGGAACTGAGGAGACCAACTGCTGTAGTATTGAAAGTGAAATGTCTTTCCATTCTTATTTGATACAGGATTTCAGTTGCTCAACACTTCGGGGGCCCATTTGTCTTATTTTTTTCATAATCCCTCCAAATGTTATCAGTGGGTGTCTGGTCTGGACTGCAGGTAGCCAGTTTAGCACCCGGACTCTTTTAATATGGAGCACTGCTGTTGTAATACATGCAGAATAGGGTTTTACATTGTCTTGCTGAAATAATCAAGGCCTGTCATCTGGATGGCAGCATATGTTGCCAAAAAAACTTATGTATATATCATTCAGCATTAATGGTGCCTTCACAGATGTGCATGCCATGTGCAGTAATGCCCCCCTATACCATCATGAATACTGGCTTTTGAACTGTGCACTGATAACAAGCTGAGTAGTCTTTAGCCCAGAGAACACAGTGTCCATGATTTACAAAAAGAATTTCACATGTTGATTTGTTGGACCAAAGGACACTTTTCCACTTCCTCTCAGTCCATTTTAAAAGAGCTTGGGCCCAGAGAAGGTGGCAGCTTTTCTGGATCCTGTTTATATATGGTTTCTTTTTTGCATATTAGAGTTTTAACTTGCATTTGTGAATGCAGCGATGAACTGTTTTCATACACAGTGTTTTTCAGAAGTGTTTCTGAACCCATGCAGTGATTTCCACTACAGAACAATGTCTGTTTTTAATACAGTCCTGCCTGAGGCTCAAAGATCACCGGCAGCAAATACTGGGTTTTGGCCTTGTTCCTTACGTACAGAGATTTCTCCAGAATCGTTTAATGATATTACGTACCATAGATGATGAATCAAAAGCTATTTTACGTTGAGAAACGTTATTCTTGATTTGTTGCACTTATTGATCATGCAGTCTTTCACAGAGTGGTGAACCCCTCCTCATCTTTACTTCTGCAAGACTTTTTTTCTATTCAATCATGTTACTGACCTGTTGCCAATCAACCTCCAGGTGTTTTTTTCAGCATTTCAACAGTCTTTTGTTGACCCCGTCCCAACTTTTTTGGAACATGTTGTTGGCATCAAAATTAAAATGAGCATTTTTTTTTTTTTCAAAAAAACAATAAAATTTATCAGTTTCAACATTTGATGTGTTGTCTTTGTACTATTTTCAATGGAATATAGGATTTAAATCATTTGCACATCATTGCATTTTGTTTTATTAACATTTTGCACAGCGTCCCAACTTTTTTGGAAATGGAGTTGTATAATTTAAATGGATTATGGTTCAATTATGTTCCCTGACTAAAGGTACTGATATGTGCCCTTAAGGGAACCACCCCAGTGACAAGAGGGGCTCTGCCCCAGTGACATTTTACTACCTCTTTTTCTGACAGTGTACGTTCAACAGCACGAAGATGAAAACTGTATTTTGCTAATAAAAAAAAAATTCTTAACTGTTCCAGAAAAGAAACATTCACTTGAATAGTCTGTTAGCAGTTAATTTTGTTTCTTTTAATTCTGTTTGTCCTACTAGCTTATTTTTTTATTGCATATTTATAAATAAAAGTTTTAACACCCCTCCTCAAATAAAACGTTGTGTTGATTTTCAACATAAAAATAACACATCGTCTACAAACTTAAATGTAACAATTTTATGCAAATTTTAGTGCACAGTCTCTATTTATTCTCTTGAGTTTAACATATTTGAAAAAGTAAAAAACATAAAACACAAAATGTGCCATAACTTTTGCACAGGCCACAATTTTTTAAAGTTAATTTTTCCCGATATATCAAATTCAGCAAAGAAACAGAAGTGTGCTCTCTGTAATGGATGTGTTCACTTATTATCCCTTAGAAAAATCAACAAAACATGTAATTTGACCAGGGGAGCCAAAAATTTGCATACAACTATATTTGTGTAAAAAATAGTCTCATTTCATTTTTTTAACCTTTCTTTATCTTTTACAATTAAACATGCTGTTTTTAATTCTGTGCCTTTAAGGCTGGTGTATGTAAATGAGATCTGTTCTGATTGCTACCCTTCTCTTTCAAAAAGCAGTCCAGGCAGAAACACTCCTTATAACTTCAGCTCGAATGAGCGGGGTTAAACTGGATATATGGACATGTGTAAATGTGTTGCGACCTCACAAAAAACACTGAATTCAAAATAGGCTGTTCTTGCAGATTAGCTTTCATATTTGGACTGCATGGACCAGGGAGTAAATGGTATATCTCAAAACTTTAATGTTTACATACCATAACAAAAGGAAAATTCTGTTTTTCATATCTTGGCTGCTTGACTATTTTTGAGGTAAAAAAAAAAAATTGAGGGTAAAATTGTGTAAAGTCAACAAACCATTACTGTGAGCTAGAGCTAGAGGACATCTGCAGTGCTAGTGCTTTTAAGACAGGGAGAACTTCATGTCTAGAAATTATACAAACATCTTTCTTCATATCATATTTATACACCAGTGGGCCACTGTCAGAACCATGCTTATTCCACTTCTTGCATCTCAGTATCTATACATTATATATATATATCACATTATTTCAGATAAAAGATCACCAGAATATGAAGAGTTGATGAATATCATGGTTTAATGAAGCAGAATCTCTAGTGTGATCATGCAAAAAATTGGGTTTAACAGTGGAAGGAGGCAACCAGTGAAAAATGCTCTATAGTGTTCTTTGATCCCGCACAAGATAGCAGCGTCTAGACGAAGCTCTGAGGAGTTTGAGAGAGAGAGAAAGCGAAAAAGAACGAGAGACACAGGCGCAGAGGGGGTCACATAAGGAGAGAGACGAATAGAGACTGTTTCAGAGGAAGGAATATGGAAATTTCTTTGCCCCATGCCAACCCGCACTTCACTGCAATCTTTCCTCTTGTAAACCCGTCCGACCCCTCACATCAGTTTATCATCATGTGCTGAATCAGGTCACTTTTATTTCTGTAGATCTTTCTACCATCCCTGGCCTTTATTCATCAAAGTTGTGTAGAAATCAATGCATATTGGAGCTCCCAGAATGACATAGAAACTGGTCTGCATATGATTAATGGATCTGCTGTGTGACATCAAAACGAGTGGAGATTTAATTACATTTGATGAATTGTCTTCAGTTGCATGGAATCAAGAACCCACACACTAGTCCATTCTTTCCATATCATCTGACAGGCTCAGACAAAATTCAGATAGTAAACAGCTCACTTTACTATCTGGTTGGACAGTTGTTTTGCCGATCACTGATAGAGAAACAACTCTCCCCTTAAAGGCCAATCAGATTTTGGGGAGGCACTTGCCGATCTGGCCACCTTTTTGAAACTGTGCATGCTGAGTTGTATCTGCAGGGCAGGAATCATTTTGTTGAAATAGAAAATAGTGGCCAAATCCTACAAAACTATGGGATATCCGACCATAGCTATGCAGATGATACTCAGATCTATTTGGCCCTCTCCACAAACAGCTATGGTCCCCTTAACTCACTTCATAAGTGCCTTGAGCACATCACTAAGTGGATGGGACAAAACTTTCTGCAGAAGAAAAAAAGATAAAACAGATTATTTTATTCAGGAAGAGCAATGAGAGGCACAGACTAGCTGACTATCTGGATTTGAGAGCCCTAAAATCTAAAGAACTAGCACACAACCTTGGTGTATTAATGGACTCGGATCTCAGTTTTAGCAGTCATGTTAAAGCAGTTACTAAATCAGCATTTTATCACCTTAAGAACATCAACAAGATACTTTATGACTAAAACAGACCAGTTACATTTACTCAAGTACAGGTACATAATTAAAATATTGAAGCATTTGTATTTTCCGGAGTATTTTGAAATTGTAATATGTTTACTTCTACCCAACAGTAAAGGAATCTACATTTTACTCAGTTACATTTTAGGTCTTCACATTTACACGCCTGCACATCAAACTTGATGTTTCTCGGTGTTTCTATTAATATCTTTATGATAATACAGTGTAGAAATATGGTTCAAACAGTTCCTGAATCTGTAGAGTCGCTCTTGCCATTACATCTTATCACGAGATCGTACATGACTTACATCCAGAGTTATGAGCCAATGAAGACAAGTTAAGACACGCCTCTGCCTTTCATTGTGTGTAACTGGTGGATTGTGTGTCCGTCATCTGTCTCTCACCTGTAATCGGTGGATTTGTGTGTCTGTCTATATTTTGTGTGAAACTGACCAATGGACTCTCAGGACATCACTACGTACTTACTCATCATTTTGGAAACTGCTTATTTTTCGTTCAGTCGCTTTGGACACAGATGTGAAATGGTGTGTAAAAGGTTTGCAGCCGCTGAAGTTGCTGCAGCAGTTTTGGACAGTAGTGACAGAACTATTTTATTCATAAATTCCACTACTTTTGTGAACCTAAGACTTTGGTAAACCAATTTCAAGAACCAAAACAATTTGTCCGCATGAGTAAAGCTGTTTTCACAAGAGATATTAAGAATTTCTAAAACCAGATTTAATTTTTTCAGCTTTTGAGCCTAATTGTCTCTTTACACTGTGCTCCAGGTCAAAATGGCCTCATTAGAGAGAGAGAGCTGAGATTGTTCTGAACGTTTTGATACATAATGTGTGGGTATCAAGTCGTATGTAAGTGCCCTTAAAGGCTATTTTAAAAATATAAGCAAAAATCAAGAAAATGCCCTCAGACCCCAGAGGGTTTATTTCATTCTGTTTTGTCATTGACAACATCTGTACTGTTTTGTGATTGGTCACATCTCTGACTTTGGAGCTTTAATATTTTATTTTAGACCTAAATAACCCAAAAAGAGTAAAATAGAGCCATACAAAATTCAGTTTCTATGCTGATAGATGCTGGATATACTAAGAAGCTTTGCTGCAGTTCTGTATGTTCTGTATGTACTTAAGTAGTTTTTTGACCTGATACTTTTATACTTTTATTCAAGTTGTTTTATTTGAAGGTACTTTTACTTCTGTCATTATTTCACCCAAGTATCAGTACTTTTGCATGAATAAGTAAAGGCTCTACTCACCTCTTTGAGTAATAAAACTGGTGGTGGAATTTTTGTACACTCATCTCACTTCATTTGACTACACACAATCTTGATGAGTAAGGCTGCATTTACACTGCTCCCGTGTGTCGACGCACTGCAACATATCCCATATGTTTTCAATGGAAAGCGACGGTTCTGCCAGACGTGGCCATGTAGTGCATGATGGGTCCGGCGCGTCGAGTCTGGGGGATGCAGTGCGGCGAAAAGTTAATTCTGCCAATGTGATGTGTCTATCCAATCAGAAGATAGCTGGTGTTTGCGCAGTAAGTGTTCCAGTGGAGCATGGAGGAAAAGCTCCAAACAATTTTAAACATAGACATTATATATATATATATATATATATATATATATATATATATATATATATATATATATAATTAATGACATACTAAATTTATTTTTTGATTATTAGAAAATCAGAACATTTTTTAATAAAAATTTGAAAAGAATGTGATTTAATTGGACGACGCAGGGACCGTCTTTGTTAACACCCACATGCAGCCAGCAGAAGGCAGGGAGTGCGTTCACGTCCGTTGACACACCGGAACAGTGTAAATGCAGCGTAAGGGTCATTCCTGGTTCAGTCCCCTAATGAGCATCACTAAGAGAGAGATAGTGGCAGGGAAATCACTAGGAAAAACTACCTAGGAGCACAAGGAAGACTGAGAGAACCCAAGTCCCTAAGAGCATGAGGAAAAATGATGTTAGTGCATGAGGAAGAACCATTGAGGGGAGTTTTAAAAGGGAACAACAGCATGAGAAATAACTACTGAGATGAATGGTAAGGTAAAGGTAAAGGTAAAACTCCCTAACAGCTTGAGAAAGAGCTAGAGGAACCCAGACTCAAAAGGAAATGTCCCTAAGAAGAAGACCTACTCAGAGGACCCAAGACTCAAAAGGAAAAACTATGTAAAAGCATGATGAAGAAACACTGAGAGGAACCAAGACACAAATGGAAAAGCTACGTAAGAGCATGAGGAAGAACTAAAGGAACCCAGACTCAAAAGGAAAATCTCCTGGAGAGCATGAGGTAGAACTACTAAGAGGTGCCAATTTTCAAAAAGAAACACTATCTAAGAGCATGATGAAGAAACAATGGCATGTATTCATGAAGCTTCTCAGAGTAGGAGAGCTGAACTAGAATCTGTTCCTGTCGGTAAAGTCACAGTAAATAAGATAGGAATCTGGACCTGGATCAATACTCCTACTCTGAAATGCTTTGAGAATTTGGGCTAATGAAAGAAACCAAGAACTGAAGAAGAACCACTGAAAGGAACCAAGACTCTAAAGAGGAACCTATGTTCCTCTGGGCTCCACCCAATGCAGTCAAGGAGGTCCACCAGTGACCGATAGTACAGCTTGTCAAATCCGCCCAGGTATGGAATACCCTTTCAAGCACAAGTGCAGCATCGAGGTCCACATGAGCATGTCCAGTCCTCAAGCATTGACTGTTTTTGTCCATTTATATTTACTACTTAAATGCAGTACTAATGACCAGTATTCTCAAAATATAATTCCTTATGGGTTTTTTAGTAAAGGCAGTGGTTCTATACAGCACCACGAACACTCAAAGAACCATTTGACAGCATAACTTGTTCTTCTCTATGATGGAAAACCAGTTGTATATGGTTCTTTAAAGAATCCTTTGAAAAATGTTTCTGTTTTGCCCAAAAGAGTCATGGTTATGAGTCAAAGAACCAGTACTATAAAGAACCCCATTTCCAAAAAAGTTGGTACACTGTGCAGAAAAGGAAAATAACACAAATACATCAAACACATCAAAAAGAAAAATATATGCCCATTTTGAATTTGATGCCAAAAACATGTTCCAAAAAGTTGGCACAGGGGCATGTTTACCACTGTGTTTCATCGCCTCTTCTCTTTAACAACACTCTGTAAGTGTTTGTGAACTGAGGAAACCGACTGCTGAACTTTTGAAAGTGAAATGTTTTCCTGTTCTGGCTTAACATAGGATTTCAGCTGCTCAACAGTTCAGGGTCTCCTTTGTCATATTTTTCATTTCATAACAGGCCAAATGTTTTCAATGGTGGCAGGCCAGTTTAGCATCCAGACTCTTTTACTAAAGAGCAATGCTGTTGTAATACATGCAGATTGTTTTGCTGAAATAATCAAGGCCTTCCCTGAAAAAGACGTCATCTGGATGACAGCATATGTTGCCAAAACATGTATATATCATTTAGCATTAATGGTGTCTTCACAGATGTGCATGCTACCCATGCCATGTGCACTAATACACATGGCATGGGTGACATGCACTCTTCTTTGCGTTTTAGACTTTTAACTTGCATTTGTGGACGCAGTGACAAACTGTTTTCATAGACAGTGTTTTTCAGCAGTGTTTCTGAGCTCATACAGTGATTTCCTCTACAGAATCATGGCCGTTTTTAATGCAGTGCTGCCTGAGGTCCAAAGATCACAGCCAGCAAATACTGGTTTTTGTCTTTCTCCCTTGCATACAGAGACTTCTCCAGATTCTCTGAATCTTTTAATGATATTATGTACTGTAGATGATGAAAAGCAAAAGTTCTTTGCTATTTTACATTGAGAAATGTTATTCTTGAACTGTTGCACACTGTTACATTTGCCCACGCAGTATTTCACAGAGTGGTGAACCCCTCCCCATCTTTACTTCTGAAAGACTCAGCCTCTCTGAGATGCTTTTTTTATACCCAATCATGTTACTGACCTGTTGCCAATTAACCACCAGGTGTTTTTTTAGCATTACACAACTTTACCAGCCTTTTTTTGCCCCGGTCCCAACTTTTTTTCGGAATGTGTTGATGGATCCTGATATATCAATCTGAAAGTGCTCAACTGTATCCATTTTGGAATACTAAAATCAAACCCAATAATATTTAATATTAAATATTCATTCTTTTTTGGGCAAATAAAGTTTTTGGGCTATTTACAAATGTTACAAAAAAAGTTTCATGTACTATTTTTATTGTCTGTATTCCATAATTGTGAATAAAGCTCCTTGTTCTGAAATCATGTAATTAAATTATTTTGAATTGTGTTAATTGAATACAGTCTTTTAAATATTAAACCCCCAGGAATGCAAGGTTTGAGTTTACCTTCTAGAGGTGCTCACCACTTGAAGTGACCTACACTTTGGCATTGGATCCCACTGAGTATGTTTTATGTGGTGTCCCTGCCCCATGCTGGGTGTGGTAGGAGTAGAAGCTGTGGGAAGGAATCAAAGTCCCTGGTGCGATTCCCCAGTGTTTAATCAGGGATTCAGTAGTGTATTGCTCCAGCCTGTGATTAAAGACTGAGCATATCTCTGAACACCTCGCCCAGCCAAGCTGTTCCACACTCATTTAGATACAGATGACACAAAGAGGCTGAGCAAACCAAGCAATAGCTTAAGGGGTTGAAAGGGCAGCACTTGTCAAGCTGAGAATGTTCTCCACAGTAATAATAGATCAAGCCTCACTAATGAGGCCTATACTTTTAATAGCCTACAACCATAAACAGGTTCAAGTGGTAGCTGTTCTCACAAACTAGAAAAAAGAAACAAAGGGGTGTGTCCACAGAATGTCTTTCACAAATCTTTTTCTGTCCAGTGACTGCATCATGCTCTAAAAGGCTAATTGTTGTCACAGTGTGCAGAGCAGGCAACTGCTTACTGCTGGTGACAAAATGTGGTTATGTTATAACTGAAGTTTGGGGGGAGAAACATGCCTGAAACCCCTTTTTCTTCCAATCTAGCACCCTATAAATTCAAATCCTCAGCCTCCTTTCTGTGACAATCCCCACTGCCACCCCATCTCCTCCCTGTTCCTGTACAGGCAGAAGCTGCTCAGAACTCCAGCCCAAGTTATAAGAGTTCTCTTCCCCTCCCTCAAATAGTCTTCCCTCATACTACCATCAGTTGAAGACATGGTCTCACAAAATTGCATTTTAGCATAAAGCTGCACTACATACATTTTGGGGATTTGGAGACCTCTCTGGCGGAAATGTGTACAATGTGGGTTGTATTTCTGACCCCTTTCGTATTGATTTTGTTACTTTGGACTATGCCTTCAACATCTGGTGGTAGGGTGAGTGGAGACTGATTAAGGAAGGGAACTTGGGCTGGAGTTCTGGGCAATAGGGAGTTCTGCTTGGAGCTGGAAGGCCAAACCCTCCACATAAACTGTGTTATGGCTGACATAGAACTGAGGAACAGGATGGAGATGGTGTGGTGGGGATTGTGAAAACTTCGTCACAGGAAGCAGAAATTAGAAATGGGAAATTATAACCCGTTTGATTGGAAGGAGGAGGGGTTTCAGGCAGGTTCCTCCCCCCAAATTTCAGTTGTACCATAACTCCATTTTGCATTTGAGATCTAAACATCAAGCCAGACCTTCTTTTTGTGTCTGTGTGCATTATGTTAATGCGTAAAGACGTACGACAGGGTCTAGGAAACTTGGGAAGTCCGACGCGATGTCTCTGACTTTCAAAATCTCGCAGCATATTTCAGAGTGTTTGTTTTTCTCCAAAATGTTAATTCTTCCAATCTTAACAAAACATATTTCATGGTGCTGCTTTAATACTCAAAAGCTATTTTCCCAAATCCTTCCCAGTGTAGTCATTGCAAATTCCCACCTGCTAGCAAGGTCTCCCCACCCCCAATACAGGGGTTGGCAACATGTGGCTCTTTTAATGCTCTTTTACTGTTGTGGTGAAATAAAGCTCTGTTGATCGTTCTAATATAGTTTAACAATAAATGGTCTTAAACACTGGAGTTAATGTAGAACTCCTAATTTACCCTGAGGGCTGGCGCAGACTGCTAGTCACCATAACAATGCAAACAACAATCTCGCCTAGCTAGTAGCTAACGAAAAGATAAGAAGAAAGATTTAAGATGAACACAATTTGGAGATGAATGAACTTAATTGCATTTATAATCACTCCAGCTGGTTTCCTGATTGCAATGAGAAACTGCCAAACACTAAAAAGTTGTGAAGCTGAAGCCATCTTCTCATTCACCAGCTTTTTGTTGGAATTGTCTTGTTCCACCTTAAATGGTGCAATACTTACATTTTGGCACCTCAGGTACCATTTAAGGTAGAACAGAAAA
Source organism: Colossoma macropomum (assembly GCF_904425465.1). Taxonomy (NCBI): domain Eukaryota; kingdom Metazoa; phylum Chordata; class Actinopteri; order Characiformes; family Serrasalmidae; genus Colossoma; species Colossoma macropomum. The sequence goes on from NW_023494789.1 coordinate 12,148,106, forward strand.
ATTTGAACAAGAAGCTGGTGAATGAGAAGCTGACTTCAGCCTCATAAAAAGTAAAATGTTGAGAGATATTTTACAAGAAAGTATACTAGTTTCGCAGAAAAGTTTCCTGTCGGAGATGCGAGAAAAGTAGCTATAGCTGTGCTAAAGCTTAAAGTAGAGCAACGTAAGTCTGGATATTCATTTTTATTATATATAGGACATTAGCATATACGGAGACATGTTTAGATAAGATAATAAAATCTTCAATAAAATGGACATAAAATGTTGGTGAAAGGACAGAATGGCTCTTCTTAACATTTGGGATGCTGACCCCTGCCCTAATACTGCAAAACTTGGAGGGTTAAGGTGGGCACAGGCTTCTCAGAGACACGTCAAGCTATAGATTTCAATGCATCTTTTCAAACGTTTAATCTTTTCACTAACTGCTGATTCCATGGACATTACCAAGGCCTACCCACCCAGAGATAGTGAAGATATTTATGCTCTAATAGACTCCAGGTCATGGTTGACTGTGGCATCGCCAATGACCGATAGATGTCTGGCCACCACTCTGAAGCCCCAGATAACAAAGTTCATGGTATTGTGTCTTTGTCTATGTCACTCAAATGGCACTTTGCTGTCAAATTAGGCAGTTCTTTAACAGGTTGAGCTATGAAACTAACCACATGCTCTGATAAAAGACAGCGTTCTGTCTGACAAAACTCATAGTTCCAATAATAACTTCACTGCTGTCCCCTTTTATAATTAACATGCATTTGGTAGCACCTTGCCTCTCTCTATAATGCAAAGTTCGCATCCATCAAACAGCACAATTTAAGTTAGCAGTTTAATAGTTAGCTAACATCTCAACATCACAAAATGAAAGGCAAGTTAGTTCTGACCTTGTTAGTTAGCCATAGTTAGCAGTAGGTATCTCACCATTCACAAAATTCATCATTCAATTTTATATGATACAGTGGTGTCTCAATACGGTACATTTTTCAATTCAGTACTTTACCATACAAGTGCTTCCATTTTCATTTTATTAGAGCATTAAGCATGATTAAAGTACATTATTTAAAACAACAGTTATGTTTTGGAGTAATGTTCTACTGCTCAAGCCATACATAGATGTATTAGCCCTAACTAACAGTCTATCCACAAACTAACATGCTAGTCATGATACAGTGACATGATATGATACAATACAGCACAATACAGTTTAATACAATACGATGTTTTGTACTATTACATCCTTACAACTAGCTATTTTTAGCAGACTGCAACTGCAGGGACATACAGACATAATAAACCTTTGTGCCAGGCAGACGGATGGTGTAAGATTAATTTCACTGTGCAAAAACAGTCTTTCTCTGCCATCATGCTGCAGAGCTGAGCTCTGGAGGAGCGTATGTGTGTGTCTAACTGCAGCCTCCAGCCAGAGCTCTATACGTGCATACTGAGATACTCAGAACAAACACATTCAGTAAAGTAGCGTGGAGTGTATTTCTTCTCCAACAGACTGAGACTGGCCACGTCTATCAGGCTGAGGTGTGATGTATCGTTCCAGGCTGTTGAGCAGGAAAGGGGTTGGGGTACCTTAGTGAGATTTAAAAAGACACTTCGAGACACTGTTGTTATTTATGGTTGTTTTTTAATGAATTGAGATAATGACAAAATATAATAACATGTATAACTGTCCTGGTAAAATAGATGGCATAGGTCAGTAAGACACAGGTATCCATTCACAAGGGTTAAATGTTGGCTGTGCTATGTGTTCAGATTAAACTGTGACCTTCAGACGGAAGCTACCTGAAATCGATAGACATGGCAACCCAGAAATGTAAAAGGGGCTGAACTGCTGTGTAAACCAAAGGAGTCTTTGTACTCTGGGGAATTTTTATGGACTGAAGTTCTTGATTTTGTAGCCTGCAGTGTTATGACTGATGTCTGGACTCCAGCAGAGGGTGATGTTGCACATGAATGGAGAGTGTGTGGAGAGTTTTGTTGAGATTGGCCTCATTGGCTGGAGAAAGAAAGTAAGAACCCAATAATGATTTGGTCTACAGTTTTAGATCATGATAAGCCTAGAGCTTAGAACTTGCTGCATGGACACTGTGTGCTGTTCTGTTTCAGTACATCATCATTAAAAAACAATCACACTCAGTCTGTTTCTACACAGTTCAGCTTCTAATGAAACTGAAAGCTCTGCTCATAGGAACTTGCTGCTCCAAACACAGCCCGGAGCAGTGAATAATACAGCACAAACCCACACACACACACACACACACACACACGCAGGCACACACACAGTCTCTCAGTCTGTCTCCTCCTCATCGTCAGTGTTTGCTCTGTCAGGAGACGTTCAGATACTGAGCTGAGACGTCTGCTGATGATTAATAAATAAACAACAGTTTTTTCTCTTCTTTACACACACACATACAGTACACTCTTTCTGCCCCCCTTCCCCACTGTCTGTCTCTTAGCTCCATGTTACTCTCTCTCTCTTTCTCTCTCTCTCTCTCTTTCTCTCTCTGTCGATCTGTCACTCCTCCAGGGAATCTGGCTAACACAGACAGGTGTGTAATCACAGGAGATTGGAGGCTCGAACTTTTCAGGAAGCCAAAAACTCACAGGCAGACGAGCTGGTGTTATTTGAGTGTGAGACTGTTATGTAAAGGCAGGATCAGATCCAGACGCTTTTGGCTTTTACTGAATTTAAGAATGCAAATCTTGACAGAGCAGACAAGGCATCTCCATGAGTTTCATATGTTTCAAAGTTTTACTCCTCCTCGTTGCAATATTTCAAACATTGTCTTGTGATGCAAAGCCCAAAACACTTCCTTATTCTTCACACTATACATCACACTCTGATGCATGAAGTACTACATAAAGTATAGTAGTGTTATGGGATAAAGCATTAAGTACAGTAGGGTTATAGGATAAAGCATGGAGTATAGTAGAGTAATGGGATGAAGCATGAAGTATAGTAGGGTTATAGGATAGCAAAAAGTATGGGAGGGTTATGCAATAAAGCATAAACTATAGTAGGGTTATGGGATAAAGCATGGAGTACAGTAGAGCTATGGGATAAAGCATGGAGTACAGTAGAGCTATGGGATAAAGCATGGAGTATAGTAGAGTTATGGGAAAAAGCATGAAGTATAGTAGGGCTATGGGATAGTACATGAAGTGTAGAGCATAATTGGGTATGCCCTAGCATATAACGTATAGAACAGTTATGGGCAAATATGTGAAGCCTAGAAAGTTTATGAGCTAGTACATGAAGTATAGTAGAGTTATGGGCTGGTATATGAAATATTTTAGAGATATAGACTAGTACATAAAGTATGCAAGGATTATTGACTTGTACATGAAGTATTGCAAGACTATGAGGTAGTACATGAAGTATAGCAGGGTTATGGGGTATATGAAGTATTGTAGGGTAATAAGCTAGTACATAATGTATAGTAGGGCTAAGGGCTAGTACATGAAGTATAGTAGGGTTTTGGGCTAGTACATGAAGTATAGTAGGGTTATGATGTAATACATGAAGTATAGTATGGTTATGGCGTAGTACATGAAGTATAATAGAATAATTTATGAATAGTAGAAAGCTTATGGGAATGAAATAGAAACTTTATTGGCTAGTATGTAAAGTGTAGTAGGGTTATGGTGTAGTACATGAAGTATAGTCACATACAAATGAATTATGACACAAAACCTCACAGATATTCTTCAAAGAAAAGATTCATCTTTGGAACCTTTATGTTATGCGTAAGGTTTAGTTAGTTTAGGTTTCATGGTTGCTTCAGTCTTTTTTCCTTTTACTTATGAGGTTATAGTTAAAACAATGCTTTTGGTCATTGTCATGTCTAGCTCATGTCTAACAAGTGAGGTGGATTTCACCTCCTGGACCTCTGAATTTCGGTTCAACAGAGACATGCTTTTTTAGTAATGAGTGGACATACACAATCTTAGCTTAAAAGCCACATTCAAGGAAATCAGCTATGTCCAAGTTAGACTATTCATATAAAATTCATAACAAAAATGAGGCAATAGAACTATTTTAGGGGGAAAATATAGTCTAGAAAGTGGTGGAAAAACTGAGACTCTCAACAATTAATTAATATCACAATTTACATTAATTCCATAAGGTTAAAGTTCATTTATGTCTATTTGTAAAGCCTTTAAGCATATAGTATGAATGAAGAAATGCATCAACCTGTAATGTTTCATGTATCACACCACTAGAGGGACCCAAAATACCATTTAACAGCAGCTCCCCACCCCTACATTTAGTCAGTGTAGATGTAAATACTGTCTTATTAAAACTGACAGTTTGCACTTTAACCTTATAGTCATTGTTACATCAAAAGAGCTAGAACAACAAAAACTCACTGTCCAGTAACTAACAGACAGTGCTGGACAAAACTGAATTAATATACAAATAGAACAGATGATGCAGAATAGCAATTACGTTTACAAGTAAAGTTACAGACAGACATGTCTATTGGATTAGATTAAAAAAATTATAATCTAAACTGGTAACAGCATATGGTCAGATTTTGATAATCACTTCTGAAGGTGCATGGACTTTGGATGTGAGCTTGTTCAAAGCCATACATAAATACATAAATACATAAAACAATACATAAGTAATCATATATAAGTAACCTGTCCATCTTCAGCATATTTAATAAGCAAACTTATTAATGTCCACAGTCACAGAGACTCTCTCTCCTTGGTCATTTCATCGCACCGGGCTCTGAACCCAGAATTATTTATGCTCTTCAAGCTGTATCAGACAATTACTTGGCCGCCCCTCTGACCCTCCAGCCGACCCACCCCTGGTTACTCCCCACCTACACTGTGTAAATGTCTTACACAGCAAAAACCTGGATCAACATGATAGATAGATAGATAAACCTGATAAAGATTATAAGGCTTGAAAGTGCACTATATGTGACAAACTTAAGTGTATATTGTATTTTATGCAAAAAAAGTATTGCAAATTTTAGATAGTTTGAAAGGTCTGAAAAAGCCTACAACCCTATTACAATGCGAACCACCTGCTAAAGGGATATAAATAATGGTTCTGCACAAACACATAGGCATAAGAACCACAGATGATTTTTTTATTATTGAAGTACAATTTAAATACAAGAACAGTCCATTATCCTATTACGTGTAACAAAAATTGCTGGCTGGTTTTCTAGATAACTTGCAATATAGCGATCAACAACAGAAAATAGGCCTCTATAAGGACAAAAGTTATTGTGAAATGGAAGCATCTAGGAGCAATAACAGCCACAAAGCAGTAGACCACACAAACTCACAGAATGGGGCCACGGAGTGCTGAAGTGCACAGTGCCTATCCTCTGTTGAATAACTCACTATCGAGTTCCATCAGTTAAAGAACTGCATGATAGCTTTATGAAATGGGTTTCCAAGGCTGAGCAACTACACACAAGCCTAAGATCAAAATGCACAATGACAAGCTTTGAATGGAGTGGTGTAAAGCACACCACCACTAGACTCCGGAGCAGTAAAACGTGGAGTGGAGTGATGAATCACGCTTCTCTAACTGGTAGTCACATGGACGAGTCTGGGTTTGCCAGGAGAATATTAAGTGCCTGACTACTTGTGCCAGCTATAAAGTTTGGTGGAGGAGGGATAATGCTAAGGGGTTGTTTTTCAGGGTTTAGCCTAGACCCCTTAGTTCCAGTGAAGGTAAATCTTAATGCTTCAGCAGACCTTTTGGACTATTGTATGCTCCCAACTTTGTGGAAACAGTTTGGGAAAGGTCCTTTTCTGTTCCAGCATGACTGAGCCCCAGTGCACAAAGCAAGGTCCATAAAGGCGTGGTTGGGTGAGCTTGGTGTGGAAGAACTTGAACAGAGCCCTGACCTCAACCCCATAAAACACCTTAGAGACGAACTAGAACAGAGACTGTGAGCCAGGCCACCTCATCCAACATCAAGGTCTGACCTCGCATGCTCTTCTGGATGAATGGGCAAAATTCCTACAGACACACTCCAAAATCTTGAAGAAAGCTTCACAGAAGAGTGGAAGCTGTTATAGCTGCAAAGGGGGACCAACTCAATATTAATGCCTATGATTTAGAATGGGATGTCATAAAAGCTCCTGCAGGTGTAGTGTGTAGGTGTCCAAGTACTTTTTGTCCATATAGTGTATGTGTTCATTTCCTAATTATGCCAGATAGTAAGGATGCTTTAAAATCCTAAAATCCACTTTGTAAGGAAATCAACCAGTAATATTCATTTGATGTTAGTTAGCCAACTTTTGCTAGTTTTCTGAGCTAATCAGATAACAACAACAACAACAACATTTATTTGTATAGCGCTTTTTTACAACTAGTGTTGTCTCAAAGCAGCTTCACAAAAAAATAATAGATGGAAAACAGTTTATGGAAGGGTTATCAAAAAATAAGATAAAAGGAAAAATAAAAGAAAAATAAAAAGGAGTCCATGTAAGGAACTAAATCCGGGTCAGAGACGACAGTGGAGAAGAAAACTCCCTAGGAGTAAGAGGAAGAAAACTCGAGAGGAACCTAGGCTCAAGGGGGGGGGGGTCCTCCTCTGGTCGACCCCGGATGAAGAGGGAAAGACAGAGCTAATGAGATTTTATGATTTTATGACAAGATACAACAAAGAAGCTTAGAGCTAACATTTGAGTAACATGACCTAATTCATTTCAAACTAATCTAGCACTGATAACAGAGACCAAAATATTATTGTCCCATTGTCCAATCATAGCAGTTTTCATTTATTGCTAGCCAGATGTGTTAGCATGTAAAAAAACTGAGCACAGGAGGCCATTGATGGTTTACTTCAACAAACACAGAGTCACAGCTTTATTTCAGCTCTACTGTACAATGCACATAAAGCATGAAAACCACTGTAAAAACACACTGCATTTACATGTTCACTGGCTGAACTGTTTGGCTACAGTATTGTACGGTAACATATGTAAAGCTCACATTCTGTACAGTATAAGCATCGTGGCACAAGGCAATGCAGCTATTGTGTAGAGTACCATAGTCAAGCTAAGCAGGCTATCTGCTTTTGCTACATGATTGGCTCATTGCCTACAGATTAGAAGAACATCTATAAACAAGTTTAATCTATATAAAAGTCTTTTCATCTTATTTACATATTGTGAATATGTACAAAAGTAATAGAACAGGAAACAAATAATATTGTAACAAATAATCAAATACAATACATCTATAAAAAGTAATGAGTGTGGTTTTGGAAAAAAAAGTTTGGCATGTTGCGCCTTTATTAAAACAGAAAGAAAATGTCTGTTAATTTTTCACAAATGTACCGTATGTCCACTCACAGAGCACTCTGTCAGCATAGAGGTCATGACACGCCAGTATTTATGTGTACTGAAATCATATTAGTCCATATTCAGCTGACATGTTGAAGCTCGGGAATGTTTCCATTAATGTAAGCCTAATGGCTTAATGGATGTATACAGTACTGTAGTCTATTTCATTCTCCATAATCATTCTCTTTTTAATGCACTGGGTCTAAAAAAAACACTATGTTTATTTAAGTTTCAGAATGAACAAAAGAAGAACTGCAAAACTATCCCCGGATGTTATAATCAGGGTTAGGAGAGTTACAGCTTTCCGCAAGGGGGAGCCATAAGAAGTCAAGTAGGTTTTGTGTGCATTGCTAAAAGCTGGGTAAACTGGTTTCTTAATAAAGGTCAGCTTTAAATTTCAACATATCCTAAAGGATTCACTATTAAGATGCAACATAGAAAGTGAACGATGCACTACGTAAAAGTCCTACAAGCCTTAAATGTGTTTATGCCACATGTGGTAGTAAAACCGGTGTGTTAATGTTACCACCATCAGCTTACAACACATTGCAAACCCCACAGATGCATTATATTAACCCCTTGAATGGCCACACTTTTATAACCTAAAATAGCCAGTTTGCATTGAAGTTCCTGTAGTTACTGAATAATAAGCCTTAGTATGTAATAATCCTGGGATTTTAAGAGGTTAATGGTGATAATAGGATAAACAAAGACCACTTAAAAAAGTGAAGGATTAGGTTGTGGAGATGACCACAGGAAAGAAAATCACGTTTTGTAATTTTTACAAATCAGATTATTGTCTTTATTTTTTTGTTGTTCATAACTATAGCAGTTAGCTTTATTTTGTATCCTGATTACGTAATGAATTTAGTATGTTGAAAGTCAACTAAGAATCTTGGGCCACATGCAGAGTAGTAATATTAGCAAACAACAGAAAAATTAATGAAGCTGATAATGAGCAGCTGGCATGTTTCTTCGACTTCTGAGCTGAAAGAGTTGAGTAACTGTGCTACTTTTTAATCATTACATTTTTCAATTCAAATAAACTGCAAACATAAAATAAGAGTGATTAACAAGATTGTGAATTGGCTGGTCAACATTAAAAGGATTAACTAAAAAGAAAAAAACAGATCATGAAACATTTGCTTGTATTTTCAACACCAGGCTATGAAGTCTGTTACTTGTTTGATTGTATACGTGGCAAGGCCAGCTATTTTGGTTGGTCAAAAATGAACAGTCCTGGAACTAAAAATGACCAAAGGGTATTTACACTCGTTTGACTGGTAGGCCCACGTTTCTCTTCAAAACACAGAAATTCTGGTCTATGGGTGAAGTTTCATGACATATACGCTTAAATTTGTTTAAAGAAATACATAGATCTACAAACATGACTGGCTCATAAATGGAAAAGAAATCACTATACTTGCAAACACAAAATATTCTACACCATGGGTTAGAGCTCTTCGATTAATTTATCCAAAATAAATTCATTTTGTTTGGGCACATATTTGATCATAAACAAGCAGAAAAAATGACTGAATTTGGTCAAGCTATTACTTTTTAGAAAATAAACAAAAATATAGCTGTATCAGTAAAGTGCTGGTGAGTAAATATTCTTATGTAGAAGGTCTTCAAGAGTGAGTAGAATATATTGCACTGAAAAAAATGACTGATAAATCTTTATCAACTGCAATAATCTGCACATTCATAGCCAACATCTGCAAATAACGTACCTCCGCCATTAATCCCACCTGTATCTCAGCTGTGCAAACCTACACTGCTACACCAGTTACCAGATAGAACTGTCTATCTATGTTAAAGTGCAAAAAGGAAAGATTCAGAGCTAAATTAGCATTACTCTAATAAACATTTCAGTTTGTCTAATGTTGACGTGTTCCAAAAATGTCATAATAAGATATATATACATGTATATATAGGTAATAGAGTCAAGGCCAGGCAGCATGACACAACCTTTTCTCCTTTTAATGTTGAGGGATATCATAGTAACATCTGTAAAATAGCTTATGGATAGATTCTCACCTTTGGGATGATGTTAATTTTGGATATAATACACACCGGCTACCCTACTTTATAAATGTTTACATAAAAAATAACAAAGATAATGGAGTTCTGATAGAAAAATCGAACAAATTTTGTTTAGAATGTATCCCAAGGCTCTAGAAAAGCAAAAGGTTCTAGAAAAAAGGCAGAGGTTTTTGTTAGCATGTTTGCTACACACTAGCATGGTGGACTAGCAGCTACTGTACACAGGAATGCAGCACGAGGATCGAGTCGCCATCTCCCGATGAGCCAAACTCAGAAAAACTGCACTACCAGAGGAATTCCAACAAGAGGCACTCGCACACACTGAAACGAGTGATATCCTTTCTCTACAAACGCTAAAATCTCCAGCTTTCACTCAAGACGTGCAAGTGAAGCCATGTCAAGTCCAACACTTCTTCAGATTTTGTTTATGTGCATGTGTACATGTTTACAGTCTGTGCAAGTCTTACGACCTCTGAGAAAGCTATTTATCTGGGTAGCATGTATCTCTTCCAAAAAACATTACAATAAATACAAACATCAATACAAAAAAAACTACATTGACATATCCATGCTATAAACACCATGGCTGACATCATATACCGTCATAAGTTGTCATGGCAGATTTTGTTCAGTAATATAACAGGGTCATGTTATCATTGCTGATTACCGTCATGACGAATGCAATGGCAGCTTAAGTCACATGCTACATGCTCTAGTTAGCCATCAAATATAATAACATCAAATATAATGGCATCCGTCATGACAACAAACAGTAAATGATAACATGACAATGAGTGTGTTTACATGCACTTAATAATCCGATAACCTCAGAAAATCCGATTTTGTCAGTAATCCAATCAACGCATTTACATGCACTTGAGGAATCAGATAACGTGAAATTCTGGGTCTACATGAGTCGGGCAATAATCAGATTTCTGCTTTGCAACCAGCCAATAAACTCACAGAAGAAGACATGGCATAAACGTAAAGTAATACTCAAACTTCATGCGGCAGCTTTTTTTTTAAACACTCACCACTTTACCTGAAAATATGAACATACATCATCTAGAGGATGAAAAATATTTAAATTCTTCATTTCGTCAAGCATGTATTTGGTTTAAGCATCGCTCTAAAAGTGTTATGGTGCCATCTTGTGGGTGCTGTGCTGCTCACTTATTTCCGGTACCACAGTCTGATTTCCCACGTGTGCAGAGTGAGAAATCCGAAAGAAATCAGAGTAAGAGTTTACATACACTGAGAAATCTAATTACTGAGCTAAAATCCATCTCTCTTTATCGGATTTCTTAACTGGATTTCTAGACCTTAATCTGATCTAAGAAATCAGATTGTGATGTTTACATGACCATTTGAATAATCAGAAAACTGCAGAAATCTGATTATGATCATGTGAATGCATGTAAAGGCATTTACTGTTATATTTACTATATTTACTGTTTGTCATGACAACTGATGACAGCATATGTCATCTGCCATATGACATATGACATGTTTATGGTATGGTTATGTCAATGTTATGTAGCAGGATTCAGAAAAAAAGGAGCCATTTTTTAATGTCCGTCACTGTTTTAGCTAAACTGCTTTCAAATCTCTGCTTGAGGCAGCCCTCTATTTACAGTTACCATCCAAGATCTGTTTGAGCTAATCAATTCTTCATTAAGCAAACCTTTAAAAGTGCTGGAGCTTTTTTCCATAATAATTGTTTCCTAAGGACGTTTTTCAATACACATTTAAGCAAATCTTAGATCTAGAGGGTCAGCTTAGCTCAGATCTCTCTTGAGCAACCCCTTTGTTGCAGAACCACCACCTGACACATGCACACATCACCATAATGCAGATACTCCCTTCAAAAAAGCATCACTAATCCATTAGAGAAATCATTACATTCCATAATGTGGCTATTTTGAATAGCAACCAAATAAATATTGGCAGTAAAGTGCACTAATAACTCGCTAAACCACGTTTTTAGTACTGTAAAAAAGTGACATATGTAAGGCTCTGTGGAGCTCTTAAGTAAAGCTAATACCTCACTGGTTCAAAGCAATTAGATAGTGTCGTGGGTAACATTTACTCTTGAGATTGGGGTTTAAATCCCTGCTCAGGCAGTATGACTGTAATTTTATATTATATAACATTATATGATGTTTTTACCGGCAAAAACACATTTAACTGCCCAGATAAATAGTTTCAGACCATTTCCTTTGCAGGACTAAGACTTTTGCACAGCGCTGTATGTGTGTGTGTGATTTCAGCAGGGGGAGGATGACATCTGGTCATAGTCGGGGCACTTGAGCAGGGCGGGGTAGTTGGAGCTCATCTGCAGCGAGGCTTCACTGGAGATGTCCGAGGGGCTGCGGCCGCGGGCCCAGGCATCCGGGTGCAGGAACTGACCCGAGTAGTCGCTGCAGTTGCTGAGACGTGGCCGGTAGAAACCCGGGTGCGGCCGGTACATCTCCTCTGCTGTGTAGCGCTTCATGAACAGATAGACTGACATCACACCTGCTGCCTGCAAGACAGACATTATGACAGAAAAATACCTCATGTGTGAGGAAACATGGTGCATATTCTGTTCCACAGCTGACCTATGCATGCTCCACAAATGTGTTCCGTCTTAGCGACTGTTGCTACGTTGGACAAGCTTTAAAGAAAACTGGCAGAAATCCTTTCCAACCTAATGAGAAATTGTGGTGAAAAGCTCTTTGTCTAAATATCTAGTGTCTTTCTGTCGCTCTCCCTGTTATCATGCATTTTCATGTTTTCTGTTTTTGTTGTAATGTCAACATACATGGCAAGTACAATGGAGAACATTCTGTAAAGCTTGTCCAACCTAGCAACAGTTGCTATGAAAAAGTCAGCTGGACTGGGTTGCAATGGTTTTGCGTAGATTTATATGTACGATTGTGTGTAAAGTAGTCCTTTGTTACACTAGCTAGTTTCGAACTATTACTAAATTTGGTTGCACCACAAATTCTTAAGTCATGCCTTAACTAGCAACAACTAACTAATGCGTACATCACGTTAACATGATGAACATGTTCAGATCCAATCAGTAAACCTGCTGCCATGAAAATGCGTTGGCAGTCTGCTCTGACTTCTCCATGGAACAAAAATACAGCCTAGAAGAGAACAATGTGTAAACCGAATAAAACTAAATATTTATAGTCTTTGCCTGTTTGTTCTTTAAAATTTCCCTGAGAAAACCAAACATGCAGCTTTTTAAACAACAGTTTCTGGCTAACTGACAGAACAGCAGATCAGTTTAGCTGTTTGTGCAGCAGCTGTGTCTCACTGAGCTGGAGCTGTGGGTGTTTAGCTTCATGCTTGGAATTAAAACCAGGGTGATGATTAGAGCTGTACATAAAATCACAGCGTATAGCGTTTAGAATTTTTAGGTGAGTTAACCCAAAAAGTCATGTCTTCAGTCTTTTTGTGCTTTCTATGTGGTTTCTGATGGTTTCCCCAACACTTACACTTGCTGAGGGAGAGGTGTAAATATTTAGTAACTACTAAGCTCAAAGTTAAAACTAGCTTGTGGTGCAACTCATTCTGATGTAGTAATGCATAGAGCTGAACTTAGTAAACACTTGCATTACAGCTAGCCTACCTTTGAACTTATGCACAGCTGGTGCAACCGGCCTCTGCAGCCAGTTGCCCCAGTGCAATGTGAGTTTGATCGTAAGTTGGAGTATAAAGTCCAGTCTAAACCTTACGTCGAGAGTAGTCAGTTTAAAACTGACGACACACAGAATTTTGGTTGCACCACAGACACTTTCATTTTAACCAGCAGCATGTAAAGTGATCTTTGTGCAAAACACTGACGCACAGAATGACGTTTCCACTCTCAATCAATCAGTAAACGCTACCTGACATAAACAGGAAACATTACAAGCATGATATCCACACGCAGGGAAATCGCTCGTATTTCTGTTTTTTAGCCACTTTTACTTCGCTTAAGGTATGTCTGTCGTATTAGCAATAATTCAAAAAGAGACTGTTTTACAATGAAGTGGTGTCCTCAAAGCGTCTGTCTTTTGTATGTGTGTTTATTTTGTTCTGCTGCTGTAATTCTTCTGATGTTTAAACTAAGATCTCGTGCACAATATTTTAACAGCACTTTATCAATGAAGGGTCAGTAATGTTAGCAAAGCTACGGGTAAGGTAATCACTATATGACTCTGCTGAATAACAAAAAGGTAATGTTAGCTATAATCTGTTATATATAAAATAACCCACCAAGTTTTGGAATGACTCTTTAGAAAAACATTTCACCAGACACAAAGTAGGACTCAGGGCGCCGTTCCTGTTTGTGACTAGGAGGTCTGTGATCTTTTCTACCTCCGGCTGATGAAAACAGGTATAATCTATGCTGCAGAAGTGTTTGTCAATGCAAACCAAAACATATTTTGTTTTCTTGCAAGTTTTCCCATTGATCAAATTGACCAGCCATTTAGGCTGAACTTACACCTATTATAGGGTATGTGTTAATTTTAACTATGTTACTTGGTGCAACTGGTTCTAAATTCTAGTAGCTCGTAAACTTGAATGTAGAGGCAGTTTACATTCAAACTAGGATACAAACAAACTTACGTTCAGCTGGTGCAACTGGCTGCTGGTCCCTAAATTCATTCTATTGTAAATCTACTCTATTCTGTTGTATACTGTTCTTTTCCGTTCTAGAGTCTTGTTCTATACTTTTCCATTCAATTCTACACTTTTCTATTCTGTTTTTTTCTACTCAGTTCTTTTGTATCATGTTGTATTGTAATGCATTCTGTTATATTCTACTCTGTTCTTTTCTATTCTTTGGTCTATTCTATTTTACAAGTGAAAGCAAGCTAACACATATTAACATGTATTCATATACGGGGAAAAAATAAACTATAAAATGTGGCTTGTACAAAAGTTATGGCACATTTATAATGTTTGTTTTATTTCTTTCCAACATGTTAAAGACTGAAATTCATTTGCACTGCACTGTGTAGGCCTGTAACTGAAGCGAATAGAACAGAACATACTGAAGATCGGATTTAAATGAAACAAATGATGTGTTCAGCAACAGCAGGGGCTGCTTTACCTCAGTAAGCAGGAAGGAGATGGCTGCGAAGGCGAAGGACCAGCCGTACTTATAACTGAAATAGGCTTCATTCGTCTTTGTTCTGTTCAACATCTCATCATTGATGCTGGAGATATATAACACCAGACCAACTACCAGAGAAAGACCTGCATCAGAGAGAGAGAGAGAGAGACAGATAAAGAGAGAGAGAGAGAGAGAGAGAGATGAGTAAGAGAAACAGAAAGAGACAGGTGGGTGGAATTACAGTATTGTATAATACTTCCTTACTATTCCTTAGATTTTTTAGTGTAAAATAATTAATAAATGACTTGAGTTTTGAATATCATGCTTCATATTATATTACACTTAACTCAGACTTACACCTAAAACTCCTTACTAAGAAAACAGTGATAATATGTTATCATTAACATAGTAAATTACACAATATGCTCTTTGGAACATACCTTGGTTACAGTCAGCACTTCTAGAACATCAAAGAACTGCATTCATCATGAAAATGACTTATTTAGAGCAATTATAAAGAAGCTGTAAACAACAACAATCAGTGTATAGTTACTGCATAAACTACATAATAACAGGTAGCTGACTGGACGTCAGCCCATTATGACATCATTTATTTTTACCAATTGTTTAATTTGTTCTCCATTATTTTTTTTCAAAAGTTGAACATTTTCCATTTGTATTTTATTTTAACTTTTGTATATGTGGCACCACTATTTTGCTGTGGCTACGTTTTTTGCAAATTTCAGAAAAACTTATATTTACTCGATATTGCATATCGATAACATCTTCAGGTGTCGTGATGTTATATTTTTACCATATCACCCACCCTTAAAGGTGCACCCGGGTCAAAATGTCAAATCTAATCATTGCTTCATCTGTTATGAGCATGCCTATCGCCTCCTGCACTGGTGCTGCAGTAGTCTCTAGAGTGGGATTTTCTGGTTAGACTAGGAAAACCTCCCCTTCTGATGAAGTATCTTGAAGGTGGGAGGAATGTTTGAAAAAGTGGTTTGGGGTGGATAAATGAGGGTGGGCTTTTAAAAATGTTTTTCCTGCCAGCTGGCGAATGAGGAAAGAAGCCAGATAGCGAACATTACTGCTAAGAAAAACTGAATACCATTATTTTTTTACCAACTTATTAGCCTCTACTTCAGCGGCTATGCTAGCAGACAAGGTTCCTTTACTGGCATGGGGGGGATTCCCAATGGTTGTATGATGTATTTGCATAATGCATGCTAAGCATTGTAATGAGAGAATATTGATTAAAAAAAATCACACAAAAAGGAAAACAAATTGTGAATTCTTCCAAATCCATGAGGCTGAGGGAAGCAATGCAGCACTGCACAATATTACATAACATATTATATGCTATCAGAAGTTCTCTGTGCATTTAAAGTGGCTCAACTAATTGTTTCATCTTCACTAAAATCTTTCCAGTACTAAATCTCAGATGCCAGATGGTCTCTTTGAGACCACTCTTCATCTTTGAAAGCCTTTGGTCAGTTGTTTAGTACCTGAGAGGATGAAGAAGATTCCAGAGACGAAGGCCAGGATGGTGCGGTGGGGGCGGACGTGTCCGATGTTGTTTAGGACGAAGCCGATGAACATAAAGAAGAGGCTGACCAGCGGGAACGGAGTGGCCGAGCGAATCATCTCTGCACACACGAACACAAAGCAGACAAGAACTGATCCATACCTGATCAAATGCATTGATCACTCTGGGTTTCCCTCGGGCCATCTGCTTATGCAGGGCAATGATTCAGGCTTTATGAGATTATCACTGAAGAGGAAAATAATTAGAGGCAGTTTAATGAATAATTTAACCACATTAGTATTCATTTTCTCACTTCAGTGCAGCAATGATTAAATGTCTGCAACTTAACAGATTATGTAGATTATGTAGAATGATTCCAAATTTCAACTGTTAGATACAATTACAGTTTTAATCTGTGTCTCAATATTATATTAAATACAAGAGATACATTAGACCCAAAAGTCTGCAGACACTTGCTCAGCGTTTCTTCTAAAGTCAGGGTTTTTATAGAGTTTGTTCCTCCTTTGCTGCAGTAACAGCCTCTACTGTTCTGGTAAAGCTTTGCACTGAATGTTGGAACATTGCTGTGAGGATTTGATTGCATTCAGCCACAAGATCATTAGTGAGGTCAGGTACTGATGTTGGATGATCAGTTCTGGACACTCCAACTCATCCTAAAGGTATTGGATGGAGCTCCATCACTTCAAAGAACGCAGTTCCACTGCTCCACAGCCAAATGCTGGGGTCTTTATAGCCCTCTAGCCCACGCTTGGCATTGGACATGGTGATTTAGTAATGTGCAGTTGCTCCAGAGAGTCCCATTTTTTGATCAATGCTTTTCTATGGAGAGTAAAGCTATGTGTGGACAACTGAACACCTGTGTCAGCAATGGGTTCACCTTAAAGTAGCTGAATCCACTAATTTGAAGGGCTGTCTAACAAGCTGTTTGGCAAAAACTTTGTACTAATCTTTATCGTGTAAGATTTGGCATAGTACACTGCAAAAAATAATATCTTAACAAGTGAAAACTTCTTCTATGCAGGCAATAAATCTAACATTTCTCATTATAAGAATGTTATAAAAGTGATTAAAACAAGATTTTCACTAGTATCTAGTAAAAAGTGTCTTATTCCATTGGTAGATTTGTTTACTTGTTTTGAGAAGTAATGAAGATAATTTTGCTTATTGCAAGAAATAATGCTTAAAACAAGGAACATGATCTGGGATAAGACACTTTTATAAGGGAAATCTGCTTAAAAACAGTAAAATTTGTCTAGAAATAAGTTAAATAATCTTACAGTATTCTTACAACAGTCTCATAATGAGAAATATCAGATATATTGTCTACATTTAAGATGTTTACACTTGCTAAGATATCATTTTTTGCAGTGTAGTACCAAAATATTAACTTGCTGTAAACTTGAACTAACAGGAAGTGATAAAATGATGTTACTATGCTAATGTACATCATATGAAGCTGTGACCTAATAGGAAACTACTGAGTGTGCCCAGAAAAAATGGTTTATTTTCCTGACCACGTGCTGTGTGTCTAAGCAAGCATATTAAGGGTTTGAGGGTCCTCAAGCTCACTGGATATCAGTGCCCTGGCGGATCAGAGATTATTGGAAATCTTTTGACCTCCGAGGTCATGCTGTGCTGAGAAAGGTCCCATGTGACTTGGCTTGCATTTTATCCTGAGACACTGTTAACTGGAAGGAAAGAGCCAGTAATTCTGTAAAATCCAACAGGATTCACTCTATGTACAATTAAATGTAACCAGTAAATGCAAAGGTTGTTTTTTGGAGACTTTTGCTCTTTATAGATACTAAGATCAAGCACAGCTTAAACCTTTTAAACCCTATTAGAGATGAAATGATACAGCTTCTTCTTTATAATATCGATGCCAATATTGAAACTGTATGCTGATATTTCTTCTCAAGAGCTACACTAGGTAGGATTTGGGGATTTGGAGACCTCTCTGGTAGCAATGTGTAATTGCACACAACATGCAGAACACTTTATAAAAACTGCTGAGCTTTAAAATGCGCTATTTTAAATCAAAGCACTTAAAGGGGAATTTCATAGATTTTTCAAAATGTCTGCCTAAATAAATCATTAAGATGTAAACAGAGTGAAATGCTGTAGAGAAACTGTAGAGAAACTACAGTCAGAATTATTCACAGTGGTGGTGATAGGAACCAGACGTCCACCTCTAAAAGCTCCCTCACAGAAAGTTGCACGAAATGGTTATGAATATGCTGCCTGATATCTGAGACATTGTTTTATGATTGTTTTGAGAAGGTTTTGATGTAAAATGTACTTTCAAATCCATTCATGGCGGAGGAATATATGCAGGGCGTTCTAAGGCAAAATAGTCTAAAAAAAACTTATTTTTTTCATATTTATAACTATTTTACCATCAACATTACATAAAAAACCTCAGAAGACGTGTAGCTTCACTGGTGGTTTTGGACAGAAAATAAATTGGCTATATTTGTGTTGTAGACAT
Organism: Colossoma macropomum; assembly: GCF_904425465.1. Taxonomy (NCBI): domain Eukaryota; kingdom Metazoa; phylum Chordata; class Actinopteri; order Characiformes; family Serrasalmidae; genus Colossoma; species Colossoma macropomum. Next base: position 12,166,625 of record NW_023494789.1, read on the forward strand.
TGTGACCCCTGGTTCCTATCAACACCACTGTAAAGAAATCTGAGTCTGTACGTTTCTTTACCATTAACGATTTAACACCAAACCACTCTGAATGACTTTGTTTATATCTTAATTGATTGAATTATGCAGAATTTTTGGAAAATTCCCCTTTATTAGAGTTTGTTTTTTGCTACGAATCATCTGCACTCTTCTCATCTCAACTCATAGGGTGATGGATATTTGTAAACCTTGAGTTAGAAACAGGCTCACTGCCTCAGAATGTGCATTTTTATAGCTACATCATTCAGTGCTACAGTTTTTCCCTGTCAGCATCTCCCAGCCCAGCCCAGTTTAACACATCTACATGCACGTACAGCACGTACACAGCACATACACCATAAACACCTACAGCTCAGCACTCAGCCTTCTGTGAATAACTCCACGCTCCTCTTAAAGGCATAATCAGGACACTGTTAGAGCTGAACTAGCTGTGCACAGAGACGCTACCCTACTTTAATAACATCACTGTAATGTCCAAACCTTGTGACTTCATGATCATGCCATATTTTGTGATAAATAGATCAATAGAAATGGTTCAAAATTACTTGAAATAAAATAAAGTTGAAGGGCAATTCCAAATTTTCTGCATAATTCAGTGGTTGATGTAAATAAAGTCATTCAGAGTGGTTTGATGTGAAATGCTATAGGCAAGCTCCCTCACAGAAAGTTATCACATGAAATTTGTTTTATAATAAAGGCCTAAAATGTATTTATTAAGGTGCTGCACGGTGGCGCAGTGGGCAGCGCTGTCGCCTCACAGCAAGAATGGCCTGGGTTCGATTCCCGGCTGGGCGACTAGGGTCATTTCTGTGTGGAGTTTGCCTGTTCTCCCCATGTCTGCGTGGGTTTCCTCCGGGTACTCCGGTTTCCTCCCACAGTCCAAAAACATGCAGTCAGGCTGATTGGAGATGCTGAATTGCCCCTAGGTGTGAGTGTGTGACTGTGTATGTCTGTCTGTCTGCCCTGCGATGGACTGGCGACCTGTCCAGGGTGTATTCTGCCTTCCGCCCAATGACAACTGGGACAGGCTCCAGCACCCCACCACGACCCAGAAGGATAAGCGGTTTAGATGATGTATGTATGTATGTATGTTTGTATTTATTAAATTACACTCATAGTGGAAAGGTACATGCAGGGTGTTGTAAGGCAAAATAAGTCCCAAAGAAGACTCACTGTTTTACCATCATCAACATTGCAAAGAAAAACTCAGAAGACACATGTGTGCTGACTGGTGGCTTTGGATGGTATATAAAATGACTGTATTTGTGTGATAGACATGAACCATTTCACCACTGAAACCCCCAAAATAAAACGTTGTGGCTCCCAGGGTGGTTCAAACAAAGGACAACATGGCCTTGGGTTCCTGATCCGTGCGGTAGAATATAAACGCTACTTCAAAACGTACTGTTCACTGTTCACCCAGTCCATATATGGAAATCGAGAGGCAAAAACAGCCTGTTTTGATTTAGTTTTTGTAATGTCATTGTAATATCATACACCAATGCCTTTGGACCGGACACCATTTGAAAGTAAGCTGCAAAAACAGCCTGTTTTAAATTTGTTGTTTTTTCAATGTGATAAAAGCCAGTCCATTTATATTTTTGAGGCTATTCACCTGCAGTTTAGCCCCACCCATTCAGGCTGAAGTTATAAAGAGTGTTTCGGCCCAGCACAGTACAGGACAGCCAATCAAAACATATCTCATTTACATATATCAGTTTTAAAGTCACAGTAACAAAAATAACCTATTTTCTAAAGAGAGGATTATGAAAGAAATAAATCATGACTTTTGGGACATAAAACCATACCAGTGTTAAAAGACTATCTTAGGGAAAAAATACACTATAAGAAGATTGTGTATAGGTATATGGGCCCTTTAACACACAATAGAAAGCAGGGGCAGTTTCTCTCTTTGTTGTGATTTCAACACTTATCAGCACTCAAGAGTTTAAACCAGATCTAAACCAAAAGAGGTCCAGTATGAACTTTTAACAACAGTTTAGACAATAAAACTTTCAAATCTTTGTTTAAAACCTGCTTTTCATATCAAGGAAGACACTTTAATGAACATGAAGCTGAGTGATGAAGATGGAATGTAGACCTTGTGGGTAGATCTACTCCACTCTTAAAAAAGATGGTTCTTTATTAGGAAAATGGTTCTATATAGAACTATGAACATTCAAAGAACCTTTTGTACAATTAAAGGGTTCTTCAGATTGAGGGAGAATGTGCTGTAGATGGTTCTATCTGGAACCCTTTTGAAAAGGGAACTACAAGCTTTTATCTTAACAACAGCAGAGCCCTTTTTTGGTGCTATATAGAACCCTTTTCAAAAAGGTTATGGAAAGATGGTTCTATCTAGAACATTTTTGAAAAGGGTTCTGCATCACACCAAAAAGGGTTTTTCTATTGTCACAAGCTCATATCATAACAACAGCAGAACGCTTTTTGGTGCTATATAGAACCCTTTTCAAAAAAGTGGGTTTTTCTTTTTAAAAAATGGTTCTGTATCACACTAAAAAGTGTTTTTCTGTTGCTTCAAGCTTGTATTGTAACAACAGCAGAGCCCTGTTTGGTGTTATATAGAACCCTTTTCAAAAGGGTTCTGGATAGATGGTGCTGTCTGGAACCTTTTAGAAAAGGGTTCTATATCACAGGATTCTACATTACACCAAGAAGAGTTCTTCTCTTGTTACAAGCTTGTATCATAACAACAGCAGAACGCTTCTTGGTGCTATACAGAACCCTTGTTCCATCTAGAACACTTTTGAAAATGGTTCTGTATCACATCAAAAAGGGTGCTTCTATTGTTACAAGCTCATATCGCAACAACAGCAGAACCCTTTTTAGCACCAAGAAGCGTTCTGCTGTTGTTATGATACAAGCTTGTAACAAGAGAAGAACTCTTCTTGGTGTAATGTAGAATCCTGTGATATAGAACCCTTTTCAAAAAAGTTCTAGACAGAACCATCTACAACACATCCTCCATCACTCTGATGAACGCTTTCACTATGCAAAGATCCCTTTGGGTTGTTCGGCTTCTTTGAGTCTTTGTTGTTCTAAACAGAACCATTGTCTTTACTAAAGAACCCCTGAAGAACCATCTTTTTTAATGATGAACTCAACTGAAAAGTAACAGTGAAAATCAAACACAACTCTACACATTTTAAAAGAAGGCAGTGAAGATCTGTGAATTTGGAGTTTTACTCCCTCATAGAACCTTTCGAATGTTGTTACAGTACTGATAGTATGAGATCAGCTTTAATAAGACGCATCACTTACTCAGGACGCTGACTGTGACATCTGACGTTAAGTGGACGTTGGTGGGCATGATGTACTCGATGGTGAAGCAGCGTCCCTTCTCTTTACCTGCAACACAACATTAATCAGATCACACACGGCAAACAGGGCCACATGTTACACAAGACTTAATGCTCTGAGAAAGCAGTGCAGCTACGATTCACTCTGGAGGAGAATTATCTGGAAACAGAAGCATTAGCAACATCATAAAAGCAGTAGAGGCAGAACATTTCAACTATAGGAACTGTTCAAAAGGGGAAGAAGGAACTGAGAGAGAGAGAGAGCATGACAGAGAGCAAGAGAGAGAGAGAGTATAGTGTATCAAACGCCTTATTGCTGCTTTAATATTATTGTATACTGTAATACATTAAAATATACAGTATCGTCAGCTTTACTGTAAAACTAGCTGCCAAAATAACTTTTTTGAAGCAGCAAAGGATCATCATCCTCTCCACTGCAGTTCAGTTTTTTTTTTTTTACTGTTTTTCAGTTTTCCATCATTTAAATGCATTTAAAAGAACAGCTGAGTTACACTGATCTCTGTTATCCAGAGTAAACGTAACACATTTAAACTAGTGACAAAAGTTAGTTAACATTAGCCTAGCTAGCTAACACTTCATTGTCTACGGGATTTGCAATGTCATGTTAGCGCCAAGCTAACATTCACTTTCCCACTGTAAGGTTAATACTATACAGTTCTAGCTTAAATATTGACTTTTAGAGCTTGTTGTACATACATGTAACATTTTTACTTTATTTATTGCAACTTTACTTAAGTCCCTAATTAAATAGTTAATACATCTGTCAATATTATAAGTGCAGGCTTTTAGCCTGTTAGCTTTTAAAAGAATAACTGGTTGTATTTCTTTTTAAAAAAAATGAAATGCAATAATTGCTTTAATTAGGATTGTTTTGCTCTTTAAAAAATATTTTGTCATAATTTAATGGCAATTTTAATACTGCCGTTTTAACACTTTCATTTCAGTTCAGTTTTGTAGTGCAGTTAAAAATACAGAACAAAAAACAAGCATAAGTGGTGTAAATATTGATTACAGTGATTACCTGGCAACTCTGCTGCCAGGAAGCTACTAAAAATATACAGTAATTACAGTAGCTTTTCACAGTATGGTGTAAAAGTTAATCCGCAGGCCCATATGCTAAGCCCCCGTTAATTTGAGACACAACCACAAGACAAACCCACCAAGATTTGATGTTATTGCACAAAATATCATTCCCATGCCAGAGTAACCACACATCATCTTCATTAACTGTTATTTTTATTATTTTATTTTACATACTACTACACACCAGTGCAGGCTGTTAACACAAAAGCAGTGAAGTGACAGACAATAGAAAATCATCCAAACCTCATAGCAAGACACTGCAGACTTGATGCCGATGCTAGGCAACGACTTTGTAGGAGACGATAAAGCCATTTAAATGTTTTTACTTCTTACTTTGCGCACAAACAGAAAATGGATACTTCTAAGATTACATTTGACCGACAGCCAATTTGGTCAGACTTTGAAGACGAGACTACACTAAATTCCCAAACTGTCAGTTGGTCTGTGTGGAGCTGGAGAACAAACTGCCGGCTGTGCAGCGAGTGAGCAGAGCTCGTTACTCTGACGTAGCAACAAGCTGCTTGTTAAGGAACTATAATTTGGCGAAAGGAACTGCTGATATTAAAACATATTAAATGCCACGTTCACGGCCCAATTTATTTATTTCTTACTTTATTTATTTAACTATTGTATAAAAGCAATAGAACACTCAAGGTTGTGCGTTATTGCTATAACATCACGGCTGTGATGTTGTTTCGCAATAACACTCCCTCTCGTGTTCTGTTGCTTAAGTGATCTACTCTGTCAGGGTTTGGGGTGTTTTTCCTCTGCAGGCACATCTTTTGTCTGTATATGCCTAACAAATTTAAAAGCTGTGTATAGGAAATGCTGGCACACTGTGGAGGAGGACTAAGAAAATGAGGTGGAGCATAGAATTGCATTGAAGAAGCAGAGGGGACATGCAGTGATAACATGAAAGGCAGAGGTGACTCAAGAACCCCCTCAAAAAAATATGGTCCATTATGTAAGTGCATACCCTGCATACCCAGGACACGACCTTAACCTCGGCAAACAAAAGGCTTTTTATCATTAATTAATATAGTCTTTAATAGCAAATAATCCACATTCAGTTCACTCTCATAACCACATAACCTACACATCATTTTCACAGCAGGTACTGAATGAAGTTAATAACTGAAAAATAAGCCTTTAAGAGTTAAAGTATATTATATTGCAGTTTCAGCTGGGGACTAATGAAAGCTCAGAATCCTCCATATCTGGGGAGAAAGGGATATTTTTGATGTATTTGGGATATTTTCCCGGTAAGTACCCATTATAGCTGCTGCTCAGCTGGTAAATAACTGCTCCAAACCTGAGAGAGAATGGCAGACAGATGAAATGATGCAGAGATTTTCAAAAATGGATTTATAATGCTCCCTATCACCATGGCACCCGCAGAAATGGATTAACAGGAAAGTGAATCAAATTACACTCCGCCTGCAACTTTCTGAATTTCATAATGTGCATATAAACAATGTAATTTTGCCAGAGAGTAAGAGATTGAGCACATGTGCATGTAAGAGAGACAGAAAAAGCTCTCTCACTTTATCTGTCTCTCTTTCTCTTTTTCTCTCACTACCTGAGTAAAATGATCCCACAAAACCAATTCCAGAATAGTTGGAACATAAAGTGAAATGAAAATAACAGTGATGATGGTGTTTCTAAATCTATTTTAAGCTATGTTTGAACAAAAACAGTAGACATGATGAGACAATGGCAAAATGTGTAGAATTCCTAAACTTATTAACTTCATTGATTTTTGTACATATACATTCATTCTGAAATTGATGCCTGCAACACCTTCGGAAAAAAAGTTGGTACAGGTGCAATTTAAGACTAAAATATCATGAAATGTCCAAAATACATCTAAACAGGTGATGCAATTATGTTTGGTTATAAAAGGAGTCCTTTATGAGCAACTTTGCCACTTTGCCAAAAATGCATCAGTAAAAAGTCCAAAAATAATGTTCCTCAACCGGGAATTGCAAGGATCTTCGTTATTTCACCTTCTACGATGCATAATACCATCAAAAGTTTCAGAGAATCCAGAGAAATCTCTGTACATAAAGGAAAAGGCCAAAAACCATAAATGAATGTCTGTGACCTTTGTTCCTTCAAACCATTGTCAATAAACACTTTATCACTGCATCCACAAGTGCAAGTTAAGACTGTACTATGCACAGTGGAAGTCATATATTAACAGCATCCAGGAACACTGCCGACTTCTCTGGGCTTGAGCTCGTTTGAAATGGACTGATACTCAATGGAAACATACTGTAGGCTGACGGATCCACGTTTTAGACTGTTTATGGAAATAATGGATGTTGTGTTCTCCAGACCCAAGAAAAAAAGGACCATCCAGATTGTTAATAGTATGAATTACAAAATCCAGCATCTGTCATGGTATGGGGATCTGTGAAAGCACCATTAATGCTGAATACATTTGGGAGCAACATGCGCTGCCTTCTAGATGCCATCTTTTTCAGGTACAGCCCAGCTTATTTCAACATGACAACACCAAATCACATCCTGCATGTGTTACAGCGGCATGGGTGCATAATCAGAGAGTGTGGTGGCTAGACTGACCTGCCAGCAGTCCAGCAGTTTCCCATTGAAAACATGTGCTTTATTAAGCTATAAAAAATGACAACAAAGGCCCCAGACAGTTCCACAGCTGAAGTTGTGTATAACAGATGAAAGGCAAAAAATTCTGCTGTCAAAATTGGATCAACTGGTGTCTTCAATCTCTATATGATTATTAATTGTTTTTAAAAGGAAAGGTGATGTAGCACCATGGTAAACATGCTCCTGTCCCAACTTTTTTGGAATATGTTTCAGGCATCATATTTAGAATGAGTGTATAATTTAAAAAAATGACGTTTATAAGGCATTGTTTTTGTACCATTTCCACTTTATTGCAGGTAAAACAGAATTTACAAATCACTGCTTTTTATTAGCATTTCACATAATGTCCCAAATTTTTTGGAATTGGGGTTGTAATAGGGGACCACTGAGGGACCAATGGCAACACATTCTAACTAGAGCAAATTGTTTAAACCTTCACAAGGTTTTGAACTGGCTTCTACACTCACTGTCAATTTTATTAGAAATGTCTATCCTGTACTTCTGCTCACTGCCCACTTTATTGGAAAGCCCTATGTTCTATTTTATGAATTTGATCTACCTTATAGGTCCACTATATATGTGTACAATTAACAATTACAGACTGTAGCCCATTTGTTGTAACACATAAAAAAAAAAGTGTCCAGGCTGACTTACATTTTTGAGTTATTTGAACTTCAAATAAAAAGTTAATAGGGCGGAAAAAACACTGATTCCTTTTCTGTTAACATAATATTCAAAACCCAATTAACTCAAACTTTTAAGGCAGCTCAAAGACTTAAAGCCAAAACAACACTTTTTTTGTTTGCAGTGCATGCACAATTTAGCTCCCCCCTTTAGCTCATTCATCATTGCTCAGTTTCTGACCACAGGACTGCTTTTGTTCAGATATTATTTGGGTGGCCATTCTTAGCATAGTAGTCTCTTTCTGCAGCCCCCCAGTGCCTGGAACTTTGCCAGTGAAATTGAAATCAACTTTGATAAAAAAATAAAAAATAAATAAATAAATAAAAAGACTTTTATAAATTTTGACCTGCTTGCTCACCAAGACAGGTGAAAATCCAGCTCGTTACTGCTTTTGTAAACCACACACAATCCATCAAAATATATTTCATCAACATAATTGAAGAATAAATGCACAGTTCAACTGCAGGAGCTCCAAAAGCTTGAAATTAACTGCATTTTATGGCTGCTATGAAGAAAAGTTAAGGTGTTAAGTTGTATAATTAGCTATTTTAGAGATGGGACCAGTTTTCTAGTAGAAAGACTTGTTATAGTAACATGTTGTCAGTGCAGTGGTGGACAGGGAGGTTCACCTTCAGTTAGAGCAAACCAACAACCAAGAACAAGACGCTTTCATGTACAGCCAGATGCTGATTTGTTCTGGCAGGCTGAGTTCCCTGAGTCAGACGCTCGAGGTTTCTGGGTCATTCCCTCAACACCGTGTGGCCGATAGGTCTACAGCAATAAGGCCACTCAATACTCCACTTAGTCAGGCCTGTTTAGCCTTAAATGGACATGAGCCAAGCCAAAATTCAGTTATATAACCCATTAAGAGGAAATAAAGCATGCATGGGCTTCCTTTAACCTCCAATTAAACGGTTACTACTGCAGACATTTTCCAGCATTTTTGGCTTTTGTTAAGAGCTCCAGACATTTTCCAAAACCAGTGGTCCAAAAAATATGTATCTGTGTAGAGGCATTATATTGACATGTATTATACAACAGGTAGTTCCAACCACATAATCTGAAAGATGTTCTACTCATTTGTTGTATCTGATAACAGCAAGTTTTCCCAATACTGCTATCATTCTTTAACAAAAGTGGTCACTTTAAACCTCTGGAGCTACTTTTTTTGGTAAAAAACTTAGCAAAATTAAATATATACATTTGAAACAATGTTTGCAATTTTCCTAAAGGATCAATAAAGTTCTTTCTTTCTTTCTTTCTCTCTTTCTTTCTTTCTTTCTTTCTTTCTTTCTTTCTGTCTTTCTTTCTTTCTTTCTTTCTTTCTTTGAGACCCAGAAGGATAAGCGGTTTAGATGATGTATGTATGTATGTTTTCATTATTACTTATGATTTGTATTTCAGCTTTTGTTTGTGATTTTTTTCATCATTTCAAAAATTGTTGCTTGAAGAGACTTTTAGAAACCAAGAAAAAGTTCCACATGTCTGATATTTTTACTGTTGATCCGCTGCCGCTCAAACTGTCTGAATGTGTCTGTGCCGACCAGCGTAGGAGAGCAACAAAAAACAGCATTTTTAAACACTATTTCTTTTGACTCCTAATTATAGGCCTCTTTAATCTCAGTCAAATATTTTGACCTTTTTCATTTTCAGTCCATTCATTTTTTCCTTCTCCTGTAGAGTTACCATTTGAGGAAGTGAGGTTTCATTCCAGCAGCGACAATAAATGTGTAAGTTATGTAATTATAAGAGTGATTATTTGAAGAGTGGTTTCACATACAGACCCTTAGGGTTTAAGGTATTAAAAAAACAAAGAGAGAGAGAGAAAGAGAGAAAGAAAGAGAGAGAGAGGTACCTGGTTCCCCGGTGGGCAACACTCTCTCAGGTGGTGCAGAATCTAGAAGAATAGACAAGAATCAAAGTCAACCTCCACCTGCTGCACCTCCATGTCCCTGCATCCTTTAAAAAAAGCCTAGGACTACAAATCCTATTAGGTTTTAGGAGGGATGTCAAAGGCTCGTCCATCAGGATAAGCAGGATCAGTCACGCATGCAGGTTTGAGGGGGGAGGATAAAACTGGAGATGATCGTTTTGCAAGCTGCATATGAAAAGACTGAGCTTTCATTCATTTAAAGGGAGAGCTTGACCAACCATGATAATGTGACTAACAAGGATAGAAGCGAATAGCCACCAGTTAGCATGGTGTCATTTGCATAATGCTAATTATGTAAATGGATAATTGCTTTCTTTCACTTTTGCATGATTAAATGTTTCTTTACATGGTGAAATGGTTCTTCAGCTTGATGGAAAACGGCTGTATATGGTTCAATATAGAATCTTTTAGGAAAGGGCACCAAAAAATGGTTCTTCTATTGCAAAAAGTTTGACATTGTAACAATCAAAAGAACCCTTTTTGGTGCTATATAGAACCCTTTTCTAAAGGGGTTCTATATGAAACCATCTGTGGCACATTCTCTATCAAACTGAAGAACCATTACCCCATGCAAAGAACCATTTAATCATGCAAATGGTTCTCTGAGTGTTCATTGTTCTACATAGAACCATTTTCTTTACTAAAGAACCCTTGAAAAACCATAATTTTTAAGTGTGTCAATTTTCTCCAAGGGAAAAATGAGTGGCGTTCTACAGAGTCGCTGCCATCATAGCTTTTTTTGTAAACTAAATGTTGCACATCCCATATGCATTTTAGAAATCTATTGTGGCCAAAGCACTCCTGGGATCTGGGGCTGCAGGAAGATACTGAAGATATCAGGGTAATATGATGAGTTATAAAGAACATGAACTAGTGCATAGAAACTACATAGTAAGAAGTAGCGGACTGGATTACAGAATCTGATTGGAAGTCACTCATTATGCTGTCAGTATTTTAGCCAAATTTATCAGACATTTTAAAAAGACTCACAACATTTCTTCCTTTGAGACATCCATATAAGAAGCAATTCAAAAAGATCTCAGTTTTTTTTCAACACATTTTATGCTTCTGTAACATCACTAACAAAAGTCTTAGGACAAGATTTCTTATTTAAAAAACAGTATTTATAGATTAAAAAATATTTTTAACGTAGGACAAACAAAAATATGGAACAACTAGAAATAGTACCGCAATAGCCTAGCAACACCTTAGCAACAACTGAGGTATCATAGCATTGGCCTAGCAACACCTTAGTAACATCTTGGTATAGCATAATAAAGGCCTAGCAATACTTTAGCAAACACCTGGGATACCATACCAACAGCCTAGTAACACTTTAGCAACCAACTAACAACAAATCAATGCCTTAACAATAAGCTAGAATACCATAGCAACCTCGTAGCATTACCATAGTAACTACTTGAAATTACTACTCTAATCGGCCACTTCATTAAAACCACCTCCTTGTTTCCACACCTATTGTCCATTTTATCAGCTCTACTTACCATATAGGAGCACTGTGTGGTTCTACAATTACAGACTGTCGTCCATCTGTTTCTCTGCATACTTTGTTACCCTGTTGTTCAATGGTCAGGACCACCACAGAGCTGGTATTATTTGAGTGGTGGATCATTCTCCGCACTGCAGTAACACTGACATGGTGGTGGTGTGTTAGTGTGTGTTGCACTAGTTTGAGTGGATCAGACACAGCAGTGCTGCTGGAGTTTTTAACACCTCAGTGTCACTTCTGGACTGAGAAAAGTCCACCAATCAAAAAGATCCAGCCAACAGCGTCCTGTGGGCAGCGTCCTGTGACCACTGATGAAGGACTAAAGGACGAGCAACACAAACTGTGCAGCAGCAGATGAGCTATCGTCTCTGACTTTACATCAACAAGGTGGACTGACAAGGTAGGAGTGGACACAGTGTTCAAAAACTCCAGCAGCACTGCTGTGTCTGATCCACTCGAACCAGTGCAACACACACTAACACGCCATCACCATGTCAGCGTCACCGCAGTGCTGAGTATGATCCACCACCCAAACAATACCTGCTCTGTGGGGGTCCTGACCATTGAAGAGTAACAGAGTATGCAGGGTAACAGATGGACTACAGTCTGCAATTGTAGAACTACAAAGTGCTCCTCTCTGGTAAGTGGAGCTGATAAAATGGACAGTGAGTGTAAAAACAAGGAGGCAGTTTTAATGATGTGGCCGGTCAACTTCCACAACTGCTTTTACTCTTGAGGCTTTATTAGCTGGCTTAGATCCAACTTAAAGTTCGTTTATCAACTTTTTCTTTCTAATTCTTGTTTGAGCTCACTTTTTTAGCTTTATTCCACCTGCAATGGTACACTGTCACAAAAAGGTACTATACAGGTAAAATTTTGTTCAGCAAGGTATAAACAATGGTCTTAACAGTTTTTTGAGGGCTAATAGGGTCACTTTCAGAGGGGGAAGGTGCATATTTGTACCTTTTCATAACCTTTCATACTGATTTAAAATGGAAAAATGAAATAAAAAGCCAAAAGTCAAGACAGATTGTATGGAATCAATGCAACTTAATACATAATTGCAGCAGAATACGAACTTTGTTCCCAAACTAAAGATACTGTGACAGTTTGCCTTTGTTCTGAGAGTGTAGAATGACCCAGCCATTGCTTGTTTTTCCACTCCTGTTTTTTCTTAAATAGTTTATTTCTGCAAAGACTGAACTGAAATGATTAAACTCATAGTTCTGTTGACTTTTACTGTACTGCTGTTTTGTACTGTGTCCTTTGCAACTTGTTCATAAACCTAAGAAAGACAAATTATCGTGATACATATTGCATATCGTCAAAAGGGCTTCACATCTTTCCCATATCGCCCACCCATAAATGAGGATGCATTGCATAGTATTATGCAGGGAGGATGAATTGCATAGATTTTTGTGGATAAAGGCAGGAAGTGGAGCTCAGGGTGAGTGCCACCGCAGCTTGGCTTTGGTGAGAGAGAGTGAGCGGAGATGCTGAAATGGAGCATGAGCGTGTGAAAGAGACTGACACTTTCCCTCTCTCAGCCTGACAGAAAGAGAGAGAGGAAGAACCACAGGGAGAGCGCCACGCAGCCTGAAAGGAGATATTCAGAATTACACAGACACATACAGGGAGAGCATTGTGCAGTTCAAATGGGGCAGCAGATGAGCGGATGATGAAAGAATGAGGAGAGACAGGTGTAAGAGAGGCTGTATTGTTCTCAGAGGCAGCAGCGAAGGCTGCGAGCAATTATAAGCTGTAACATGTCATCACTGCAGTGTTCACTGCTGTAAGTGTCACTGTGGGCACTGTTAGTCTATCAAACACAAACGAACAAGCCTTCTTAATGGAGCTTCATTGACACAAGCTGTTTCTTCATGACACTGTATAAGCTCTCAGGGCAGGAGAGGTGGCACTGTGCCAAGCTTGTCTCATAGCAAGATTTTTAAAACATAGATTCACAAACTCATACAAACTCAATATTGTGCAAAAGTTACAAATCACCCTTCATTTATTTCATTTACAGTCAAAACAGCCGTCAAGTACAAGTTACTTATTGTTCAGGAGATGTTTCTGATGAGATTAGATAGAAGATAATCCACTTGTAAACGCAAGGAAATAAAGCTACATAGAAAATGCGACTCCAACAACCACCTGGAAGACCTGGTAGACACCAAGACTGTCCCCATCAGATAAACAGCACTTAAAGCTTTCATCTTTGAGAGAGACAAGAAAATCAAGCTGCTTCAGATCTGAAAACATCCACAGGTGTTTCTTTCCATCCTTCCACTGTAAGAAGACAACTCAGCACTTTGGGTCTGAAAGGATGTGTAGCTGTTCAAGAAGCCCTTACTGAGAAAAGGAGACAGACACATCAAACAAAGAAGCTGAACAATGGACTGACCACCCCAGAGTCCAGACCTCAACATCACTGAATGTGTTCACTTGGATCGTGTGATGCAAAAAATGCTAAACCAACTTCTAAGACTGAACTTGTGAAAATATGCCTGTATATTTGTTTGAGAAACTGAAAGTGAGTCTCCTGAGAAGAATGGAAGCTATAATAAAGGCAAAGAATGACACACTGAATACTGAAAGAATCTTATATTCAGTTTTCGACATAATTTGTTTTCTTCTTTATTCCTCCAACTCTGAAAAATTAATAAGTTAACTTTTAATACTTAATGGCCAGTTAAACTGGACATAAAATACATGAAAGGGTCTCTGAATTTTGCACAATACTGTGCGTTCAGTGAAAATGTAGGTATAAGGTTTTGTTCTGATAGCAACAACATACAAATATGACTTAGTATTTAGTATTTCTTTGCTTAACCAATTACTGGAATTACATAGGGTTGCATAGTAGCTTGGAATAATAATAAAAAAAACTCATGTATGATCTTTAATTTTAAACTAAGTGTGACATAGAACCGCAGAGGTGACATTGTGTCTCAAGTTGAGCAAAATGGCTGTCCAAGTGGAGCTGTATAAATCCAGTGGAGACTGTGACTAGGCCTTCAGTTCGAGCCTTAAATGTCAAAACTCAGTCAAAAAAAAAGAAAAAACAAGAAAATAAACAATAATGCTAATTTATGTTAGGGCCCCTATGGGATTTCTAATAGTATGTTAGCACTATGCTGAAAGTGTTGCACAAATGCTCTAAAATTACTTGTAAAAACCTTGTTCCTTTAACGTCCATTCAGAATTACAAATATTCTTTCCTTCTGTAGAGTTACCATTTTGGAGATACAAGGTTTTGTCACAAAAGTGACAACATATTTGACCTTCTATGTATCAGCTTTACAGTTTTTCAGTAGGTATTTCTGGCATAGACCTGATGCCATTGTTTTCCATTCCTAACAACTAACTAAAACCTTGTAATCACAGTCAGTCCTGTATCTTTGTCTTTCAGAGGGCCTACAGTGAAATTTTTCCCACTAAGTTGCTCACATTGTAAATCAAAGTGTGATTGGTTGATTCTTGTGTCAGTTCCTAATTATGTTATTAATTTATCTAACATGTAGGGCCTTCAGTTCAGCTCCTGAAATCCTAATCAATGGGAGAGCTCACTTGGCTGTATCTTTCAAGACACCACAGAGAAAACAATCTTGGTTGAACTGTAAATGAATTGTACAATAAATAGATGTTAAACATTCAATATTTATCTAATTTATTGGTAAAAATATAAAATATTGTTCTGTGTAGAGGATGTGTAACTTATTTTCACTTAAAAAAATCCACAAAGCATAACGCAACTTAATTTGAAGTGTTCAAACCTTTGCATTTAGCAAATAAACTTTGCAGCAATGACCAAACTAGCACGCTAGCAAACACAAATGCAGACAGACCCCTCACCTGCAAGGAAGCAGACCCTCCAGAGGCCAGAGTGGAGCGACATGCGTATCTCCGTGCTTTGGTTTAGAGGGAGTATTATCCCCTCCTCCAGGTAGAGCCAGTAGTCGGTGCTGACGGCGATGCCCAGCAGGCCCAGGCTGCACACAGCAAACACACTGCTCAGCAGCGTCAGGGCCTTCCTGCCACACACACTCATCACCTCCAGTCCAGCACGGGGCACCTCACACAGGACACAGGAGCTGCAGCAAGACACAATGAGACAGAGTGATATACATGCTAGCTGTGAATGCTGTGTGCAGGATGTAGCTTAATATCATTGCTGTTCTATAAAAACCCTTTTTTAATACCAGCTGCTGTTTACAATGTGTAAACACTTTCTGTTGAATGGACCAACTGATCTGAACTGATCTACAATTACTTGGAATAAAACACACAGTGAAGGTAAAAATGCGCTTTCCTTCCACTGTAAACATTGTCATTTTAGAAATATGATGTGCTGTGCGAATTTGTTATGTATATTTCTATAGTCATGCTGACAAAACAATGTAATTTCACATGGTAGTATCGAAATATTGATATACACTCACTGGCTACTTGAGGCTAACATCTTCTATTTCTACTCCCTTTTTTTTAAATAACACTTCCATTCTACTTCCACTCACTGGGCAGAAACAGAATTTAACTGGCAAAAATTGACATTTAAACCAGAAAGAGAAAAATTACAGGCAAGCATGCAAAGTCATTTGCAAATGAAACAGAAATGTATCAAAAGGTACACTATATGGCCATAATAAGACACCTGACCATCACACCTATATAAGCTTGCTGGACCTTATATGGAGTTGCCTCCCTTTGTGGCTCTAACAGCCTCAACTCTTCTGGGAGGACTTTCCACAAGATTTTGGAGTGTGTCTGTGGGAATCTGTGCCCATTCAGTCAAAAGAGCATTTGTGAGGTCAGGTACTGATGTTGAACGAGAGGGCCTGTCTCACAATTGATGTTCCAGTTCTTCCTAAAGGTGTTCAGTGGGGTTGAGGTCAGGGCTCGCTTTGCGTACAGGGGTACAGTCATGCTGGAACAGGAAAGGGTCTTCCCCAAACTGCTGCTACAAAGTTGGAAGCACATAATTGTCGAAACTGTCTTTATATGCTGTAGCATTAACATTACGCTTCATGGAACTAAGGGGCCCTAACCCTGAAAAACAACCCCAGCCCATTATCCCTCCTCCATCAAACTTGCAAATTAATGCATTTAAAAATGCATTTTAAAATTAACATATCAAGAGCTTTTGTCAATTTTCTTAAGATGGCGAAAGATGATTAAATGAGGGCCGTTAGACTAAAGTGACGGACATTTGTTCCATTTAGAGCACTTTTATGAAGGGTCATTTACATGTAATTAAAATTATATGCCTCAGGCCCAGATAAAAAGGCCTCAATCAGTTCTACTTTCCTGTTCATTTTCCCGTCTCACTTTAGTATGAGGTGTTCGTAGAAATTATGCCATATATGGTGATCTTAAGTAGTTTTCTGCATAATAGCCTTCCAAATGAAACAAATGTACATCACTGTAGTTTAAGGCTCCTTATATCAGTGCAATGTCATGTTCTTTATAAAACATCCTTGATCATCTTTTCAATACTGACACTGTTCATAAATACTCAAGAATTGCTTTTTATTGCTCATTATTCAAAGTTTATGCATGCATTGTGACATCCCCATGTAGACAGCCTTCAGAGGAAGTGTTATCAAACATTCTTACTTAACATCAGTTAAAGTAATTTGAAATATTTGCTTTTCAAAAATCATTTTAGTCCTTTTGTCATGAAAGGTTGACATAAAAATGTAGGTATGAGGATTTGTCCCGATAGTAACCAAATAAACATTTGACTGAATTCATAGAATGGAAGCCTGTTTACTGTTCTGGAATCAGGATCAGGCCTTTGGCGCTGCAGTACAGCAGAAGCGTTCAGATTATTCACCACAAGGCATGTGCAGTGAAAGCTGCCTTCATGAGCTCATCTTTAAAGCAGACATACTTGTGGCAGATGTCGCCGGAAGATAAGCCAATCTGCAGCCAGCCTTCCAGCGAGTGGCTCATCTTTCTGAACCCACAGCAATCGACAAGCACTAAAAAGTGGGTTGAAAGGTTGTCTGCTCCAGTTTAGCCTGCTGAGTGTTTCCTAACTGCTCTGGCCTGCCGTCTATGTGTGGGAATGCAAACATCATTGATGACGTTTCGGCTGTGTTAACATGCTTCCGATGTTTGATCGGAGGCACTTGGCTGAACCCTTCTGTGCTGTTGTGGTTCATTGGCTTTGCCTTGCCTGAGGCAATCAAGCTGTACTAACGGACTGCCATGGCCAGGGAACTGTCTGGCCAATCAATGGATATTTAGTCGGAATAGTTTAAGTTTAAAACAGATTAGGGCTCTACTCATATCATTTGGCCAATAAAACTGGCTGATAATATGGTTACATGGCGCTACAATGTTTGCATCATTTAAAACTTGAGTAATCAATAATGTAACCGAAACTACTCGATTCTGTGAATCTTTTGACCTTATATCGGTCAATGATATGGTCCATATGTTTTGCAACAATAATAAAGTCAATTTTCACTTCCTTTGGTCTTGGCTGCACTGAAGCCTTCAACATAAAGCTAAAAGTAAGATATCATCACTGTCCAAAAAACTAAACATGCATGTCCAAAAAGGTAACTTTCCAGGAGAATGCAAAAAATAGCTTAAATTTTATTTTAAAGTTAATGTAAGTGATTTTATTTGATGTTATTTTGGATAATTTTTAGTGGCCTATTTATCATGAAATATACACCACAATTTTATTCATTTTATTTATTACATTTAGTTTTGATTATTTCCAAAAATTATGTATTTTATTAAACAACAAATTTACATTTTATTTGCAGATGTTTGCAAAGGCTGTGACCTAGCTTACTCGCTAACCATAAACACTATAAAGACAAGCCTAAACATATTTATATTAGATAATTATAGCTCACCTCAGCGCAGTGCTTCAGACTGATCTGTCACAAAAGAGGAGATATCTGGCATGATTGGCTGTGATTTATGTACAGCTATTGCTAACCAAGGAGCTAACCTAGCAGTTATCAAGCTGGCGAATTCACCTAATAAACAGTAAAAATCACAAAACTAAAGCTTATGATACTAAAGTTAAGTCCCCTGACTGACTATGTATCATGCAGTCTCCCTTTTGTGTCTTTATTTACAGCCAATGGGAAAGAAACGTTAAATTAGACTCTGGCTAAATCAGCATTTCCTCCATTCTAGGTATTCAGAGGTCAATATAGCTAAAGTAGCATTGTTAGCTGAAGGCACATGTTTAAGTTCACCAAAGTTAAACTCGATGCAAAGTTTTGCTCGTGTAATTTTGCTGGGCCTTTATTCTGGTAGCAATGGCTGTAGCCTTTTATTTTACTCCCTGTGAGTCTGTTTTTGCTGCTTGTTTCCAGCATCATGTCCCCGAAAGCATGTACAAAATACTGCCTAACCAATGGAAGAGCTTGCTTGGCTGTATCTACCTAGGTACCACAGAGAAAAAACCCTGATTGGATCATTTTCTGTTGAGCATTTCATGGATTTAGCCTACATCACAATACAACAGCCATCCTTATATTAGCTAAAAACGAAAGATGTGTATATTTATTATGGCAAATTTTCATATCAGTCAGGCCCTAAATTGGATGGGTGAAAATGCAACATATGTGCACATAGAAAGCAGAGCTGTTGTTTTTACATGCAATTTGCATCACAGCTCAGCTCATGCCAAGCCGATACACACTTGTCTTGGCAGATGAAGCATGTTTCTGTATGTGTGACTTCACACTAAGGGAGCTGTTTTACATAATGAGCTCTGCTGTGTGTTAGATGGTGTGTTTAAGGATATGGGAGACAGAAAACAGAGGACTAGAGCATAAACATGATTTGTGGTTCCTCAGAAAGCCTTCTCTGTACAGCAGTATGTGGAAAGCAACCCTACTTACATAAACATCCCAGTGATATACTGTATGTCTGACATAACCCATTTGCCCTCACAAGAGCTTGGAGCATCTGGTTAATGAGCACAGAGATGGCATCTATGCAACAACAACCCAGGCAGAACCATCTTCAGCTCCATTTAGAGTCATGTTAACTGACTGCATTCTTGACAGGGTCCTACCCCATGGCTTTTGAAGCAGCATCAACTTTTAATGAAACTCATCAAAGAAAGTTCCAACCTGTGCTTTGGTAACCATGAGGTATCTGCATGCTTTAATTCTTCACTACCCCGCTCCCCTGACTCAAAAAGCAGCCTCCAGAAATGTGGGTCCAGTCACGTCTAGTGAGAGTCCTCAAGAACATGAGGAAGAACCACTAAGAGGAGCCAAGATTCAAAAGGAAAAACTCCCTAAGAGCATTAGGAAGAACCACTGAGAGGAACCAAGTCTTAAGAGTAACCCATCTTCTTGGGCAACAGACAGTCCAGTTTGATAGAAGTAGGACAAGATAAAGAAGAGTAAACAGATGCACTGGGATCATACAGAAGACAGACCCAGGAGTAGTGGGTAGACCCTGGTAACACCCTGGTAGGACCTGTAAAGATCTGAAGGATCTGTTGGACATTTGGAGGACAATAGATTGAGGGAAGAAGTTTAATACAAGAGTAAGGTATGTTTACTACTTCCAGGAAGTAGTAAACATGCCCATTTTCATGCAAAGATGGGCACTTGTGAGGCTCGTTACAAATCATGACAGAAGAGGGTCAGGGATGCGTCATGGGTAATTCACTGCTGTAGGAAACAGCCGGTGTGGCGGGTCATGCACCCCCAGCTACTCACATCAGTGTTTTCTCAGAGATTAAGGTGAGACCATGAAGATGACACCTCATGGTTTTGAGGCTGTAAACACAGTTCCTCACAATTCCTACACATTTCAATGACTGTGTACATCACTATCTCACTGCAGGAGCCCTGAAGGCTTTTAGTTTGGTCATTGTGCTGCCCAGGTTAGCTGCAGCAAGACCCAAATCAGTCTGATTCAACCAGGCACACAGCCAGCCCTCAATAACCCCCTATGTTAGCCAGCGTGTGGCTGTCGGCTTCTGATGTATTCTTCTATTCGCTATGCTGCTCTTGTAGAAGAAACTATGACAATCAGACTACTGATGAGCAAGAAAGAAAACTGTGAAAGACTATCGCTGTAGGAGTTTAGAACACAATACAAATTAAAACTGCAGGCAGGATGGTTTGTCTATGATTGTGCAGCATTGGTGGACATATTTTACTGTGCATGCCGACACTAAAAAATAAACATCAAAAATTTAAAAAATAATATCCCTTTGCTGTTTGGTTTTTGTGTAGAGGTATAGGACCACTCAGAGTTCCTTCTCTACAATGATTTGTGCAGGTTATGTTTCAGAGTTGGACACATGCCACTATGGATGCAGCCACCTGCTGCCAGAGTGAAAGAATAGAGTCAGAGAGAGAGAGACAGAGAGAGACAGAGAGAGAGACAGAGAGAGATGCGCTACTTGTCATAAGACATCATTATATCTCTGTCACACATTGAAAAACAATAAAGAACCACTGCCTGTCAACCAGAGATTGAGGACTCAAGTCAGTGACTTGAACTTAAGCCGCACTCAATACTGAGTGCGTTTACATGCACGACAACTGCAGAAATCAGATTTTGTCAGTAATCAGATTGCTTGAATAATCAGATAAGGGGAAAACTCCAGGTCTACATGAGTCAGACAGTAATCAGATTTCTGTTTTTCCACCAGCCAATAAACTCACAGAAGAAGACGTGACGTAAACGTAATGTAAAACTCAAATTTCATACGGTGGCTTTTTTTGCGCCACTTTACCTGAAAATATCAACATACATCATCTAGAAGATGAAGAATATTTAAATCATTTATTTCATCAAGAAAGTGTTTTGCTGCCATCTCACCGCAACGCTGTTTGCTTATTTCCGGTACTGCCATCTGTTTTTTTTTTACACATGCGCAGGCTGACGAATCTGAAAGAAATCAGAGTAAGAGTTTACATGCACTCAGACATCTGATTACTGAGCTAAAATTCAGCTCTCTTTATCAGATTTCTTAATCATATTTCTAGACATTACTCCAATCTAAGAAATCGGAGTATGCTGCTTACGTGACCATTTGAATAATCAGAAAACTGCAGAAGTCCAATTATGATTGGATTATTGAGTGCATGTAAACACACTCACTGTTCTGCTGCAGCTTGCAGTGGCATGAGATTTGACACAGCTTCAAAAAACGAGCGTTTTATCATTACAGAAAAAGGAAAAATGCAAAACAACTTGAAATGCTTGACTAGTATGTAGTTTGGATAGTGATTATGCTAGCTAGTGCTATAGCTTATTTAGCTTCTTGTCATCTAATCTAACTATTTAGTAAGTCACAGAACACATTTCCTTAAACCATGCTAAAACTTCACCTGGATTAGCAATTATGCTAGTATACATGCTATACAAACCGCAGACTTGTTTGTTGTTAGAGTTGCAGTCTGGATAGTAAGTAGGTATGCTAGCCAGCACTATATCTAACTTAGCTTGTCAGATAATCTAACTGTTTAGTAAGTTTTAGATCACATTCCCTTAAAGCATGCTAAAACTTCACCTGGATTAGCTATTACGCCAGCTAGCTATCATACAAACTACAGACTTTAAACATTTCCTGTACTGCATGTAGTGCTTCAGTTCTGCCTTTCAGATGGAAGTTGTTTCTATAATGACAGGCAAAGTATTTGAACACATGTGAAACCTGATAGCTGTTTTGTAAAGGTTTACGTCTGCACAACGCCTGAAGCTAATAACAAGAATAAACTAAAGTTCTCTACTTAAGACTTGACTTGCACCCAAGGGACATTAGACATAACTCAGACTTGCATGAAGCGACTTGTGAACATCTCTGTTATCATTACTGTAAAAAACATCAGTGCTTGGACCCCTAAATATTTCCATTTCAGCTGTATAAAAAACACTATGGCTGGGCCAACTTGTTGCTTGAAAATCAGCCACCGTGCCTTTATTACCATGTTGGGGCAGAAACACTGTCACCTGTCGTTTGCAAATGTATCAATGTTGCCAAGATGCTAGGGAAAATGTTGAAGTGTTGACAATGCATCGAGGCATTTGAAATATGAGGAAAGATTACATATGTAGCAAATGACAGATTTGTATAGTGATTTTCTATATATTTATTTATTTGTTTGTTTATTTATTTTTTTTATGTTTTTACAACTGATGTAACTAGGTCATGTATGTTGACAGTTTGTGGACAGGGTTTGTACTTTTAGTGACCGTAGGTGGCATATATCCAGGGATTTTCATAACTTGTGGTAATTGGGCCCCCATGTGAGGATAGATGGGACATTGTGAATGGCCTGTTTCAGTGTTTGAGTGTTTACAGGCAAAGCATCGACAGGGCATACCAATGGAGTGGATAATGATCATGCATGTCAATTTTTCTATTGCACATAAAAATCTTTGGTAACACTTTCTATGAATGTCGCATTTGTAAGCATCTATAAACACATTTATAACATGTTATAATGTATTCATAAGGCATTATAAACATGGTTATAAATATTTATAAAAAAGAATTACACTGAATTATACTTTATAGCCATGTTTATTATACATTATAAATTGTTAATATTGTGCATTATAAATAGTGTTAATAACATGTTATAATGTCAGTGCCAAAGAAGTCAGCCCCAGCTTGGAGACTGTAAAGTAAAAACAAATACCAAGCTAACGGTGGTGTACATTACCTTTCCCACATTGGGTAAAACACTGATGGCAGCACTAGTTTAAAATCTGACATCTGAAGCTTGTTATGTGCTTTACTGTGTATGCTTTAGTGTTTCAGTAAATCCTTCAGTAAATACTTCAACTTGAAGCCTCACTCTTAACACTGGAGGAGGCTTTAGTACAGTATACTTCACTTTACTTAGAGTGGACTAATACAACTTATGAGCTCTTATAATTTGTTATGAATAGTACTTATAGTGTATTATGTTAACAATTCATAATGCATAATAAACATGGCTATAATGTATAATGCATTTTTATAAATATTTATAGCTATGTTTATAATGTCTTATGAATGCATTATAACATGTTATGAATGCGTTTATAGATGCTTACAAAGGTGACATTCATAGAAAGTGTTACCAAATCTTTTACCAATTGCATATGCTTAAACCCCATAAATTTGAGACTTTTGGTATCTGGGCAGTTCAGAATTCTTCAGTGCTTCTGTTCAGAATTCATTTTCAATAAAGACACCTCATCATTAAAGATGCATCATAAATAAATATGCATAATCTAGTTTCACAGGCACCCATACTACTATATTTACAAATGAGGGGGTAGCTTTAAATCATGGGTAGGTTTTCACTTCTTTTTTTTTTTAACTTCATACACAATTTTTACTTAATCTATTTGGTCCTTAAGATTCTGTCCTGCAACACTAATAACTTTTTTGTACGTTTTACCAAATTATCTCATAGCCTTTTGGTTCTTGAGATTTATTGGTAGTATGTATGTTGTGGTAAACCCTATGAGTTATGCTTTTATTTATGCAAGTCTTTCACAAACCTATGCCTATACCACCCTATTACACGATAAGTGCAACAGATTCCAGTTGCAAATGTCGCTTGCAGACTGTTTTGTAGCTCTCTTGCACATTAAGTATTTGCATATCACCAGCAAATGAAGCATGTTTTTGTCTTTTCATTCGCAGCTGTAGCGGCCCACTCACTTTCATGCATCTGGAAACATTGCTGCATGGTTGATGAACCCCTTCACAAAGGCGAGCAAGCTTTGAAAAGCAAATGAAAGGCATTGGCACAGGCCATTTCAGCGCTCCTCTGCCCTGAAACACTGGAGACCCTGTTAGTATTCAGCTTGGGTTGAGAGGAGCTGGTTGAACTCTTTGAGAGAACGGCCTCACGCTGCAGATCACAGCGGAGGTTTGATCTCACTGCCGCTCAGTTCCGTCCCAACTGAATATTCTGTCACAGCAGCATTAATGCTCGTGGATGCTTTAAAGGCTCCCTTCTCAGCTGCATCTAAATGAGAACAAAATGGTCTTGTATTGGCAAATAAAACAATACTAAGTGCTCAGAGATGTTTCACACTTATGTAAACGGTCTTCTGTTGACGGCACATGGAGAACAAGCCTGAAGCAGGCCATGGAATGTCTACTTCTATTGTGTTTGTTGTTTAAGACAATTTATCAAGAGTGTCTTTTTAATTTTTGATGACTGAACACATGTTTTTGCTTCTTTAGTTTGGAGCTAAGGGGCAAATGTAGCTAACAAAGAGTGGAAGCTTAGATCCCACCAATTAGCATAGTGCAAACTGAAAACCTAAATCATCACACACTTGCCTCAAAATACTTTGTGTTGATAGCCTCCTTCTGCAGGCCCCCTGGTGACAGATTGGAAATCAACTCAGATATTTTTTAGTAATATACTCAAATCATATATTTTTCCTCATAACTCTGTTATCAGATCATTGTCACTTCTCCTTAAAGACAACTGTGCCAAGATGAAAAGCTTTCTTTATATTAAAAAATCATGTATTGCTACAAGAAAAATTGTGAAATATATTCCACCAGTGTGCTTAAAGGTAATATATTTGACATTTTAAACATTAATATAGCAGCAAACAACTATTTTCTACGTAAAGATATAGTAGAGTAACAGTGTCCTGAGCAGAGAATAAAGTCACGGTGCCTCTGTGTGTGCTGTCATCTGAGCTTCTCTGTTTTTTGTCCTGCCCCGTGAACATGTCGGCCCTCCCCGTGTTTTGTTTTGCCCTTGCTAGTTGCCGCCCACATAATTTAAAGAAGAATTAGAACAAGAAGTGGGTGAAAAAGAAGCTGACTTCAGCTTCACTTAGAGCTGAAATGCATGAAAAGGGATGAGGAGGCTGCTCGTGCTATACAGGTGGGCAACATTAACTGAATTTTGCTGTTTCACAGAATCAATAGGTCAGTATAGTTTTGTCTTGTTTGTGAATGTTTTTGATAACAACTGGTTAGCTTCACTAACACTAACAACTGTCCATAGCGACAGTTCACTAACCCACTAGCATTAGCTACATTACTTGCTGTGTGGTTGTTCACTCTAATGTTATATCATGGTATTTGTATGTAAGGTTTGCAAAGGGTTTTATGGCCACAAAGACCCAAAAAGGCGTGTTGGCCTGGACTAGACACATCCATGAATTTGGGTAGTGGAGCTTCTGAAGGAGCACTGAAAGGAGGGTTTGTTTCGCTGTTGATCTCAATCATCAACATCATTCTCCAGAATTGTGTAGTGCTCCTTTAAGAACAAAAATACATGTAGTTCAAATGCGGAAACAAAACTGCATTTTATGGCTACTGTAAATAGGGGTAATCTCAGACTTGCTTATGTGGGTTCTGACAGGCTTCAAGATGACCACACTTCTATTTTAGTTACGCAACATACTTTTGACCATTTTTATAGATAACAGTGCGTTATACAGTGTCAGAAACCACATGACGTCTTCTCAGAGTGCTCTCTCTGGAGTGCCACGTGTGACTTATGTGTCATAGCTATGTACACAGATGCACTGGGATGGAGTTTGTGGATGACTGGAACAGTGGTCATGTTCTGATGAGAAAGGTAATGGGTTTTCTCTGCGTGGCTCGGCTCTTCTGTCAACATTCCACTGACATTTCCGTGTCATTTTCCATGAAAAGAACAATTTTCCCAACCATTTGGGTGCAGAAGGTAGATATAAGAAGTATATGGCCTTGGTGGAGTGGGTGACAATGTATCTATATATCTATATCTGCTCTCACAGCATGAATGGCAGACCACATGGGTTATTCAGAACCAACAATCATTTTTATGAAGAAAACAAATATGTAGACTGAGGGTAGATAAGCCATCTGCATGGATATTTCCAAGAGCCACTCTCAAAAGTAAAAGCACTTTGGTGAAATAATGACCCGAATAACACACATTTCCAAAGAAAAGTAGAAGTATTAAAGTAGCAAAAATAGACTTAATAACTGCAATTGAGCTTCTTAGAACAGCCAGCATCTATTAGCACTTGAACTGAAGTTTGTTAGGTGCTATTCTTCTATTTTTGGGATAATTTTGCTTTAAAATAAAATGCTTAACCTAGAATGTCAGACGTGTGATCAGTCAAAAGCTGAACAGGAACTGAATCAGCAGAATAATGTGAAACTGTAACCCAGAAAATGTTTTAAAAGCTAAATGTGAAGGGTTACAATGGAACTGAGTAAAGAGTAGATGACTGTCCTCTTACTGCAGATATACTTGAGTAGCTGTATAAGTAGTACCACTTGAAAATAAGATTAAACACTAGCAAGAGTTTCACACTGAGTCTCAGGTTTTCTGACATGATAATCATAAACATTTGAAATACAAGTTTATGAAGCTTTCTTTGAACATAATCAATGATAAGCAGAAGACCAACTTTTAGCTTAGTTAGCTATGCAGCTGCTTATCAAAGCCTTGACTACTTCAATAGCTATCGCTAGCTAACATTATTTCACTTTTCCTCTTAAATGTACTTAAGTAGGGGTAAAAGTGTTACTATTTGAAAACATGACATGCAAAAACTTTTACTTTTAAAAAAAAGTTTTACACTGAGTTTCAGGGAGACAGTTATGAAGCTTTCTCTGAAAAAAGTTACAAGCAGAACATTTATTTTAGCTACATTAGCTACGTTGCTGGTCTTTAGACCCTTAGCTAACCTCCATAGCTATTGCTAGCTGGTATTATATCACATATCACTTAATGTAGCTTCCTCGAAAGTTATCACTAGCTGACATTACTTCACATATCAAGTCAGGTAGCTTCCTCTATGTATATCTCTAGCTAACATTACTTCAGATATCATCTCGTATAGCTTTCTCTGTATTTATTACTAAGTAGCATTACTTCACATATCACCTCATATAGCTTCCTCTATAGATATCACTGGCTATGTATTTGTAAATGTATTTTAATCCATAATCTACTCATGTTGGAAGGGTACATGCAGGGCACTGTAAGGCAAAATATTCCCCAATAAAAACTTATTTTTTTCAGATATGTGGCCACTTTAATATCAATGCTACATAAAAAATCTCAGAAGGCATGTCTAGGTTCACTGGTGGGTTTGGATAGTAAATGAAACGTCTGTATTTGTGTTGTAGACATGGTGACTCCTTGTTCTTTTACCACCACTGTAGAGAAATCTGAGTCTGTAATTTTCTCTACAATTAACCACTTTACGTCAAACCACTCTGATTGACTCTGTTTACATCTTGATGACTGAATTATTCAGAAATGTTGAAAAATTGGTGGAATTACCCTTTAAGAGCTGAATTTCAGAAATAGTCTCATGCTAATTTCAAGTGTAAGATACTCCTTATCTAGCTAAGATGTCTCCACATCAGCAGTGTTAATAATTAAGCTAACTCATATTTTAACACTCAGAAGTCAGATCAGCTTATGCTATATGAGATTATGAGTAAAATAATAATAGCTAGTGTTAGCAACTGAGGTAGCAAAGGGTTTGAAAAGCAACTATGTAAAGATAACTTGTATGTATGTAAAGATACTAAAAGTATATTCTCTGGTTATCATTATTGCATGTACTTTCACATTTCAAGTGTTTTATTTTTATTTTTTTTATTTCAAGTGTTAGATTTTTCTAGAAAATATCAACACAACACAATTGTTTCCTTTAAGTTTACTTGTTTTGGCAATTACTGTATTCAAGTAATACATTTTATTCATGTGCAACTACTTGACACATTGTAATTATGTCAATTCAAAGCACCATTTTTCAGTGTAGTCTGACAGCTAGTTAAGTATATTTCTTCAAAATATATTAAATTAAGGAACAATTTAATCCATTTTATCAAGTTTCATCCATTTGGGTCATTGAGATGTAAACAAAGTCATTCAGAGTGTTTTTTTCTTATACTGAGAAACTTGCTGATTTCTTTACAGTGGTGGTGACAGAAATCAGGTGTAAATAGCCATTTTATTTACTAAGCAAAACCACCAGTGAACTTAAACATGTCTTCTGAGTTTTTATATGTAATGTTGATGATGGTAAAATAGTGGAAAATAAAAAAAAAAAAGTTTTCTTTGAGCACAATGCCCCACATATACATCTCAACCATGAACGGATATTAAAATACATTTTAGACCCTTTTAAAACTATAATAAAACAATGTCTTGGACGTTGGTCAGTGTATTTGTAATTTCTTTTTATAAGTGTGTGTGAACTGTGTAGATTTAAGAGGCATCAAACATTTCTGGCTCCAATGTGAGCAATGTTTAATTTGGCCTCAGTACTTTTCTCTAGAATAGAGCATTTTACATCAAATTACTTTATTACTTCATATACATCTTAATGAATTTATTCTACTGAAATTTTGAGAGATTGATGGGATTCCCCTTTAAGTACAGTAATGAAGGCTTCCTACTTCATTACTTTACACCACTGCTTGTACACATTTGCCTTGAGCGGCCCTCAAAGCTCAGTGTCCCTCCACTGCAGCGTGGGTGCTCATCTCCAGCTGTGTGGCCGTAAAACTGGGTCAGTCTGCCTCTGTCAGGTCAATAACACAAACACAGCCTCATCAGCTTCAATTAAAACCCTCCAAGCCCTCCACAGCTCTGCCCGTTTTCCTCTCCACGTCAATGATGGAAAGAACACGGTTCTCATTGAAGAGGGCACCAGGATGGGGAAACGTTAAGGAAAAAGGCCCAGGGATGATAAAACTGAGAGAATCTATGGGGTGTGTTTAGGATCAAGCTTGAAGAACAGTGCGTGTCAGTCTGTGGCTGTTTTTTGTCTTGGGTGATTTGTTTTGCACTGGCTACAGATTTCTTTGAAAAACTGAAAGTGAGTCTCCTGAAAAGAATGGAAGCAAACCTGGTGGGGGGCACTGTGGGGGGCTATCCCTGAGATTTCAAGCCGATTCAAATCTGCCCTTGTGCATTCTTACATCAGTAAACATTCTGTCACCAAACAAACCCTGGAAATAATCCCAGGTTATCTTAATACCCGACTTTAAAACAAACCCTAGAAAGAATCCCAGATTATATTAATCCCATGCTATAAAACAAACCCTGGAAATAATCCCAGGTTATATTAATCCCTGACTTTAAAACAAACCCTAGAAATAATCCCAAACGTTATAACAAACCCTAGAAATAATCCCAGATTATATTAATCATGTGCTATAAAACAAACCTTGGAAACAATCCCAGATTATATTAATCCTATGCTATAAAACAAACCCTGGAAATAATCCCAGATTATATTAATCCCATGTTATAAAACAAAGCCTGTAAACAACAAATATTAAAACATACAGACAGAAGTTGGATTTTGTGTGGCGATGCTAACTATTAGCTGCTAATAAAAATTAAGCTGTAACAAAGGATTGACATACTAAATGCAGATAAACTGGATATTATATTTAGTTGTTTAGACTTCTGTGAAACTACCTGTTAAATGTATGTTTTTTTCCTGACACTGAACATTACATGATGCACTGAACCATTTCCTAAATAATCTTAATGTAGTGAAGCTTTATGAGGTCAGAGATTTACACCCTCCAGAACTACTATGAAACAAATGAAACTATTGTGCAAGTTCTGTAGTTATGAGAGTTATGAAGCTGGGGTCCACATGTTCACTCTTAGGACCAGTTTTCCAGACCCAGACTAAACCTAGACTAAGAAAAATTTCCAATGGTGATTTACCATTGGTGCAGAAATTTAGCCCAAGGCCTGATCCATGTCCAGGAAACCGGCAAGGGATCAAAAGCCCTGGACACTGCAGTGCTTGTAAGGCCTGTGTTTTTATATGCAGTGAAGGGAGAAAGTGACTTTGCTGACTTTGTTTACTACAGTTTAGTCTCCAGTGGGAGTATCTGGCTCCAGCTTACGGAGAGCACTGCTGTGGCTCTCCTCCATCTACTGCTGTCTGAGAGAGAGAGAGAGAGAGAGAGAGAGAGACAGAGAGAGGGAGGGAGGGAATGAGCCACTGACCCATTTCCTGAGTCTGTGCTTGCTAAGACGAGCCTGACTAACAAGACTGCTGCGGCCAGTACTGAGGGCTCACTGCTGTGCGTTTGCACGTGTCTGTAAAAATGAAGACGCTCATCTGAGTGTGTGTGCATGAGTGTGTAGTTGTACATTTAATCATATGATGTAAATTAATGAGCACATTCATAAACAAATATAGTGACGTTTTTATTTTGTATATACTGTCACCTGTAAAAGTTTAAACATCTAATAAAACTGAATTAAAATAAATTAAATGTTTTGTTGATTTTCAACATGAAAAGTTCCTATCTTCCTATTAAATATGGTCTTTTTACTGAAAATTCTAGTGCATAATTTCTATTTTAATTTATCAATTTATTTGCTAATGCATGTTATGTATTTTTTCCAACATGTTTAAAAAAGCAGTAGATGTGCATTAAAATGTGTTCTCTTTTAACTTATTTTCACTTAGAAAATCAACAAAAACATGAATTTTGACCAGGGTGCTCAAACTTCTGCATACAACTATGTGCAGTGGGTCTCAAAACAAACCTGGGGGGTGAAGGGCACAATGGGGGGTCTGGGTGAGGTTATATCAAAGATTTCAATCCCAATCAAATCTGCCCTTGTGCGTTCTTACACGACTAGGTAGGTTACCAACTACAAAAACAAACCCTAGAAATAATCCCAGATTATATTAATCCCATGCTATAAAACAGTTTACAATTCACTACAGGTTATATTAATTCCTGGCTTTAAAACAAACCCTGGAAATATTCCCAGGTTATATTAATCTCATGCTATACAACAAAGCCTGGAAATAATCCCAGGTTATATTAACCCATGCAATAAAACAAACCCTGGAAAAAATCCCAGGTTATACTAATCCAATGCTATGAAACAAACCCTAAAAATAATCCCATATTATATGAATCATGTGCTATGATGCTGCATTCACAACTCTGTAGACAGTTAGATGAAACTAAATTAGGATTCAGATAATTGCTTGGATGTGTGTTCTACTTGTAAGAGCTGATCATTTTGAATATGGATCTTTTTGGGTGTGTATGCATAAATCGAGAAGACACTTTCACCTCCGTCATTCAAACTGAGATTTCTGAACCCGTGTGAAGATTAAAGACGTCCTTATGAAAAATTACATTACCCCAGTGGGAAACTAATCCTGCCAGAATAGTACTTTATTCAGGTATTTGAATAAGGCATCAAATAAAGGAAGAGATGTGAAGCATGGATTCAGATAAAAAGAGAAGATTTGGGTCGTGGAAGTGACCACAGGGAAAAAGAGTGATGCTTTGCATGACACTAAGTGCTATTGTTTGTGAAAAAGAGCTAAAATGGACAGTGGACATCATTAAAATGGGACAAAATTCACAGGGGGGGCTGTCGATATAGTTTGCAAGGGGTGTGGGGGGGGCAACTAGCCCATGTGAGTGCAGTCTCTAAGGCCCCTGTTGGGCATCTCTGTTGTGTTTGGTGTGCCGCAGGTTTTCTCTGCTAACATGCATCTGTCAGAGTGAGTCTTCTGACCTACAAAACACACACACACACACACACACACACACACACACTCACACACACTGCCTGAGAGGATGAAATGACTGTCACGGGGAATCACTCCGTCTCAGGAACATCAGTTCAGCCTTCAGTTCATAAACAAGTGCCACTCTCTACTCTGTCCTTAAAGGAGGACGAGACCTCCTGTCCAAAACTGATCCAAATACCACAAACTGACTCTCTCTTCTTCACCTGTAAACCTTTTACTACCTCTGTGAATATGTACAGCAAGTTCTTCCCCTACACTCCACTACTTCACAGATTTCTTTACAGTGGTGGTGATAGGAACCAGGGGTTGCCATGACTACAACACAAATATAGCCATTTTATTTACTATCCAAAACCACCAGTGAACCTAGACATGTCTTCTGAGTTTTATATGTAATGCTGATGATGGTAAAACAGTGATAAATCCAAAAAAAAATGTTTTTCTTGGGGACTATTCAGTCTTAATTTTTAAGCGAAAACCTTCTCATAACTACCATAAAACTGTAGTATCTTTCTGTGAGGGAGCTTTTAGAGGTGGACGTCTGGTTCATATCACCACCACTGTGAACAGCTCTGACTCTGTAAGTTTCCCTAGAACAGAGAATTTCCCACCAAACCACTCTCAATGACTTTGTTTCCATCTTAACTGTTTAATTAAGCAGAAATTTATCAGTGTAATTGAACTTTATTGTGACCATGTGGAGTGTAGGTGGGGAGTTGTGGGAGGGGAAGTAAAATATGTCATAATTGATTAATATTATTACACGATGATTTACTCAAAAATTAGAAGACATTTTAGAGGCAGAACAAGTCTTTACATGACTGATGGAAGAACTTGGACAATTTTGTCTTTGTAATGGTATGATATGATTAATAGGCCTTAATTTAAAAGTTAAACTGCATATAACTGGCTAAAAAGCCGGACATGGAATTAAGCTTTATCTTTGTTAGAATAGGCTTAATCTGCCTGTACAGTACAGTGTAGAGTGTACATCCTCAGAGCCATCTCTGTCAGCCAGGGGTTAACAGAACGCTTAAGATTGAAATCTACAATTCTAGATCCTTTAGTTCGACAGTCGGATGAAAGAAGGCGATGAGCGTTTTCAGTTTTATCCCTGAGTGGACAAAGTGACCCCTTTCACATTCAGTAAAAAAAAAAAAAATTGCCAGAATGAGCTGCAGAACGAGATAACGTTAAATACAAAGAGAGAGAGAGAGAGACTGAGAGAGAGGAAGTGAGAGAGAGAAAGAGAGATGGGGGAGAGAAGTGACAGAATGAAAGAGAGAGAGTGACAGAGACATCGAGAGAGTGAAGAGAGAGAGTGGAGGGAAGAGACAGAGAGAGAAGACACAGGGAGAGAGAGAGAGAGAGAGAGAGGGAGAGAGAGAGAGAGAGACTGACTCCCAACATTACATAACTTATTTATGTTACAAACTGCAAATATGTTGTTAGTTTATTAGTATGATTATAATTACAGTGATAATAATACTGCAATATTGTGGTTATCATGATTAATATGGTTGTTATTTATGTTCTTTTTATCTTATTGTTACAGAATTCAGAAAAACAGAGATAATGAGTAAGTTTAGTACTGCTGAAGTAGCTAAGCTGGGCTGAAGCGTGTCAGTAGCTGATGGACGATGCAACTGCTGTGAGCACTGCTCACACTGACAGCCTGAGAGCAGCTCAGAAAATGAATGTGAATACAACAGGTACTGTGTGTGTGTGTGTGTGTGTGTGTGTGTGTGTGTGCATGTGCGTGTGTGTGTGTGTGTGTGTGTGTAGACAGGCATGTGCCAAGCTTGCTTAATGCAACACACTCACACATCACATACAGAAAAATAATGTCCATAAGCCATGTTTGATTTTCAGGGATGCACTAAAATTACAGCTACCAATTTTGTTGAGCTGAAAATGGTCAAAAATGTTCAGAAAGACAGTGAAAAATTAAAGTAATATTAGAAATAATAAGCAAAGGCTTAATTGTTTCCTTTGCGCTCCTGCTTTGGTCAGCACAGACACATTCAGTTTGAGCAGCAGCAGATCAACAGTGAAAATGTCGACTGTGTGGATCAATTTAATGGTTTCCACATGATATTAGACAAACACTTTATAATCACTGTTCACACCACATATCGAGAGGAGCTACAACTCCCAAAAACTACCCCATAACAGGTTTACAGGTTTATGTTATAACACAGAAAACAGCAAAACAGCAGAAGCAGAAAGGAAAGGAAAGAAAAGCAGAAAGGAAAGACCCTGCAGCGATCTGCAGCCACAGTTTTTGAAATGATGAAAAATGATCTAACAGCAGCCAAAGTGCAAATTGTAACACTGTAATAAGAAAGGCCCGGGTTCAGTTCCCCGGCCGGGTGACCAGGGTCCTTTCTGTGTGGAGTTTACATTTTCTCCCTGTGTCTGCATAGGTTTCCTCCCACAGTCCAAAGACTTGCAGTCAGGCCATTTGGAGATGCTACATTGCACCTAGGTGTGAATGTATACGTCTGTGTGTCTGTCGTGTGATGGACTACCGACCTGTCCAAAGTGTTTTCTGCCTTCTGCCCAAGTACCACTGGGACAGGCTCCAGCACCCCCCACGACCCAGAAGGATAAGCGGTTTAGAAAATGTGTGTGTGCCTTGGATGACCAACTGTTTGCTGTTGTTGAGGACTTTGGATTTCCCTGGAGCTGATGGTGATGCTAAAGGTGACAGTCAGACACATCAATATTAAATTAAACTGCCTTGAACTTGAACACAACTCTGTTTGGAGCTGATATTCTGTGCACTGGCACATCTCCAGTACTGCACTATTCCTGACTGCGTTTTGGCTAAAGTCATCTTTCATAACCACCAGTGTCCATCTTTCAGTGCTGCACAGACTGCCAAAGCATCTGCTGCCAATGCATCTGCTCACTCCATCATCCAAATACATTCAACACCAGCAAACTGCAAGATCATCCTGATCCTCTGCTATATACTAGGAATGACAACAATACCCAGAATCAGTACCAGACTGATACCAGCAAAAATGATTTGTCTCTTATCAAATATCTAAAATATTAAAAACACTGACCAATAAAAATCATAAGAAGAAACACTGGGTGAGCAGGTGCACACAGACTGCATATTGAGGACCTTTCCATCTATATCAGTTTAGATCAGACCAATAAGTATATGGACACCTGACCGTCACACCTGGATGAGCTTGTTGGACATCCTATTCCAAAACCATGGCCATTAATATGGATCCCCCCCCCCCTTGCAGCTCCACTATGAGGACTTTCTACAAGATGTTGGAGTGTGTCTGTGGAAATTTATGCCCATTCACTCAAAAGAACATTTATGAGGTCAGGCACTGATGTTGGATGAGAGGGCCTGGTACAAATGATGTTCCAGTTCATCCCAAAGATGTTCAGTGGGGCTAAGGTCAGTGCTCTGTGCAGGCCACTAGAGTTCATCCACACCAAATTTGTCCAACCATGTCTTTATGAAGGTTGCTTTGTGCACAGGGGTACAGTCATGCTGGAAGAGGAAAGGGTCTTCCCCAAATCTGCTGCCACAAAGTTGGAAGCATACAATAGTGTGA
Source organism: Colossoma macropomum (assembly GCF_904425465.1). Classification (NCBI taxonomy): domain Eukaryota; kingdom Metazoa; phylum Chordata; class Actinopteri; order Characiformes; family Serrasalmidae; genus Colossoma; species Colossoma macropomum. Next base: position 12,201,959 of record NW_023494789.1, read on the forward strand.
AATGTCTTTGTGCTATAGCATTAACATCATCCTTCACTGTAACCCTGAAAAACAGCCCCAGCCCATTATTCCTCCTCCACCAAACTTTACTGTTGGCACTATGTGTTCTGGTAGGTAGCATTCTCCTGGCATCTGCTTGTATTTGTCTATGGAGCCTGCATGGCTGTGTTCTTGATTTAGCAAAGGGTGTGGCTGAAACAACAATGTCAATAAAATTAGGAGAGGTGTCCACATATTTTTGACCATATAGTGTGTGTGTGTGTGTGTGTGTGTGTGTGTGTGTGTGTGTGTGTATATATATATATATATATATATATATATATATATACATACCAAATTATCTTACCTAAGTTACTAAAGCTCAGATTTACAAACATAACTACCAACATTCACAGCAAGCTCAGAATTTTACACAACAACTCGAGCGTTTTGGAAAAAGAACAACAACAAACAGATGACTTCTCAGCAAATGCTAATGAGTTAGCTCTCCACTTCTGGTCATTTCAGAAACAGTAGGATATTCTGAAGTCACTTGAAATGAGCACTAATGAGAAATGAAATCCAGTGGAGATCAAAGAGCATGAGCTCATTTCCCTTCTAATAACTGGCACATACCAAATTTCATTTATTGGCCTTTTGCTAAATTTCATCTCTCCATATGAAATTTAAGGTGGCATGTTAATTCGAGGCCAGATTGGCCTTCATAATCACAATATGCCAATCTGTTCTAACGGAAAGAAACTCAAAGCCCTTGTGCGAATGACACGTCTGACTCAGCCTTGCCAATGAATAAATAAATAAATAACTGTGGCCGAATGTCATTTTATTGTGGCTGCCAAGTGCTAATCAGTGTGAAAGCACTGTAGGGTTATTATTTGAGTCATGTGTGTGTGTGTGTGTGTGTGTGTTTCCTCTCAGCAAACAGGACGGGGGACAACAGCCCCTATGGCACACTAAACGCTTCCCTTCAAATGAATAAACGCCTCGCTGCAAGCGCAAGGGAGAAAATGTGAGCTGTATTTTCCCGTTGGGTCTCTTTGGATCTGATGAGAACAGCTTCTGGCAAATTCTGTGAAAGTCACTATTGGATTTGTTTAATGGGCCAGCAGCTGAACACCGGAGCTGACACCCCTCAGAATTACTAGTAGATAAGTCTTGTCTTGAAAAGGATTATAGTTTACGCTCAAAAGAAGAATGTGAAGAGCACACACCCTGCATTCTCTTTCACTCTTTCTCTGATGTCTACTTATAACATACAACATTAGTAGACATGAAACAGTCATTATTCATTTTACAGCCTCTCTTTATCCCTTTAGAATTAAACAGACTGTTATTGTTACTGTCCCTTTAAGACTGGTATACCTAAATGAGCTCTGCTCTGTTTGGCTGGCCTGTATTTTGTCTCTTTAAAAAGCAGTCCAGGCTGAAACATTCCTTATAACTTCAGCATAAGTAGGTGGGGCTAAACTGCCATGCTGAACAGGGTGGATATATGTGGATGTTTTAGTTTTTGTGACATCACAAAAAACAACAAATATACACATAATTTTTCACAATTACCAAAACATATTGTCATATTGGCCATCCCTATACTTTGATATAGGGCTGGTTTATTCCATTGGTCATTATCTTAATGGACAGCATGCAAAAGCAACCAGAATCCATAGGCAGGGCTTTACGCATCTTCACTGGTCAGCATGGAAAAGCACTTTGCTTTGCACCTCATTAAAAAGCAGTCCAGGCTGAATCACTCCTTATAACTGCAGCATGAGGGGACAGGGCTAAACTGCTATGCTGAATAGGTGGATATGTGTAGATGTTTTGGTTTTTGTGACATCACAAAAACAACTAATTGGCTGTTTTTGCAGCTTACTTTCCATATATAGACAGTATGGAGTGAAATCTCAAATGTCAATGTTCTCAAACTACATTGACCTCTTTCATTAAAAATGAATAGGAAAAATAAATAAATAGTTAAATAGGTCAAGCTTTGTTACTTTGCAGCTTTAATTGGTTCATTGTTGTTTATAGGCTCTCTACAATTGGTACAAATGTCCAGTTTTTATGATGAATGCAACTGGTCAGTGTTCTAGAAATACTGCCAACATCTGCAAAGCAAAACATCTCCCAGACCTAATTTATCACCCTTATGAAAACATATTGTTGTATTGCCCACCCCTAATAATGTGAAACTTTGACATAGGGCTGGTTCATTCCATTGGTCATTATCCTCCTTAGAAAAGCTCCTGGGTAAAAACTCTACTGAATCATGTAGTTAAGCTGTATGCTTGTTTTAATGGACAGCTTGCAAAAGCAATTCGAATCAATACGCAGGGCTTTATGCATAGTCACTGGTCAGCATGGAAAAGCACTCAGACTGCTGAGTCTAACTGAACTGAGGGGCTCATGTCGCTGTCCATGGTGCTGAAATCGACACCTCAGTGTTGCTGAGTTAAGAGGTTTCCATTGTTCTTGTCACATTATATTGTTACTACTATGCAGGGGAATAAGTGTACCATGGGGTGCCAACCAAGCCATGGACCAAAATCAATGTTTTCACACCACATTAACTTACTAACAGCATCTCTGCGACAGAGGAGGTTAAACCGCCCACTCAGACGTGCTACTAACCTACACTGCAAAATCAAACTCCCCAGTGCTGAATTAATACAGAGCTGAATAAACATCTACAATACAGATGGATTCAAATGATGCTGGCTTTCAATACAACATATACTTTCACTCAATATGAGTAAAGTTAGAGCTTTCCACACAAACCGCACCCAGCTAAACAAACATGCCATTGTTTCCTCCCACCTGCATCCATATCGAGCTCATTATCATTCTAGATAAGAAAGAGACATCACCACTGGGCTGCAACTCTAGGACTACACTGTTAGAAATAAAGGTTCAGTGCAGGTTCATTTTCTGTTCATCAAGGTACAAACAATGTAAATGTGCACTCAAAGGTACAACAGTGGTTTTAAGGTCCAATTGTAAACCTCAAATACGTTTTTCCCAGGTAAAAAAAAGTATGTATTTGTATCTTTTCATAACCTAATGTTTTAAAACAGACCAATAAAATAAGTGTGGAGCCAATACAACTTAGAAAAGATCATTATAATAGATTATGGTATAATTATGTTCCCTGACTGGAAAGGTACTGGGATGTACCTATGAGGGTACCACCCCAGTGACAAGAGGGGTACCGCTCCAATCGCAGTTTACAACCTTTCTTTCTGAGAGTGTACTCATCCATCGCAAAATGCCCTGCTATGAACGTACAAACAGTATTAGCACTTTCAGAACTGTTCAAAAGTCAGAGACCACTTTCATTTATTACATTTCCAGCCATTAAAATATTCATTTTTCAGAGCATATTTATGAGACGACTGGATACAACACAATACACTTGCATAAGGAAGGATGTCAAGAAAGTCAAAGGAAAAAGCAGGAGTTTCAAAAACTAGAGCTCAAAAATTTGAGATTCCTAACAACCACCTGCAAGACCTGGCAGACCACCAACACTGTCCTCCTAAGATAAACAGCACTTAATGTGTGTTGAGTTGTTTGGATCATGAGAAGATGCAACTTCTAAGACTGAGCTTTGGAGATGTGGAAAAACATCCCTGCAGATTTCTTTGAAAAACTGAAGAGAATGGAAGCTGTAATAAAGGCGTAATACTGGAATACTGGAATACTGGAAAATGTGAGGATACATCCTGATATATCTTGTACTAAATGATCATTCAGACTTGACATTATATAAATGACAGGTGGTCTTCTGCACAGTACTCTGAGCTAAATGCAAGGTAAGCTACAATCTACAGAGCATTTACACTGGGCAAATGAAGTATCACCAAAACAACTCACCTATTTAATGCACCAATGATGTCTAAGTGCTCAGATTAGGTCAACTAATTCCATCAACAGCAATCAAAGCAAACCCAGCAGTGTGTCCAGTAAATGGCAGTAATATAACAGCACATGATGTAAAGGTCACACTTACTAATAGGATCTTAGAAGAGGAGCCTTCCAGAACACTTATATAGAAATCACTGCACGCAGTAAGTGAATGGGGCAGATAGGCACACATTAAGGAATGCACACGGGCTGACCATTGGTCAGTCACATTAAAAACACCAGCACTGCAGGTGTGGATGAAGCTCTATGAGAGTGGACACTATTGCTGCACCATTTCACTTTATTCAGTTCATCTACAGCATCAGATATTAATACATGCTTTATATTAACGCAGACTGCATTAATGCAGCATTTCTTTCTGTCCAATCAACAGGCAATATCGGCACATGCAGCTCTTCCAGGCACTGTTTACAAACTTCAGTGCACTACACTCTTAAAAAAGAGGTTCTTAAAGGGTTCTTTAGTAAAGACATTGTTAAATCGTTCTTTGTATGGTGAAGTGGTTTTTCACACTCTTAAAAATTATGTTTTTTCAAAGCGTTCGTTATTAAATGGTTCTGCATAGAACCATGAACACTCAAAGAACCATTTGCATGCGTAAATGGTTCCTTGCATGGTAAAATTGTTCTTCACACTCTTAAAATAGATGGTTCGTCAAGGGTTCTTTAATAAAGACAATGGTTCTATGTAGAATCGTGAACACTTAAAGAACCATTTGCATGTTTAAATGGTTATTTGCAATGATGGAATGATAGCTTTTCAAGGGTTCTTTAGTAGAGACAGTGGTTCTACATAGAATCATGAACACTCAAAGACTCACTTGCATGCTTAAATCTGTCTTTTTATGATAAAATGGTTCTTCACATTCTTAAAACAAGGTTCTTCAAGGGTTCTTTAGTAAAGACAATGGTTCTACATAGAACCATGAATGCTCAAAGAACCCTTTGTATGCCTAAATGGTTCTTTGCATGGTGAAGTGGTTCATCACACTCTTAGAAAACATGGTTCTTTCGGGGTTCTTTAGTAGAGACAGTGGTCAATACTCAAAAAACCATTTGCATGCTTAAATGTTTTTTTGCTTGGTGAAATGGTTCTTCACACTCTTAAAAAAGCTTCTTCAAGGGTTCTTTAGTAAAGACAATGGTTCTACACAGAACCATGAACACTTGAAGAACCATTTGCATGCTTGAATAGTTCTTTGCATAGTGAAATGGTTCTTCACAAACTTAGAAAGGTTTTCAAGGGTTCTTTGGTAAAAACTGGTTCTACACAGAGCCATGAACACTTAAAGCACTATTTACATGCTTCAAATGGTTCTTTGCATGTCAAAAAGGTTTTGCAGGTTGATAGAGAATGTGTTGTATATGGTTCTATTTGAGTAAAAATGGGTTCTGTTTTACATGTCAAGCTTGTAACAACAGAAGAACCCTTTTTGGTTCCATATAGAACAATGTACAACACATTCTCCATCAATCTAAAGAACCTTTGCACCATGCAAAGAACCATTTTGGCATGCAAATTCAGAACCCAGAACCATTGCGTTTACTAAGGAACCCTTAAAGAACCATCTTTTCAAAGAGTGTACGCACGTGCAGGAAGACCATAACGCTAACCTGACCAACCTGAGGCACGTGAAGGAATCACCGTTTACTTACCTTCTGTAGAAGGAATGAACGGAGTCCTGCGCGCGCGCGTGCGTTTGGTTTTACACTTGTTTGGTCTGCACGCGCTTTCAGGAATCAGCCAAAGCCAGCGGTTCTCCTCTGCTCATTTCATCTCAGGGCGCGAGAGGGAGTTGAAAAACACAGAGGAGAAATAAAAACAGTCTAAACCCGCACACACCTGCGCGCGCTGTAGCGATGTGAGCAGCTCTGAGCGGGGTCCGCGTGCGCTCTCCAGCAGCAGCCTCCGCGCGGTCCACACGCCTCGAGCTCTGTCACGTGTAGAAGCAAAAAAACGGGGGAAAAGGCAGCCGAGAGAGCTGATTGGTCAGACCGGACGTCGCTGCAAATGTAGGTCAATGTAGGCGCAGGTAAGCGCAGGTAAACATCCGGGTCCTCGTCTGTTACACGAGAGCTCGCCGGACCGCGTTGCCTTGAGTTTGAGTTGGAGTCTGGCTGTGTCTCAAACCGACTCCTTGTTCACTGTGTGCTAGCACGCTAACTTGTGGTCCAGCTATTTTCCAGACTGTAGAAATGATCCAAAGGGTTCCAGACTGTCCGACACCAAATCCACCACAAATAGAACCAAATAAAGCTCAGGGCAGCCAAAATGCCGGACGCTCCAGCGACATGTACAGTCGCATTCAAAAGTTTGAGCACCCCTGGTCAAAGGAGACCTTTTGTTGATTTTCTAAGTGACATTAAGTGAACAAATCCTGTACACCTCTACACTTTAATGCACAATTACTGTTTATTTTACTTCATTTGTTTATTTCTACTGAATTTAACTCATTAAAAGAAACATAAAACGCTGCATAAGATATAAATGTAGTTATATTTTATGTTTTGTTGTGTGCTGCAGTTTGCAGCAAAACATCATATTTAAGTGTGTTCTCAGTGATTTGACTGTGTGTTCAGTGGTGCTAAGCAGAGTAAAAACCCTTTTTACTGTGGTAAAATCACTGTAACGTACAGCCTTCCAGCAAGTCTCTGGACACTAAATCAGAGAGACTATTACCAAAGCTAACAGTGGAGCTGAGTTTAAGTGTGTTCTCTGTAGAGGAGGTTTAAACTTTTTTACACTTAGAAAATCAGCATCATTTGACCAGGGGTGCTCAAACTTTTGTGTATGACTGTATATTTTAAGTGCATTTTTTAACCTGTCAATCAACCATGGATTTATAGATTCAAATGATTTGCATACTCACTCACTTTTTTTAAATCACTTTTTGATTTTAAATATTTTTTGGGGGGCGGTATTCATTTAGTATTATGGCATATTAAACACACATTTCCATTTAATGTTTTTTTGTTTGTTTGTTTGTTTATTCATTTATCTATTTATTTATTTATTGAAATAATAATAAAAAAGAATTAATTAAAAATATTGCTATGGGAGTGATACTTTTTTAAAATAAATCTATTTCTTAGGATTTATTTCTTCACAAATTTTTATAATATGTTCTTTAGATGATGCCATAGAAGAACCACTGTTGGTTCTATAAGGAACCATGTTTGATAATGAAATGGGTAAGTGTGAAGAACCTTTGAAACTTTCATAAAACCACCATGTAATGTAAAGGATCAAGATCGATTTAAAGGTTCTTCCTGGAACCTTTACATCATTTGGAGGCTTATTACATGCTAAGGCTTATTATTTAGTAATTACAGGGACTTCAATGCAAACTAGCTGAACTATTCTTAAGTTATAGCAGTGTGTAATAAAACTTTGGGCCTGCTGGTGGGCTCTGACCATTTAAGGGGCTTAAGTTTAAAAGGGTTCTTCACACTCACACATTTACAAAAACGATTCTCTTGATTCAACATCTGAGCTGTGTAGCCTTCCAAAATAAAGCAACGAGCCATTCACAGTTTTGCATTACAGTGATTTGACTGTGGGTTTAGTGGTGCTAAATGGAGTAAAAACCCTCTTTACTGTGGTAAAATCACTGTTAATATGATCTCCCTGCAAGTCCCTGGATACTAAATCGGCTATTACCAAAGCTAACACTGGAGCTGATCGGAGCAGCTGAGGAGGTCACCACATCCTATGACGTCTTGTAACGGCTTCCAATGTGGCCCAGTCGTTTATGTTCCAGACCAGGACTTGTTTTCATAAGCTTAGTTTGGCACCCCACCTCAGAGCAATGGCTGCAGCATTGCTTGAATTTCAGCCTTAATAGCATAGAACAGATGGATTCACCTCTATGGGGACCTGGCTTAAATACCTACAGTGCGAGATCAGTGAAGCGCTTATGTGTAAACTATTCCACTCTTACCAGCTGAGTCTCCACCTCAGCGCCAGGCCTGAGGCTAAAATAAACACGTCTGCTAGTGTCCCACCTGAACCACATACCAATAGCATGGGCAAAGGAGGGAGATTGTTTATGACCTAGAAAATCTCCACTGACCAAAGGTGAGTGATCACTAATTACATTTACTCGGTTCCATAAACGTATGTATCTGGAATTGTACCATTCTGAATACTTTTAACTGCTACAGCAGAAAACTTAGAAAACAAGTACATTTAATTAGATGAGGTGTAGGTCTTTTTAAGCAAGTAAAGGCCTTTCTGATCATTTAGGGGCCCTAATATCCTATCTGGGGGGTCCCTACCCAGCCTAAACAAAATCCTACTTTGGGTGGCCACCCACACACACACATTTTCTAAACTGCTTATCCTTTTGGGTCACGGACTGAAGCCTATCCCAGCGTTCATTGGGCAGAAGGCAGGATACACCATGGACAGGTTGCCAGTCCATCGCAGGGGTGCCCACCCCCTCGATTAAATTCTTTCGTAAGCAAGTATAGAAAAATAATTAGTACATAATTCATTTTAATCAGGAAAAAATAAGAATATATGAAGAGTTTATTTGAATGCTGACTGTGGTGTGTTGTTTTTAACACACAGCGCTTTCTGAACCTTAAATATGTTTTGGCATGAAAGCCGTTATTGTCCATTGTCAAGGCTTTGCGAGGTCACATTTTACAGCAGAAACAGTCAAACAGCAGCACTGCTCTCCAGCCGAACCTGATAAATCTGCTCAGCAAATCAGCGCACAGTATTCTGTGCCTAACAAAGAGCCACTTTGATTCAGCCATGTGTGCACAATTCATACTGGACATAAAGTGCAATAATTGGGTGTGAAAGCCAAAATTTCATAAATCAAATGCTGCACTATAAAGGGAGCAGTGAGGCATTTGAGACTCAGCCTTAGGATTTACTGAGCTCTGATCTTATAGATGTTTATATTAACCATGAATGGGCTGTTTGTGTTGAGTTTTCAGCACTTTACCTACTTGTTTTATGTTAAACAAAGTTAAATATCGTACTAAGAAATTTGTGTCCATTATATGGTTTTGTTTAACTCTGAAATATGAAATGATCATTGGAGTTATCTGCCCTTTCCAAGAAAAAAAAAATCAATAAAGTTTAATTTTGTACGTTACCCATATTTTGTTGAGTTATTTCTACTCTATCAAAGCAACCCAACTGCAGTTTGATTGATGTTACCTGAAATACACAATAGTAATAATAATAAAAAAAAAACATTATTTATGAAACTGAGATAATTGAGATATCTGTTTTTGCAAATGAACTCTTCATATGGACTCAGTGTGCTTTTTCCACAAATAAACTGAGCAGTTTTAAAGCTACATACTCTGGGCCCCCTGGTGGGTTGGGGGTCCTAATAGACTGTTTATATTGCTTAGAGCCAGAAGTAGTCCTAGTTAGCATGTTAGCAAGTTTGACATTGTTGTTTTCATCTTGCCCAGTTCCTATTAGCTACAAAAGCTAAAACTGCCTGAAGTCCTGTTCAAAATATCATAATTACAAGATGAGAGTGCAGAACACCACTACAATGTCGTATTTGGTACAGTAGTTAGGGGTGTGTCATTAACAAAGTCATGGTGGATGCTGATATCTGTACTGTAAACTGTTATATTTCAGTTATTCAGCAGCCATGTGTGAACACCACAGGCTGAAATGTTTACTCTCATCTAGTGTTGAAAACACTGGTATATGAACATATCGCTGCTGTCAGAACAAAACCTTGTATCTCTATTTTTGTTGTTTTTCAGTTTTTTATATTACTTGAAAATGCCTGTTGTCCCTTACATAGTGTGTACATTTCATGATGAATTGACCAGAAGAAATGGCCCAAATGACTTGGAAAAAAGTCTGGTTTCATTAACTTACATTAAAAGCAAAGTATGTTTTTTCCTTCTCCTGTGAAGCTACCATTTTGGAGGCACGAGGTTTTGAGCCAACAGAAGTGATATGCATCTGAGATTAAATGCTTCTAACTGGATAAAAACACTGTAGCACGGCATGTGCTACCCCGGGCTGAAGGATGACGCTGGAGGCAGGGTTCAGTGTCGCAGCAGCCATATTTCTTTAATTCCAAGTTCAAACAAACAATACAAACTCAAACAAACCAACACTGCTCTATGCTAAGCTGGCCACTTTTCTGGCTTCAGCCAGACTTTTCAGTCCTTCTCCTAAATAAGCTTTTCAGCTCTTCACTCAGTCGCTCTTGTGGCTGCTGCTCATCCCTCTCTCTCTCTCTCTCTCTCTCTGTCCCCTCTCAGCTCTTTTAAAAGGCGCTCACGCTGCCAGCCAGATCTGCATCAGCTGCCTCTCATTAAGGGCAGCGTGAGCACCTGAGCCGAGAGGGAACGAGAGCTCGCCGCTCCGCCTCCCCGTCCCCCAGCTTGCAGCTCAGCCGCCCGGGTCGAACGTGAGGTGTAGTGAAGCGGCCTCGCTGCGTAACAGGGGGCGGGGCCCAGGCGGCAGAGCTCGGGACTCGCTCCTTGCCCTGGTGCCTCTCGTTGCCGGCACCGTCGTCGTCTTCCTTCTCCTCCCGCCGTCACTCGCGTCACTCGGGTTACTTGGCGGAGCTCGGGCTTTGCGCTCCGCCCCCTCCCCACTCGCGGCTCTCTCCCTGCCGTCCTGGCCGAGGTTCGTCGCCGCTGGGTGTTCGGGCCCCGCCTTCCTGCCGGCTCTCGCGGCCGTCATCGTCGGGGCCCGGTGGGCGGGCGCATGCCACAAACACATTTAGCATCCTGTCCTCTGGCAACAGTTAGTAAGAGAAAGCGGATTTCTGGATGGTGCAGGAGTCTGTAAAACAGTAAAACTGTAAAAGAAAGGAATCTGTCCACATTTCCTCGTTTCATTTAGTCCTCAATATTTATTTTTTAATTCTTTTTTGGTTTAATTTCACTCTGTGGTGTTGGTTCAGCTCCTGCACTGCTCCACTGTTACTCAGGCCTCGCACTGTGGAGCTTTAGCATATATTTTAGCCCAATTGAGAAGAATTGAGCCGTAAAATCTTCACTTCCTGTGCTGATAGATGTTGGACGTACCTAGAAGTTCCACTGTAGTTCTACAGGGGAACTCAACAATGGAGAAATTTTTGGACCTGATACTTTTTTTTTAGTCGAAATGGGACATGCACTCTAAAAATAGATGGTTCTTCAAGGGTTCTTTAGTAACGACAGTGTTCTTTTTTAAATAGTGTATACAATAGCAGAACACTTTTTGGTGCTACATAGAACTCTTTTTAAAAAGTTTCTGCATAGAACCATGAACCTTTTTGAAAAGGGTTCTATGTAGCACCAAAAGGGTTCTTCTATTGTTACGATGTCAAGCTTGTACACTTTTAAAAAAGATTTTCAAGTCTTCTCAAAAAGATAATGGTTCTATATAGATAATGGTTCTATAAAGAACCCTTTGCATGATTAAGGTTCTTTGCATCATGAAAACATTCTTTAGATTGAGGGAAAATGTGCATGGATGTGCTATAGATGGTTCTATAGAGAACCTTTTTATAAAGGGTTCTGTATAGCACCCAAAAGGATTCTTCTGTTGTTACAAGCTCTGCATCGTAACAATAGAAGAACATAGAACCATTTTCTATAAAGAACCATCTACAGCACATTCTCCATCAATCTGAAGAACGCTTTCATGATGCAAAGAATTCTTCAATCATGCAAAGGGTTCTTTGAGTGTTCATGGTTCTATATAGAGCCATTTTCTTTATTAGAGAACCCTTGAAGAACCATCATTATTAAGAGTGTGCACAATAGAATAACTCTTTTTGGTGCTACATAGAACCCTTTTTAAAAAGTTTCTATATAGAACCAAGGGTTTCTTGAGTGTTCATGGTTCTTTTTAAAAACATTTTCTTTACTAAAGGGTGTGTACAATAGAAGAACCCTTTTTGGTGCTACATAGAACCATTTTTAAAAAATGTATATATGAAACCATCTACAACACATTTTCCATCAATCTAAAGAACACTTTCAGCATGTAAAGAACCATTTTAGCATGCAAAGAGTTCTTTGAGTGTTTGTGGCTCTATGTAGAACCATCCTTTAAAGTGTGTCTACGTTTGTTCTTCATTCATTTTTCCATTAAAATTGGCTGTACTGTTATTGAAGGATGGGCGTTAGTCTCCTCTAACTGCCTCTGCCAATCTCTGTAGGTTCAAAGGAACATCAGGAGAGCTGCAAAGGTTCTTTGCAAACTTTAGAGAACCGCTAAACATGTTACATAATATGAACCATTTGAATCTTCAATATGAGGCGCAAATCCTGGACTGTCTTGTGATTCCTCCACTTTAGTTCCTTCAGTAACTTTCGACTGAGGAACGTCTGATCCTGGCACAGATGGTGCCAATGAACACATTTAATTAAAACGACTAAACCCATCGCTTCAACAGCGCGGCACGCTGCCAAAAGTGCAACTAATCTCAGCAGAGAAACCGTCCCACTCAGTGATTCATCAGAAGCTGGACAGGAAGGAGACACAAGGCTAAGACACCTGCACATGTTAATTGCTTTAAAGCTCCAGTGGGGGTTTTGCTCTGCTGTTCTAGAAATGTAATTCAAACTGACTGTAAAAATGAGACACAAGTTTAAATGGATTAATAATTACAAAGACGCCGAGTTGAAAGGCTCATATTGAACTCCTCAGCCAACATGTATCTCATATAGTTAACAATATGTCCCACATAATCAGTAGATCCACCACATATTTGATAGACTTTACTGGTTCATCTCCTGTATACATATCAAATGTACACAGTCACCCCCACTTACCTCAAATGTAGTTGATCAGCTGAGACATGTTTGGTGTCTGTTTGCTTCTTTAGTTTTCGAGGCTAATGTAGCTAAGTAATGGAAGTTAACAACTAGCACTGATATTCCCTTAAAGGCAGTCCAGCCTTAAAACTAGCATGTTGTTTGTTGTGTTATGCAGTAATCTGCAGTGCAGCATTGCATCCTTCAGCTTCATCTGTAAGGGTCCACAATTGTGTACTTTCACTCATTAGTGTTCTCTCACTACGATACCCAGCATGCATTATGCAAAAACATCATACAGTCATTGGAAATCCCTGTGGTGTCAACCAATTGTGATGGTTAGTCAGGGATTTAGAGGCCAATAAACATTAGCCACGTTTACATGCAGCCTGATAATCCATTAACAATCCGACTAATAGCTTAATTGGAATAGAACAGGTCCATGTAAACACCTCAGTCGGAATAGACTAGTCCGATTGAGGCCATTCGGAATATAGTTTCTATCCAATTGAACGAGATAAGTAATCCTTCAAATAATCTGTTAAATACAAGAATAATAAGCATATAAACGCCTGTATCTGATTACATTCCCAATCGGAAAGTTTAAGTACGTTCTGCGCATGTGCGTCACGTCATAGCGAAAGTTTATAACGTTCAACATGGCGGGAACAGAAACTGGTCTGCAGAGGAGACGAAGTTTATGATTTGAACTTTAAAAGACGGCGGTGGGACGGGTGTCCAGCTTATGGGTCTTAGAACACGACGTCTTCCTCTCAGCCTTCTTTAATAAGTACATGTGAAGTATGTTTTCCTGAGACTGACATCATTTTAAAGCAATTAAAAACACAAGCACTGCTCACTGCTGCTCGTCTCACTCTGATTGGACGTGATGCTGGTTGTCATGGTAACATTTACCATGTAGTGAGAAGTAGTTCTCTACACATGCACATAATTTTAGATCAGATTACTTGTGGTGTGCATGTAAACGGACTGTTGAGTAGTGTGAACATATAAACACCTCAGTCTATATTTGTAATATGTTCAATCAGATCAACAAAAATATTTGCATGTAAACACAGCCATTATTATATTCAAACCAGTTCAGCAGTCAATAATCAATAAAACATCCAATGTTTTTATCTATGAAATAAAAAAGTGGAGACAGTTCCAGTTTCATGAATTTTGACCATGGTAACTGTTGTACTGTAATAAACTATGCTGAAACCTGACTGATACAATTGAGTACTAGCTAAGTAACTTGATGAACTTTGTCACAAAAGCATACAGTAGCCTACCATACTGAACCCATGATAAACTATGGAACACTCAATAAAGAAAATGAATGGTCAGCATGCATGGGAATAAATCACATTAGTTCTACAAAAACTTCTGGCTTTCACCCTTATGAGATTTGTCGCTCACTGCTTTTTAGAAATAAAATCACTAAGCAAAAAGGGTCTCAAAAATCACTAAGTCTAGTGCCTTAGGCAGGGATGAGGCAGGGATATGTTTACTACAAAAGATTCTGTGGTTGTATGAACCCATATTTCATTTACGTATTAAATATTTTGGCAGGAAAAAGAGCTGTGGCTATATCCCAATAGTCAGACCCTAGAGACACCCCTGGGCAGCTCCAGTTCTAGAGAGACACAATGGCTGCTATCAACATATGCCATATGTCATACATGGATGACTAAAATGTGATGACTGCAGTAAAATAAAGCTCTGCTGATCATTCTAACACAGTTTTAACAATAAATGGTCTTAAACGCTGCAGAGAGAGATGCGAGAAAAGCAGCTGTAGCTGAGCTTAAAGCAGAGCAAAGTAAGTCTGCGTTTTCATTTAGCTTATATTTTTTTAGCCTATACTAGGACATTAGGTAGCACATAGTAAGACATATTTTCAGCCAAGATTGTAAAATATTACTTCATTAAAATGGATATAAAATGTTGTGGCTCTCAAGGTGGTTTGACTTTTGTTGAAAGGACAAAATGGCACTTCTTAACATTTGGGTTGTGCAAATGAGATTTTTTTTTCTGCAAACTATCTCATTAGAGGTGTTTACAGGAAACAGAGAAATCCTCACTGTTCAGCCAGACAGAGCCAGGCGGGACGTCCTGCCAGTGAGAGCTGGCTTTGGAGCAGAATTCTCCCTGCTGGGTGCTGAAATATTCAACACCTCCATTTCACGCCTCGCCTGCGTTCCCCCTCTATGAAACTTTTATCTCCCTCTCTGCCCCGGCTCCTCGCACTCCGTGATAAATCTCGCTGGGTGTCAAAGAGCCGGGCCGCAGTTTATATCGTGTCGCACATGAGGGGCCGTCTGAAAAGCGCCAGAGGGAATTGCGTTGGACTCGACACGACAAACGCTCTGCAGAAATCTGCTTGTTTGAACATGCTGTTGCATTTCAGCACTGTTATGTCAAAACCAACTTATTTTGTCAGGTCACATTTGTGGGAAAACAGCAGCTGTAATTTGTACAGCACACAAATTCACACAAATAGCACTGTGTGAATATTTCATGAAAAATGGATCGAAAGCAATGATCCAAAACCTCTAAAATAAAATCGTTCCCACACTGACGTACAGTAGCATACAAAAAGTTTGAACACCTTCTGGTCAAAAAACATGTTTTATTGATTTTCTAAGTGAAAATAAGTTAACAGATCTGCTACAGAGACAGCAATAAACAATTTATATTTATTTCCTGAGATGAACATAAAAAAACTAAAATATAAAATGCGCCATAACTTTTGCACAGGCCACATTTTATATATATACTTTTTTCAATGTCAAATTCAGTAAATAAACAATAACTGTGCATTAAATTGTGTAGAAGTGTGTTTTCTGTTCTTCTTTTCACTTAGAAAACCAAACATGAAACTCAATCAGGGGGTGCACAAACTTTAGCACTTGCATACGTGACCCTCAAATTCCCGGATGTATTACATCCAAAGGCTTAACTGTGAGTAATTACACTGAAAACACTGCAAACAGACTGAATAATAATTAGGTTATAGCAGTGAGGAATGGACGCCTGGACTCACTGGTGAGGAAGTTAAAACTGAGAATAAGAACATAGTTTTAGTTCATTTTAGAGGGAGGTTTGGTTATGACAGCAACAATGTATTTGTTGAAATCGATAGGAAAAAACCTTGGTCTGATGGCGCAGTGGGCAGCACTGTTGCCTCACAGCAAGAAAGGCCTGGGCTCGATTCCCCGGTCAGGCAGCCAGGCTACTTGCTGTGAGGAGTTTGCATGTTGTCTCCATGTCTGCATGAGTTTCCTCCCACAGTCCACAGACATGCAGTCAGGTGAACTAGGTGTGTGTGCCCTGCAATGGGCTGGTGACCTGCACTATTTAATCATAGCCCTTGTTTAACCTGCTTTTCCCCTTTTCTGTATTTTAATATTTTACACTAAAGTTAAAATCTTACCCTCTGTTCATTTTGCTTTTATGTTATTGTTTTGTTGTCTGGTGTCGACCAGAGGAGGACAGGTTCTTGTTTTGAGTCTTGGTTCCTCTCAAGGTTTCTTCCTCTTGCTCTTAGGGAGTTTTTCCTTGCCACGTTACCATTAGCAACGCTTATAGGGGCTCAGATCTGGATTTTTTGGTAAAGCTGCTTTTGCGACAACATCTGTTGTAAAAAGCACCATATAAATAAACCTGACTTGACTTGACCTGTCCAGGGTGTTTCCTGTCTTCCACCCAATGAGCGCTGGGACAGGCCCCAGCACCTACCATGACCTTGTGTCATGTATGTTGTTCAAAAAAATGAATAAATAAAGAAATAGTTAAAAAAGGAAATAAGGACAAATCAGATTTGCTCAGTGTTCCCCCTTACCTCAAATGCACAGTACTGTGCAAATGTGATGAAGACCATGCCTCATTTTCTTATTTTCCAGCCAAAATGACCATAAAGTACATTCTATTCATTTTTTATCTAATCATCTTCATCTTCTTAAAATCATCATCATCTTAAAATAAGGCAAAAACACCTATATAAAACACAAAATTACACAGAAACCTCAACAACTAGATATAAAGCGTTTCAGTATTTAGTGTGTCTACTCTTTACCTTTATTACAGCAGCTCACTTTCAGTTTCTCAGAGAAATCTGCAGGATATTTTTCCAAATCTACGAGAGATTATTAAACAACTCCACTCAGTTTGAGGCAAATATGAGATGATTTAGACATGCAGCTTGTATGATGCTAATTGGTGGGTTGTAAGCTTCCATTATGAGTTAGCGACATTAGGTCAGTTTGATTTCTCACCTTTATTGCAAGAACAAATAGGTGAAAAACTGACCACTGACACACATTCATCCCACTATAAGTCATAATCAATGACTGAATATCAATAAGTCATTTTGTGCTGATGGACTTTGTAATAAAGGAGTCATTAACTCCACTGAGCTCACATTAACACCCACACAGAAATCTGAGGAAAAAAGAGAGAGAATGACTGAAAGCGGTGTTTTAATTCTCTTACTTTATTTGCAGTATCATACATTAGGTACAAATGACATCGGTTACATGGTAAAGCGTGGAAAAAAGGGGTCAGACTAACAGACACCATTACAAAATACAGCGGAGTAGATCTCTTACAGGCTATGGGTACCTACATCAGTCTGTACAGGGACAGAGACAGAGCTTACAGTGGGATTTGAACAAAGGGCTATGTTAGAGAGAATTAGAGAGCGATCTAAGGCCTTCTGTTGATCCTGTGCTGGAAATGAAATAACTCAACTATTCTGCCTCCTCAGACATCAACAGAAAACAAACACGTAAACAGGTGGATCAGGTCACAGAGGAAAGTATAAGACGACCAGTTAGGGAAAGGGGTCCGCCCTCGCGTAAATAAGAAAGCAGGTCTGTTCTTGGGTAGAAAATCTGTCATTTATTCAGCTAAACAATCACAGCGAAGCGAGGAAAGAGGAATTAAGCAGCAGGTTCTATGGTCACATGACTCTGCCTGAATGGCACTGGAGGGTTCTGACAGTAGGGAAGAGGGAAAAAAGCGATTGTCCAGTATTGATTTTATGATTAGAGCCGGCCGGTCAGAAAAGCTGAATGTGTTGATTTGAACAGAAGAGACGATGGGGAGTAAGAGAAGAAATAAGAGAGGGAGAAAGAGGAAGAATGGAGAGAGAGAGAGAGAGAGGGGGAGAGAGAAAGGAGAAAAAGAGAAAAGAGAAAAAGAATGAAAGAGTGAGAAAGAGGGTAAGAATGAAAAAGAGAGATTTGTTGACGCAAGGATGGATGTGAGAAAGAGGCTGGAGGGAAGAGAGAGAAAGATAGGAAGGGGGGAATAAGAATAAGAAAGAATTTAGAGAAAGAGAAATGGAAGAGAAAGAGGAAGAATGAATAGAGAGAGATGGAGAGAGAAAGAAGAAAAAAAAGAGAGCAAGAGGAAAGATAAAAGGAGAATGAGAGGGAAAGAGTTCAAGAGAAAGAGGAGGCAGTGGGGGGGTGATTGGTGCTGAGGCAAAAATACGAGCCCTAGCATCGTTTATCCACACGTACACGTCCAGCTCCACTGGTTGGTGGTCAGAGGCACAGGGATGGTCTGATCGGTAGGTAAGGCAAAATCGGGGTTCATTTAACATGGCCGACCAAGCGAAGCAAGAAACATCGAACCAAATCAAAAAGACGTGGACACACCTCTGTCCGTCAGGATGGCCCGGACTGCATCTGCCTCTGTGTTTTCGGCAGAACCGTGAAATAACCCTCTGACCTCAGCGAAGCTGGAGCAGGCAGAGGGACTATGGCTACGTGAGTCTACCACACACAGTTTAAGCATAAACACTACACATAGTGGTGGAGACTACACGGTTAGTGCAACACTGCTATCATCGGGTTCAGTCTGGTACTGGCTTGGCACTGGAGAGGAAGAACATGTGACAGTGGATGGAGAAAAACTCAAGTATGCTGTAGACATAAACCCCTTAAACACTGAGGCTCACATGGGGAAACTTCAGTTGCTTGTAACTCACATAAAACTCAGTATCAACTGTGTTAAACAAGCCTTACGAAACAGCCAATCAAAATGCAGAAAAAGTACTGCGAACCACAACACATTCAGTATAGAGATTCGATTTTATTACAATGGCAGTTTCTTCCATTGTACGCCACTGAAATGTATATGATAACTGTTGTGCTATGAATCTAATTATCATCTATGAAACATGCATTGTGATGTCATTGGTATGCCAGTGGCGGTATTGGTGTACTGTGCCCCCACAGGCCCTGCCAGTGTTTCAACTATCTGAATTCATTCAACACATTAAGGACAGGAACATAAACCAGAAAATGATCTGTTGGAATAATGTAGCTTTTTGGTGGTAACCAGTTTCATGTTACGTCAGACAAACTGCATATTAAAGCTACACAATGGCTCAATCCCATTTCACCCCTCGCACCTACTACTTAGCCCTTACTCCTCAGTTTTGCACATTTACGCCTTGGGGTAGGGTGTCCTGACTTTGGTTGAGATAGAGGGGTAGGGTGAAGTGTCAGGGCTACAAGGCCCTGCAAACAGAGGTTTTTCAGAGTCACACTCCAAAGAGTGTTATGAGAAAAAAAGAAAAATCGGCAAGATGGCTGCACAAGTGACCAAAGAAACCCACAAATGTGAGAATTTTTGTCTGAACAAAAAAAACAATAACTATCGTATTATCTTAGTTTCATGCTGTTTCAATGTATTACAGTCCTTTTTTTCATAACAAGCATAATAAAATTGCTTGTAGTATGGTGATGTCTTCGTAGCTAGCTAGCTAAATTTCCCACTCCACCTTAAACCATTTAAGGTGGAATGAGGAAATTGAACAAGAAGCTGGCGAATACCTGACTTTAGCTTCTTATCACTGAAGAATTAGAGGTGGCCGATAATAAATAATTGCTGCACCCCCCTCTTTGAAGGTATATGATTCCCTAAATTTAACTAAAGACCACCAGTGAGGTTGCTGAACTTTACCCTCCTCTGCTATCACTGCAGACTGGCAAGGTTACCTACAAAGCACTGCTAAGGAGACTGTTTTTTAAGGGTTGTTCCATTTCATAGGGAAGATTTCAACCACTACCCCTTGTATCTCAGTTCCAAGGGGCAAGATGACACTCAAAAACAAGGGGTAGGGGTAAAAATTACAAATGGGATTGGGCCAGTATCTCTTTTGCCAGTTGTTATGGTGATATTGGCTTTTTTGCAATACTGATGTGACAGAATGCTCCAATATGCAAATTAGTCTCTAAATAATCATAATATTTTTACTGTATGATGTGAACATTTGATGATTTTCATTTAAACAAAAAGCAATTATTTTGGTCAACATAATGCTAGCCAATCTCACATCGCTGATTCACCAAAGCATTTTTAATATATTGCAAGGCATATTGCTAAACGTAGCAATATAAAGACAATACTGTTATCTTATCTACATTGTGAGCCTTACATTACACCTTGTACTAACAGCAAGTGAGCATAACAACACAAAGCTTTTAGGCTGTTTACAATGGAAATGCAAAGTATGCATGTCAATTTAAAACCAGCTAATAGCTTAAAGATAAGCTATAAAATTGGCGGTTATATGTCTATTTTCAAAGAATGTACATTTTTAAATATAGGATATTTTTAGCTACACATTTTACAATTATTTAACAAATTCAAGTGTAACACTGGTAAACGCTTATTTGATTAACCAACTTAACCTTCATAGGTTACCAATAATGACAGAGCTAACTTGACCAGATAATGGAGTAGAGGAAGGGCTATAAAACTTCCTTCTTTTCCTCATTACTTAGTTTGTCTTTATCCTTTGTTGTCGTAGAGGCTCTCGGCTGGTGTTTACAGCTTTGTTTGTTATAATGGGAGCGTTCTGTTCTTCTTGTTGTTGATCACTGCACTTGCTGTCAGCACAAGGTGTTAGGTTCATAGTAGTTAGCAAACAACTCAAAGTATACTACTGTTCAGAATGTTTGAAATCACTGTTTATCTTAATATCAGTCTAATCTGCTAAAGATGCACACAAATTATATTAAGATGCAAAATTATATTAGGATTCAATGACTCCAGAAAAAATGTATAATTTGAGGAACTGTGTAATTTGGGAATTTAATTATAAGAAAAAGACACCCACTGCCTTGTATTTGAAAGGTGGTGATCAAATCTTGAGGCGGATAACTTCATGAAATGACTATAAATGCATAATTACAGTATGTGATTTATCATTGTGTAACTCCTTGGTGTTCTCATAAAAAAAAAAATGTGAAAACAGCTTCCGGTATCTAGCTTATCATTTCGATCTAAACTATATAAGTTATTACGGAACAAAATAACAGCAATTATTAATGTAACAAGTGATCCCAAACTTTTGAACAGTAGTGTAGATACTGAATAGTAAGTCCTAAGATTAATAACCAAATAAAAAGCCTCGGTTTTAAGGGGTTAAATGTGTCGACATAAGACAGTTTACATGTTAAATGAATAGAAAAGAGTAGACTGTGTACTGATCAACTGTAACTGATGGTCGAGTAGATGACGTGGCAAGCAAAGCCAAAAAAATAAATAAATAAATAAAAAATTGTACTATGATGCTAAAGCTGGTACCCAGTTTAGATCATCAAATCAAGCAGATTGTCCAGTTTCTGGTTCTATTCTACCACTTGGATTAAAAATTCTAAAATACGATATGGATCAAAAATTCCAAATCCCAAAAGCCTGGCAGTTCTAACTGAAGAAAAGACAGAAAAAATACGCAATCACATTTTTAAAAAAGAAAGTTTGTCTAGATTGTGTTGTTATTTTTGCCACATTTTTGCCACGCTTTCAAATCTGGAATGCTTTAATTCTTTATTTTCATGCATGTTGAATAATTTATATATATATATATATATATATATATATATATATATATATATATATATATATGCATATAATGTTTTGTGCACGATTTTTGCCTAAATAACAACATGCAGCCAATCAGCTCCTACTTTACAACCACAGCATCCAATCAGCTCCTAAATTGCAGCCTGTACCAGATATGTAAACACAGTAAACGCAGTTCCAATTAATATTATGCTGATTACTAACGTAACATTTTAATGAGGGTGTTGCTGTGATTTGAACCGTAGCACATAGAAACGAACTGTAATTACAGACATTTTAACAGTTTAAACATGTATATAATTACTAAGAGTTTAATTTGCAAGAAAATATTTAAAATAAAACCAGATTGAAAAGGTTACCTAAACAATGCAAGAAACGTTTGATGATTGTGCTAAATTTCAGCTGATTCAACGTGTGTAAAGATTGTAACCCGACAAGTAGACTGTTTAGGCTCCTTATTCTCAGCTATATGTCATAAAAGCACATTCAGTTGTTAGAAAAATGTCAACTTGCTCTCTTTCTTAAATAACCTATGAATATTTACAAAATTCTTAATACGCTGCAAGATTACAGTGAAAGATCGATGGTAGATCAGAAAAAAATGTAAGAAGGAATAAAATCTAAAACAATAGTAAAAATATGATTTCGGCAAGTAGCACATATATAACCGTCATCGAACAACGTAATACTCTTTAACATGGCGTTATTCAGCAGCATGCGACATCACATGTGCATGACAGATATGCAAACACTTCATTTCACCTTAATTCATCAGTTAATTCTCACCTATAAAATCAATTTTGTGGTGTATTTCAAAGCCCCCATGGAAAGTGAACCTGCCGTTTGGTGAAAAATGTGAAAGGGAGAAAACTGGCACTGCTTTCTTTCTATTTAGCCCGACGTAAAACTTCAACAGTGTTAGATGTTTCTTCTTGAAAAAGCAACGTGAAATGTTTCTGAAATTACTTTGCATGTGCATTTGCAGGCCAAGCAGCATTAGCAGAGTTAGCGATGCTAGCATGCAAACATCCTTTACAGTGATTGCATCAACAAGAAGACAATGAAT
Source organism: Colossoma macropomum (assembly GCF_904425465.1). NCBI lineage: Eukaryota > Metazoa > Chordata > Actinopteri > Characiformes > Serrasalmidae > Colossoma > Colossoma macropomum. The sequence goes on from NW_023494789.1 coordinate 12,224,585, forward strand.
GTTGCATTAAAATGAAGTAATGCTTTCCATGGGCGTGGCACAGAGATGCATAAAAGCAAGCAAGACATCACCAATAAAGGTATGAATATTGCCATGTTGTTCAGCTATCTCGTCAGCTAATTAGCCATGTTTGCTTAGCAAAACACCAACTTTCTGCTCGACTATGTGATAGAAGATGGTTTGTGTTAGTAATGTGTAAGCTGCATTGATATGCCTGACTTCATTTAAAGGTGCCAAGTGAAGGGATTTCTACCGGAGATGCAAATTCTAAAGCTAGCATTGGCTAAACATACATTTAGCTTATGCTTTCTTGGCCTTGGCTTGCAACCAGACCAGTCAGGACGCAGATTACCCATGGTACTTTGCTAACTGATTAATCACTGTTGTTGGTGATTTTACATTGAAAACCTTGGTAGCCACAAGACCAGGCCTAATCTGATGCTACAGAAGACTAGCCTCTTGGTACAGAAAGCATCTGCCTTCAGCTGCAAGTCCGAAACTTTTGACTACACAGAGATTCTCTGCAGACAATCTCATCAAAGTGGCCTGGGGAACGTCGAAAGATCGCAAAATCAACAACAAAATATTCAAATAGAAGGCTGGCCTGCTGGTTCCTGACCCGCTATGTGCCTCCTGATTGGGAAGACTGCCATGGATTACATTATAAACTCCAGGAAGCACAGGTTTCTGCATCTGTTATGGGCTTTCATGGCAACCGTTGTGAGGAGACAGCAGGCGGTGAGATCTTGTTTGGTCAAAGCCCAGCAGCTTCAGCCAAGATGGCGTCCAAGAGCAAACATGGCTTACGATTTAGTGCCTGGAGCTAAATCCTTTCTAGACAAGATTACATGGTCGGTTTGGACTGTAAACACCCATATCAGACAGAGCTATTTCTTTTACATCATTAAGGTAAACTCTTTGACTGGCCTAAAACTGAAACAATGGACAGAAGAAGAAATCTTGTGAAAATCTACAACAGAAGAAAAGAGAAGATTCTTGGAGTTAAGAGAGGTTTGGATTAGGAGTTTGGGGACAACGCTAAGCATGAGGCGTTTGGGGTTGTGTAGGTAGAGTTACTCCTGTGACTGCCTCGTCCCTCCTTCATACGGTGTTGGTGAGGGAGGGGTGGACGAACTGCGGGTTGATGAAGGAGAAACCGGCGAACTCAGACTGGTCGATGTTGGCGATGACGAGCTCGTCTGGAGGGGTCAGCTGAGGCTGCGTACGCGTGAAGAACTTATCGAAGTTCTCCGCCCCCTTTCCACACTGCAGAGAGAGAGAGAAAGCGAGAGAGAGAGAAAGAGAGAGAGAGAGAGAGAAATGAGTATTCAATGTACTCAATGCAGAGATGCAGCATACACAATGGTAATCAGCTGAAGCACTGAAAAAGCTGCAAAATCTACTAAGCACAGACATTATGGCTCTTTTTATGCTTAGTTTTCAGCTAGCAAAGCCATATCAAACCAGTCAGTCATCCTGAACAGTGGACAGCAGATGACTAATATTTCTCTAGTATTTAATTTTTTCCCAGAAGTCCAGTTACATCATTTTTGTTGTTTAATGTATCCAAAACAGTGGTAATTCATTTTTATATGACCACTTTCCAACCTCTTGTCCCCAAATGCAGGCCTTTATGTATGTATGTACGTAATATTATCTCTGTTCTGATTGGCTGTCCTTTATTGTGTCTCGTTGAAAAGCAAGAAATGCTGAAATGTGGAACAAACTGTTAGGTTCAGACTGAAATCCTTGGTGATGTGGAAAACAATAAGCTTCAGCTGTTCCTATCAGATGTACAGATCTTTTGGAAGGCTGCAGTGATCCACTTGCTTCCTGACAGCCATGAACAGAACAACGTTTAATTGTTTTCCCACATCTTCCATCCCAATAACTCCTCTTACAGACTCTGCAGGAACAACATGCCACATCGCTTCAGTGTGAATGGGCGCAGCTAAACTGCATTAGGTTGATATGTAAACATGTTCAACACAGCCATGTTGCTTTCAAAACAGCTGTTTTTGCAGTATAGTTTCCATGTATGGACTGTATGCACTGTACTGTATATGTTTTTAAGCTTAAACACCAACAATGTTCACTACAACGCTGCAAAAAGCATTATATTTCCATTATACAACATTCTGACAACATTACTTCAGCTATTTTGGTTTCTCTCTGAAGCTCCTGCCAAGAAATAAGCCACAACACACCTCCCATCATCATCCTCAAGGCCAGAACTAAGACTTCATGCACATTCCAGATTATACGCTCTGTATAGTTTCACCTGGATTATAATTCAGCTATCACAGCTGTTTGATGTTTGAAAGCTGAGGCTCAGGTGTGATGGCCTACATCTACGTGAGAACGGTCAGGTTGCTCCCTGGTGATGTCATCATTGGCACCACTCCAGCTGAGTGCACCTGATAATAATTCATATTGAGGTCTTCTCCATCAAACAACCACTTTCCTAGAACGGGCCAACTTTTTAAAACCCGAACTCTGAAACTTAAATCTCAAAGACCAAAAGAGAAGACTTTGTCTTTACTATGACTGAAAAGTAGGAAAAATCAATAACACCCAACAGCACTATGGAACCAGTGAGCGCTAATGGAGGAAAATGAAGCCCTTTTTCCTCAGATTTACCAAACAATGGGCTACTCTATTCTATTTGTGAGAAGGACTACAGTGTAATGCTGCTGAAAGTGTTAGAACACTTAATTTGAATTTTAGTAACTACACTTATCAAAGTATCTGAAATTTGAAGTATGATTTTTTTTTCTCTCCAAAATCACAGGTTCTCTGTTTGAACACTATTGTGAATTCACACACAAGTGCACAAAAGAAATATCTCCACTACACCACGTTTGGGTAGAGTTTGAGTTGATCTCTTTATAGAACCCAGGCCTCCTTTCTGACATGTGCCTCTGACTCTACTTTAAGTTCACCTGCCGAGCTGCTAGAGCCCAAGTGGGACATGGTTAAAGGAACAAATGGTGTAGCTTGCTAATATCTTATTTTCTAGCTTCTGAGTGTTCAGCTGGATGACAACCAAAAACATGGAGGCCATAAAGCACAAATGAGGACATTTTTGGCTAATGGTGCAACAGAAAATCATTGGATCTTACAGATCATTGAACATTGCCAAAGTTTAGAGCTTTAATCAGCCTTGAAATCTTGATCTGAACCCAAATACAGCCTGAGTACATCTGAACCTGGCTTTAGACCAACATAATTCTGTCCACACCCTACTGGATATCAACAAATTGTCTGAACTCGACTGCAGTCAACAAAATGTTACCTGAACTTGATTATAGTTAACAAAATTCTGTTCGAATTTGATTGTAGTTAAAAATTCTGTCTGAACTTGACTTGGAGAGAAGAAAATTCTGTCTTATCCTTACAACAGCCCAACAAAATTTTGTCTAAACTCGACTGTAGACCAACAAAAGTCTTTGTGAATCTGACTGGACCCCAACAAATTCTGCCTGTACCTGACTGTAGTCAACTAAATTCTCTCTGAACCCTTCTGTAGTGAACAACATTTAGTCTGATCCCGACCGTAGCCCAACAAAATTCTGTCTAAACTCGACTGTAGCCTAACAAAATTCTGTCTGAACATGACTGTAGCCCAATAACATTCTGTCTGAACTCTATTGTATCCCAACAACATTCTGTTGGAACTGGACTGTAGCCCAACAAAATTCTGTTTCAACTCGACTGTAACCCAACAAAATTCTGTCTGGACTTGACTTCCGTCAACAAAGTTCTGTCTAAACTCGACTGTATCCCAACAAAATTCTGTCTAAACTCGACTTCCGTCAACAAAATTCTGTCTAAACTCGACTGTAGCCCAACAAAATTCTGTCTAAACTCGACTGTAGCCCAACAAAATTCTGTCTAAACTCGACTTCCGTCAACAAAATTCTGTCTAAACTCGACTGTAGCCCAACAAAATTCTGTCTAAACTCAAATGTAGCCCAACAAAATTCTGTCTAAACTCGACTTCCGTCAACAAAATTCTGTCTAAACTCGACTGTAGCCCAACAAAATTCTGTCTAAACTTGACTGTAGCCCAACAAAATTCTAGGGAGGAAGAAACTAGGGAGGACAATTTAAACAATGTAAATTATGTTCAAACCTGACCAAACCCAATGCAAACAGTTCAGCCTGTCGGGTTTGGACAAGTGTTTCAAGCTCTATTCCAGATGTCCATAATCAAGCCATCCGCCATGTCCTTGTGCATCAGTCTGGCGAGGTCATGGACACTGTCAGCGTCCTGCAGAAACTGATATCGATCTCTTTGTAGATCACACTGGCCGTAGATCAATAACCCACGTTCAGAGGAAAATAGATGGATACAAGTGACAGATAAAAGCCAGATCAGTTAGCAAAACTGCTGACAGTCGATAAAGCTTTCAGATGAGACGTATACAGAGAAAATATCAATACGTTCATCCACAAATTCATAAACAGTAATGGTACAACAACTGAGGAAAATATATAAGGTGTAATGAAAAAAAATTAAAAATAAATAATGAATAATAAATAGAATAATCTGATAGGATAGGTATTATTGTAAAGCTATGTATAATGCAATTATGGCATCATTATCTATATTATCAAACAGACTTTTGTGTTTGAAGTAGCACTTTGGTGAAATCTATACAGACAAAAACATCTTCTTTCTTTGATTACACCTGTATTCACACAAAGACATCTCTCTCTCTCCCCCCTATCTCTCTCTCTGCCTCTCTCTCTCTCTCTCTCTCTCTCTCTCAGACAAAGACTTTTTTGTTAAATGAAGGAATGAAATGCTAAAGCATGAGCTTGTAAAGAGAGAAAGCGAGTGAGCGGGAGAGAAGGATAGAGGGAGCGAGTGAGTGAAAGACACAGAAGAAGAGAATAACGGAGATGGCTTTTCCTTTGTGAAGCTGCCAGGCTGTATAAGAAGTGGATCTGGAGACGAGACAGAAATAGCCCCTGCTCTCTTCCTCTCCGCATCCATGACAACAGAAGGGAAGAGTTCTCAATGAAAGAGAGCCCGGCACAAAGCCTCGGAGCGGCACTCGTTTATAAAAGCCCCGCCTGGGTGTGCTAGCGATTCTTTTTTTGTCTGTTCTTATGACAAATTTGTTGCCGTTTGTTGAATACAAAGTGCTTCAGAGATCCATTCTCTCCCTGTGAGACCCTCAAACGGCTCAGACCCACCTGACTGAGTGTATGTTTAACTCTTAGAAGTTTAGTTTTGCTACATTATTTTAAAATACATAATTACTTGCATAGTTTCACACTGAATTTTATCTGCATTCTGCACTTTTGGCTTTTTTCTATTTGTTTCAACGTCAAAAAAGACAAAAAAACATGGCAAATGGTCTGCAAAACGAGACTGTACCAGGGGCATAACTGTAGGGGGACAAGGGGGGCCTAAACCTCCTCAACTGAATGCCAGGCTACCTGAGATTATAAATCCTAAAAAGTAAAAAAAATGCCAATAATATTGTTTCAAAATGTACTTGGTCATGTACAGTCGTGTGCAAAAGTTGGGCACGCTGCTTAAATAATCTGTTTTGTTGATTTTCTCAGAGAAAATAAGGGCTTTTTCACGCTTGTCCTCAAAACGTCCCCATCCAAGATCGAATCTGGGCTCATTATCATTGGTTTGCTTTCACACAAAGAATTCCATCCAAACTGTGGATTGATTACACAATTCCATATGTCACTTTCCTGTGTGCAGGTTTGCAAAATGGACAGCACTGGCTTCATCTGTTTGTTGCTTTTTTATTACTTTCCTTGGACACAAACACTCAAGCGGTGAAGAACAGCACCGTTTTGTCCACAACAATCCTTTCCCTGCAATCACGAAACTTGAAAAGGAAAGAAACACGGTAAGTCGAAGCAGACGCCTAACAAAATGAACCAATCATGCAGCCCCACATGAGAGTGGAAAGCTTCCACACACACAGCAAACTGCACCAGAGTTCACTGGAAGTGAAACCCCAGACCACCAATTTTAGGAGAGCCAGAGATCGGTTCTCTGGACTGCTCTCGGGCTCAAAAACAGCTGTAATACTTGACCAAACTTAGCAAGCAGTCCTGTGTCTGTAAAAAAACTCTAGTGTGAAAAGCCCTTAAGCAAACACATCCTCTAAAGAGAACACATTTTAATGCACAATTATTGTTTATTTTTTGGATTTAACATAGAACATAAATAAGGTCTGTAAAAAAGTTACAGCACATTTTATTTTTTAGGCTTGATTGTTTTTTTTAATATCGCTGCTGTCGAAACAAAACCTCATATCTCCAGAATGGTGACTTTACAGGAGAAGAGAAAAACATACTTTACTTTCAATGTAAGTCAATGGAACCAGACTTTTTCACAGGTAATTTTGGGCCACCTCCTTTGGTCCTTTCATCATGAAATTTACCCATAATGTAAAGAGCAACAGGCATCATTATGTCAAAAACTGAAAAATGACAAAAACTGAGATATGAGGTTTTGTCCCGACAGCAGGGATATGTTAAATTCAGCAAATAAACAGAAACTGTGCACTAAAATTTGCAAGAAAATGCCATATTTAAGTTCCCTGTAGAGGATGTGTTAACTGTTCACGGCTGCACGCTGCCATCGGTCAGGTACTGTCGCTACAGCATTAGCCTGCAAATTGTTTGTACAGACAGTGTGAATTTAGCTGTGCTGTGCTATATTGTAGTTTAAGTTACTAATTATCTAGTTACCAAGCTAATTGAGTAGATAAAGATGACAGCAGTCAAGAAAATAAAGTTCAGTGCTGTGAAAAATGTGAGGTCTACTATTGTATTTAACAACATACAACAATGTGCAAAACCTCATCATGACAAAGTGGCAAATGGGACGGGGCTACTTTGAATAGTCTATAATAGTAGAATTTGATTTACCACTTTTTTATGGTCACTGTATAAATCCACATGTTTTTAGTATTATAAAATGTGGAAAGGAAAAACTCTAAAAACTGTCGTGTCCAAACGGCTAACTGCTACTGTACCATTTCAAGGTCACCTAGCCACAGACAGCACACTGCACAACTGGGATTTGAATCAAATTTGCTTCAAAAGGCACATCTCTACAATGCCAGGCAGTTCTTTGAACATGTGCGTCCCTCAGGGAGCCACGCTTTTAAACTCATAATCCCTGTTTTCTGCTCTTCCTTCACTCACAAAGGCACTGCTTAACCCCTGCAAGCAGAAGAGCATGTTCTGATTTTAATTATTCCCGATTCCTAGCTAAAAAGTGCTGACTCTACTGTTTCAATTCATCGCACGTCTGTTCCTAAGTAGAAGATATTTTATTATGATTTCAATTAGATGAAAAAATACATACACAGCAAAATGATTCATCTGCTGCAAATATTTGCTAAATTAAACAAAGTCATTGAGAGTGGTTTGATGTGAAATGTAGAGATGTTCACTGCAGACAAACATACTGACTCAGATTTCTTTACAGTGGTGGTGGTGATAGAAACCAGGGGTCGCTATGTCTACAACACAAATATAGCCATTTTATTTACTATACAGAACTACCAGTGAAAATTTCATGATGAGAGGGCCAATAAAAATTACTTGGAAAAAAATCCTTTACACTAACTTGTTACTTGTGTTACTTGTTTTTCTTTGGACAGCAAACAAATGAAATGTGATGCAATGTTAATGATAATGTTATAGTTTGTAAGACAGTTGTAAATCTGAATAAAATACATTTTCTTTGGGAACTATTTTGCCTCACAACACCCTGTATGTACCTCTCCACCATGAGAATATTTAACAAAAAATAGTCCAAAACCTTCTCAAACCACTGTCTCAGACATCAGGCAGTGTATTCATAACCATTTTGTACAATAACTTTCTGTAAGGGAGCTTTTAGTGGGATTACAGACCACTACACTGTTAGAAATAAAGGTTCTGTGCAGGTACCTTTTTGTTCATCAAGGTGCAAAGAATGTAAATGTTTCATCAAAGGTATAACAGTGGGTTTAAGGACCAACTGTGTCCCTAAAATATGTTTTTCCAGGTGAAAAGTACAGATTTGTACCTTTTCATAACTTAATGTTTTAAAACAGAACAATAAAATAAAAGGCCTGGAGACGAGACGGGGTGTGTGGAGTCAATACAACTTAGAAAATGTAATTTCAGTGGATTATGGTACAGTTATGTTCCCTGACTAAAGGTACTGAGTTGTACCCTTGAGGGTACCACCCCAGTGACAAGAGGGGTACTGCATTTCACACCAAACCACTCTGAATGACTTTGCTTACATCTTCACTGTTAAATTATGCACCATTTGAAAAACTCCCCTTCAAAACTTCCTAGCGGAAACTGTTCTGCGGGTGTAAAAGTGGCTGGCGGCAGGCTAGAGTTAAGATTACACACGCTGGGGCTGATTCCTTCTCTGAAGCCATGCTGGAACTAATGGCTGACAGAAAGTTTAACAGGCCGAGTGGGGAATGAGGTCAAGTTGGACTGGCCTGGCCTCTTCTGACCCCCTCCATTAGACTGAATAAGATAAAGAGATGTGAATTTGGCCTACATCAGGAGGAAAGAGAGAGAGAGTGAGAGAGAGAGAGAGAGAGGGGTGGTTGGTTGGCTGGTTTTGTAAAACTCTGTTTAAAAACAAAAGCCAAAAAATGTTCTGTCACAAAACATTTCCAAGCATGGAAAAATTCATTACTAAATTCCATCAATTTTCCAGATTTTCCATAAACCCTGTGCTGGAAAAACGTGGGCGGCAAGGTACAGAAAAAACACATACACATACATACGCCTGCACTGAACAGCCAAGGTCCCATGTTGTTTATAATGACGCACTCGTTCAGAGACATGCGGTACTGTATTTTCACGTAAACGTGATGGACCGCGTCTCAGTGGAATATAAAGCTTGTATCTCCACATACACAGAACACGCAGCCTAACGAGTGTAGGGGAAAGAAAAGCTTGACCCACTTTAGAACTCCACTCATCTCTCTCACACACAAACACGTTCAGTCGAGCACATCAAGGACACTCGAAGCTACTTAGTATGATAAATGACTTTATCTGCCTCTTCATTTTTCTATGTGGGCAAAATGTTCTCCGTCCCATCGGTTCTGGAAGAGCCCCAAGAAAGCAAATCCAAATTCATAACCTCTTCACTACGCGAGCGAGGGAATGACATTAGCTGGATGAGAAGCATCCATTAGAGGAGTTACATGATTACTAAGAAACATCAACGCTAAATTTTTCCATTAGAAGAGCCAATAGTGGATGGAATGGAGTGAATGCACTGAGGCTGCTGATGAAAGGGTGAGCAAAGTGTCATTACATTTTGGCTCACTTTAGCATAAAACACTAAGAGCATTTTGCGACTCACATTGAGCTCAACAACACCTGAAAGCCAAATCGCACTGTTTTATTTTGTTAATTTAGACTGTACTGGTAACAGGATCCTTTTATTCGGGTAATCATCTGGAAAACAACTATGGTAAATGGCTAAACCAGGACTTTGCGAGGGAAGACTTTTTCTTTGTTTTACATTTTTATTTTTATTCACAAAGCATTTACATATGTTTTCTTCTGGTAATTTTGAGACGGTCCCTAACAATGAAGCAGACATGAAGCAGCAGCGTCATGAAGTCATAGTATATGGGCTTAAATACGAGCTTTGTCAAATAAATGAACATAATAGTCCCAGTTGGTTGCTAAGGTGTTGCTATGCCACTGACATTTTATCCCAGGAGGTTGCTATGGTGTTGCTAAGGTGTTGCTGGGCCATTACTATGGTATCCCTGGTGGTTGTTAAGGTGTTTCCAGGCCACTGCTATGGTGTCCCAGTTGGTTGTTAAGGTGTTGCCATATTATCCCAGGTGGTTGCTAAGGTGTTGCTATGCTATTGCTATGCTATCCTAGGAGGTTGCTACAGTGTTACTGGGCTGTTGCCATGGTATCCAAGGTGGTTGGTAAGGTGTTGCTAGACTGTTACTCTGGCACCTAGGAGTTGTGTAGTTTGGTAAATATCGTGGTTGTAGTGTAGTCCCAGGTGGATGCTAAGGTGTTGCTAAGCCATTGCTATGGTATCCCTGGTGGTTGTTATGGTGTTTTTAGGCCACTGCTATGGTGTTCCAGGTGGTTGCTACGGTGTTGCTAGGCCGTTGCTATTTATTATATTTACTATTTACTAATTTACTAAAAGAAATTGTGTTTGAATGAATGCTGTACAAAACCTTCATGCTAAAACATTAAACACACAGCTAAGACGGTGTTGTTTGGAACTGCTGTGTGAGAAGATAATAGCAATAAAAAGTACCATATTGAAGGGAAACATACACAAGCATGTTCTCCGAGAGAAAGTGTGATGCACAGCAGTGAGAGGAGATCAATCATAGTAGGACATGCTGGTCAGCGAAGGCTTTTGAGAGCTACTGCGGTACACTGAGCCAAAGCAATTACTGGTCATGCCGTTTATGTTAATTTTAACTTGGGCTATGAATGAGTGAATTTTCTGAACCCCATCATTTTTCCCGTCAACTTTCAGTTGTTGGTCATATAATCATGAAAATTTTATAGTTGTCAATCCTCCCACTTATGTAGGGCAAATTCAACATTTTACAGGGACACAGAAGGTGGGGGGGCTGTGGGTGCTGCAGCACCCCCTGATTTCAGGACAGAATCTGCTGAAATAATTATAACAATAAAACATTAACATTATAATAATTTGAGTGTAGTAAAGACCCATGTGAGCTTGTTTTAGAGTGGAGTTTGGATCTTCCTAGAATTGAAGTTTCTTTTGAGTAGCTATTGATGGCCACAGCGCTGTCCAGCTCACTGGAACATGACAGTTTGTGAAGGACTCTGCAAGCTGACCTACTTTTCTGTCTGCGCTGAAACTCAACAGGTGAGAGAAAAATATTAATCTCCATAAGACGCAGCCATTAGCTCCGGCTGGCCTGTCCGTCTGCCGCGGTTACGGGGATTTGGGTGGTATTGATCGGGATGTGGCAGCAGACGAGGAGATGAGGTGGGCTTTAATGGTTTAATGTAGAGCAGGACACACACACGAAAGCAGAACAGGGCCAGTGGAGAAGAGGAATGGAGGGATGGATGGATGGACAGTGGAGAGGAGAGAGACTGGGAAGGATGCTTGTGTTCTAATCAAGAGATAAAAGAAAAAGCTGCCCATTTGAAAATGCAATATACTGTAATATGCTGTCAGTATATTACAAAATAAATGTTGACTATGCACATACATATATATATATATATATATATATATATATATGCACTCACTGAGTAGCTCACACACATCAAACCAAACTGAGACACATGCACAACACACATGCTTAAAAGTCATGAACACACACAGATGAGCTATACGAGCTGCAGCACGGCAGACATGTTCATAAACGACCAGTTATGATCTCACATATACACAATATATGATATAGCTACTAGTGAAATAAGTATATTCAGACTTTAATAATCATAAAATCTCATAACTTCTTAATTGGGCAGTAAATGTTTATTTTCTAAAAAAAACCATAACAATAGAATAAATACATTTAACAATACTACAGTGAGTAGTAATTTTATGTACAGCACTGTGCAAAACATTTTATATACCTAAGAAACTTTGATTTAAAACTATGTTTATCTGCTTAGTGTGTATTTGCTCAAAAAACACTAATAGTAGAATACATACATGAATTGATTATAACATTAATACAGTAAATAGTGGTTTCATGTATGTCAGTTACGTTTGTTGAACCATTTCCAAGCCTCTCCTCAATCATCCAACTCCTGGTTTGACTAATCAGTGCTTCATTTGGATTTGGTTAAATCAAGTGTGCTGGTGATAAAGCTGATGGATGTGAGGCTTTGAGGAACACCTGGAACCAAAGCTTTTCTTCAAACTAGCTAATGATAACTACTTTTTTCACAATAAAAATTTGAGTTACTTTTTACTGCATCAATGTTTATATGCATGTACTGCAAATAATATATGTAATATACAATGATAGTTTACATTTTCAGAAACACAGTTATTGCCAAAATAAATGACTTTAAACAATGTAATTAAGACTTTTGCACAGTGCTGTATGTTCAATCAACCATTTCCAAACATCTCCTTAAGGCAATTCAATATTATTTGTAGTTATCATTCAATTACCCCAATTTATGTTCTCCTTTTTCTATTAAACTACATCAGGTGTGCTGCTGATGGATTTGAACATCATCAACATTAAAGTCCATACAGTGGCTGTACTGCAGGGAGAGCAGTTTTTATAGTACGTGCCCAAGACTTGCATATTACTGTATTCAGTCATATTCAAAAGTTTGAACCCAGTCATTTTCTACATGAAAATAAGTTAACGCATCCTCTACAGAGAGAACACATATGCAATTTAAGTGCACAATTACTGTTTACTTGCTGAAGTTGACATATTGGAAAAAAAATAATAAAAATGTGCAGAAGTGTGTTTTCTGTAGAGGATGTGTTCACTTTTGGATGTATTTCACCTAGAAAATTATCAAAACATGCCATGTGACCTGGGGCACCCAAACTTATGTTTATGACTGTTTATGTAAAGACACAAACATGCAGACAGACAGGCAGACAGACAGATACACACAGGTAAACAAAGTCATACATCTACTCGACCTATATTTTCCTTAAACATGCACAGAAAACAGCTGCGCGCACACACACACACACACACAGAGCTCATACGGGGCGCTTGTGTGATGCAGGAAGGCCAGTATTCTCTTGGTCATTAGAAGACGAGCCCTTGAGGTTTAAAAAAGAGAAAACTACATTTTATACTGTAGATTACACAGAACACACATACAGACTCAATGACCTACTTCAGCTAACACACACAGAGAGAGAGAGAGAGAGAGAGAGAGAGGGAGAATGCGAATGAAGGAGAAAAAAGAATGAGTGAGAAAGGGAGAGAGAATTAGAGAAAGAGACGGAGAGAGAGCGAGAGAGAGAGAGAGAGAGAGAGAGAAAGAAAGAGAGAAATTGTGGGGGTATAATAAGACAGACAGATGGAGAGAGATAGATTTAGAGATAGACAGAGAGATGGAGAGAGAGAGAGAATATTTTCCAAGGTTCTTGTAAAAAGCAGAATTTGTGTTTTATATATTTTTAAACAGCCCCTGATTAACACTAGCATGACAGTCTCCCATTTCACACTCATTATGAAGCAAATTGTTCAGTAATAATCCATAAATAATGGTTCTAATATAATTACAATGAATAAGGTCATATAGCATGTAGAGCTGGATTACAATGGAAATTCCCTTCTGAGTGTCCAGCCTTCCCTACTCCAGCACACCTGCCTCAATCCATCAGCTCTTCCTGAAGAGAATCAGGTGTGTTAGAATGAAAAAAATAACCACTAAGAAAACCTTCATTAACACTCACGTTGTATATTACTATGTAGGAAAGCAGCCTTTGTTTTTGTTAGCCTGCAAATGTAGTTCAGTAGCCAAGACATGTTTGGTGTCTGAAGTTCTTCTTTAGTTTTAGCTCTGAAACAACAAGGCTAATATAGTTAACAAGCACTGGAAGCTGAAACTTCACCAATTAGCATGGTGCTAACTGCTGACCTAAATCTAAACTGTGTGAAGTTGTTAAGTAATCTGACATAGACTCGCTTATGTGGTCTATGACACTGTAGGATACGCTGTTTAGGTTGTGCATTTCAACTAAAGCGATTGAAATAGGTAGGGTTTTGTATTAGGCGAGTAATGGAGGCTGCCTCTTCAGATGAGCTAATGAGCTAATAGAGCTCAGTACATCACTGGATGCTGAAGAGGACTCGTCGTCTTCTTCATCAGGTGGACGATGTTAGCCGACATGTTAGTTTGTAAGAGAAGCCGTCTCAGTTGAGTCCTTATCAAGGCGCTTACATCAAGGCATTCATGCTTCGTACTAGCAGAGCGAAATATACTTACTCCCAAGCAAACTCGCCACATTTTTCAGTTCTGTTACAACATAAAATTAGCATTTCACTTGTTGGTTTTCCTTGACTTTCAGTGATTAAACGTAACGAGTATCCAAATCCAAATAGTGATTTAAAGCACCTCGTATGGTTATCTGAGTACTCGAGTATCCACACACATCCTCAATTTAGATACCTATAAACATAAAAGTACACCACACTAGCTAAATAGAGCAGAAGCAGCCATCTTTACTTTTGAAATTTGTCGAGACCTGGTGTGTGATGATGTATGAAGTTAGCAAAATCGCTAACCTTTCTACATAAGCTCCTGTTACTTGTTAGCTACACTAGCCTTGTTGCTTCAGTGTAACCCTACAGTAGCAAACTCCAGACACCAAACATGTCCTGGCTGATCATCTATCTTTGGGTTAAATTTTATCTTTTGCCAACATTTGATTAATGTATTTTGTATGCGGCGTGATTGAGGAGATTCAGTCATACAGAGCCCATGAGAGAAATACAGAAAATGATTGTATTAGTGTAGAAATCACAGAAAGCCACCTGGCTGCAATGTGTGGAACACATTTGTCTGAAGATGTCCAGAGATTAGAGCACTATCTGTCTGCACCAGCTGGGCGCTCACATTTAGAACGAAAACCACCTGCGTACTAAACTCCAGGCATCCATCTGCAGACCCTGGAAAGCCAGCAGTTCCAGACCTGCAGTTTCAGGGCATGACGTGACTTCAGACTTGGGTTGATTAGCAACTAACGAGTCGGCTTCTATTTAAAATGACTCATTAAACGACTAACTCAATGAGTTCTTCATGATCTGGCAAAATATAAATGATACAGTGTAGTCAGCGTGTTTAAATGCAGGAGAAATGGAAAGGCATGAAGACCTGAGTGACTCTCACATGGGCCAGATCTTTATGGCCAGATGACTGGATCTGAGCTTCTCCGAAATGGCAATGCTTGTGGGGTGCAACAGAGTGTTGGGTAATCAAGGCTCATCGATGTGTGAGGGTAATGAAGGCTATCCAGTCTGGTCTGGATACAGTTACGGAAGGATTGTGTCACAACACACATAGTACCTTGCACTGCTGCCTATAGGGTTGTATAGAGCAGTCATGCTAACTACTCTTCATGTGAGCATCACAACTGGACCTCGGAGCGATGGAAGAAGTGTGCCTGGTCCGATGAGAGCCATTTTCTTTTACATCATGTAGATTACCTGGGGAAGTGATGGCACTAGGATGCACTCTGGGAAGAGGATAAGATGGTGGAAGGAGTGTGACACTCTGGGCAATGTTCTTCTGGGAAGTCCGGGTGTTCACGTGGACGTCAATTTGACACATGCCACCTGGCTAAATGTCGTTGTGGACCTAGTACACCCCTTCATGATGATGGTATTCCCTGATGGTAGTGGCCTCTTTCTGCAGGATAGTGTGGCCTGCCATGCTGCACACATTGTTCATAAATGGTTTGATGAACATGCAAAGAGTTCAGGGTGTTGCTCTTGGTTCCAAATTCTCAATCCGATCAAGCATCTGTGGGATCTGCTGGAACAACAAGTCTGATCCGTAGCTGTTCCACCTCAAAACTAACAGGACTTGAATGATCTGCTGGTCTTAGTGCCAGATCCCACCATGCACCTTTAGAGGTCTTGTAGACTTCAGGCCTTGGCAGGTTGAAGGAACGGTGGAATTTGGCACAGTACCTGCTGTCTATAATGTCTGCCCACTGCGGTCATTTTTTAAAGTTTACACTAAGTCATGCTAAACCACATCAACTAGTCCGCACCACATTAACCCTCCGGGTCTAAGGGTATTTTCTTGTTTTCTGCATATCTTCTAAAATTCGGCTTTAAAGACACTTGCACATAACAAGATACCCATATGTTTCTCATCAAAATGCTCTGTTATCTTCATTGCTACTTTCCAAAACTGCTGTGGCAACTTCAGAGGCTGTAAACTCTTTGGACGCCATTTAACACATCTCCGATGTGGACTGAATTAAGAATGAAGGGTTTCCGGCGTGATGGGTCAGTCCTTAGTGAATTCCTGAGTGTCCTTGGTCAATTTCACAGAAAATGTAGACAGACATGAAGCCACCAGTTCCACACAGTGAGAGACAGATGACGTGTATCTCAGCCCCTCTTCATAGCCTCATAACTCTGGATGTGAGTCATGTAAGATCTTGTAATAAGACAGAACGAAAAGGTCGACTCTACAGATTCAGGAACTGTTTAAACTGTATTTCTGTGCTGTATCATCTCAAAGATACAGAAACTAGAACCATCAAATTTGACACACGGGTGAGTTTGTGTTCCCCAGAGGGTTAATTAAGACCTGAATGAGGTTTGAGTTGGTTGAGAGAAGTTTGGGGGTATACTTGTTGAAAAGATTTGGGTGACTATTGACTTCCAGTGTTTACCTTGTAGCTCCAGCACTAACCATACTTTGGGTGGTCGACTACATCTGGGGAAAGTGGAAAACTGTATAAATTAGATTTTTCCATTTCTTTAATCAAGTTAGCTATGATGTCTTAGCCGGCCTGCTAATAAATTCAGGTAACTAACTGCTAGAGGGTGCACACCTAAAACCACAGCAATGCTCTGAAGCTGCTGCTGGCTCTCCGTCTCAGCAGATGGATGGTGCTGGCCGCCGCTCATGCTCCCAGACTAATCTACGCCATGTATCTTGCCTTTATGCTAATTTGGGTCACTTACCTTACACACATATCACACTCAAAACAGTGTCTCGAACAGCTGCACACACGCACGCTCTGAGGACGATCATTCCTGTGTCCAGCCACTTGACCCCTTTTTGCGGTGGCTTGTTTTTTAATGCTTTGATTGCTGCATTTTTCACTGTGACAGATGCTTATGGGCGGATGCACACGCACTAACTCAAACGCACACACACCTGCCCAGCCCACAGAGCCATGGCACAGAGCCACGGGCCTCATATGTGCACTGACTCTCTCTCTCTTTCTCTAAAACCTCACTATTTCATTTCAGGTATGAAGACAGAAAGTCAATACGAGCAGTGGGGGGGTCTCCCCAGATGATTTTTACAATAGCACTGCAAGATCCAAAATACTGTGGCTAAGAATGTGTGCAACCAGCACAACACCTTTAAAATGAAAGGGTTTCAGAAGATTCCTTTTTAAACAGAAAACTGACTTAAAAATAAACTGAAAATCTTTTTTTTCACATTCAGTTTGTGTAAATCTTTGTGACAAGAGTATGTACATTTCTCTATGTTCGAAAACAGCCACAACTAGCTTTTCCTCCATGTCAGCGACCAGAGAAAAACCATCCTCGATATTAGTCAGCTGTAATATTGGTCACAATGTATGACACTTTTCCATGGCACTCAGGGCAGCAATGATTTTTCAACTTAAATGTATGTTTAAAACCACAAAGCACTGCGCAGAATAGAAGATAGCTTATCAGTCACAGTGCACATTAGTCCATAGATGGACAATGAAAAGAAGTGCACTTGAGAGAGCAATATTTCCCCAGATTTACCCACAAAATCCAACAGGAATTTGTGTACACCATCATGTAAAGCCATAATAATTTTCAGCAGGAATGTTCGTATCAAGCTTTTTTGCCTTACAAAGATTCTCAGAGTAGGACTGATGATCTGGGATCTGCTCCTGTCATTAAAGTCAAGGTAAATTTAGAGAGGAATCTGATCCTAGATCAGCATTCCCGCTCTGAGAAACTAGAATTTGTATTTTTGTAGATAATACTGCATAGCGTACATTTCAAATGCATTAAAGACAAATATCAACTATTCTGTATAAGTAAATAGCTAAGATGTAAACAAACTCATTCAGGGTGCCATTACCAGGTCGGAACAGTTCACAATGTTGGTGATATGAACCAGACATCTGCCTCTAAAAACTCCCTCACAGAAAGTAATTACAAGAAAGTGGTTATGAAAATGTTTCCTGACACCTGAGACATTGTTTTACAACAGTTTTGAGATGTTCTGCTATTTTATCATTATCAACTTTGCATATAAAAACTCAGAAGACGTGTACGTTTACTGGTGGCTTTGGATATAAAAAAATGGCTATATTTGCATTGTAGACCACCTGACCCCTGGTTCCTATCACCACCACTGTAAAAAGTGAGTGAGTCGGTAAGTTTCTCTATGATGAACTGTCTCATATCAAATCACTCTGAATGACTTTGCTAGCATTCCAGCCATTGGGTTATGCAGCAATTTTGTAAAACTGGAGTAATTCCCATTTAAACCTAGGCATGTTCAATACTCTTTTTATATTTCAAAGTCCTCCAATGACAGAGTCCACTCAAAACAGACTGTACTAAGGATCTGAGTGGTCCATACCAAAGAAGGTAGCTGCGACGATTGCTTGTTCACTTCTGAAAACACACTTGCCACCGCAGGTGTGGGTAACACCCATTAATATCACCACTATCACAGTGGCTAAACGGGGTGAAATTGTCTTAATGAAGGATATGAGTATGGCCTGATTCCGATACAGACTCTTCCAATCAGGACATCTCGACTTAACAGACAGAAAACAGATCAAATCCTGAATCAATAATCAGCTGCATTCTGCTAGACCTACTGCAATGGCAAAAGGCCTTAACAAATCCAGAAAAGGTCAAGCCCAGTAACAGAGAGTTATTCAAGCCGTCTGTGTGATCAGACAGATCAGAATGTGTCAGTCTTCGTTTTATGAAATCTGGCTTGGGGTCACTCACCACTTTTGGTTTGAATGGAGGCTGTATCTCTCTGTTCTCCAGGCGTTCCCAGTCAATCCGGCGGAAGAATGCATGCTCCCGAATGTCCCGCTCACCCTCCAGACCACAGCCCAGCCGCTTTGTAGGGTGCTTCGTCATCAGCTACGACACAGGACAGGACATCATCATCATCATCGTCATCATCATTACTATTTTGGATGTAGTATATGCTTTAATATGTAGTTTGATAAGTTTTTTGTCATGTTATACAGTACTCTATAGTGCAGTACTGTAACCCTCAGCCTTTGTTTTTTGTTCACCAGGGTTCTCTCACTACATTACCCAGCATGCATTACACAAATACATCAAGAATCTCTGCGGTGTCAACCAATTCTGACTGCTAGCCACTGATCTATATGCTAACAAATACAACCAAACCAAATATTTCAAAACAGCTCCCAAAAAATCCAGCCCAAAGCTGGTGTAGTTTTCCAAAAGCTCCTCCCATCTTCAGGTTCATCAGAAGGTGGGGGGTTCCCTCTCTGAGTCTACAGCGGCGCAGTAAGCATCTTCACAACAGAGGTAGCATTGGTTAAAGTTTTCATTTCCCACAGAGTGGCTCAGTTATTTTATTTATTAGAGGTACATTTTCCCACAGTTTAGTTGTATCCAGTTCTACCTGCTAGCTAGGTCTGTCCTATCACGTGATGCTACCCAGCTGTTACAGTCAAGGCTAGTTCACACTTCCTCTGATACGTGTGAAGTTCCCCCCACATCTTTTCAAACTGTGGCTAACGCAATGGCACTGGACAGCTCAACACACTTGGTGGTGAACAATGCTACCTACATCTGTTATGTCAGTTTATAGATGACATTTGGCTAGCATTGTGCTGCGTAAAGGAGAAAGACTCCGACCCACCCAGAGAGAGAGAAAGAGGACAGTTACGCTCTCTTGTATTCCCAGCTGTGGATGGCTGTGGCATCGCTGTGGATCAAACCTGCGACTTCCTGACAGTAAGGCCAATGCTTAGACAGTTGCATTGGTTATTATATGAAGGACCGTTTTTTTTACAGCTAATGCAGTTTTGCTACTGGTGATGAAGTGAAATTTGCAAGTCAAGCTTACTAAAGTTGAAGTAAAAGATTTAGTGCTAGTAAAATTTGTCAGGATAAAAAGTGGATAATAAGACTAATAAGACATCGATACTCTCCCAACCTTCACACTGCTACTGTCTGATTTTGCCAGGCCTGCTGTGCAAATGCAGCGTTTATCTGAACTACTTTAACCAGTTTAAATTTTACAGCTCTACAAATAATAAAACAGAGTTTAGAGATGTACAAAATTACTGAAACTAATATATTGCATATGCATATTGCTAAATTTCCTTTGGGATCAATAAAGTATCTATCTATCTATGCAAAAGTTTGGGCACCCCTAGTCAAATTCCATGTTTGTGTTGATTTCCTAAGCCAATTTTCCTACTGGGTCCCAGTGGTCATCGGGCAGAAGATATACATATATATCAAAACCTTGATCAAAACCTAGTCCTAGTCTAATCTTCAAAATGGTAACTTTAAAAGTAAAGTATGTTTTTTCCTTTTCCTGTAATGTAAGTCAATAGAACCAGAGTTTTTGCCAAGTAATTTTGCCACATTTCTTTTAGTCTATTTATCATGAAATTTACACACAATGTAAAGGGCAAGAGGGAACTCCAAATTACGCCAAAAACTGAAAAACAACGAAAATTGAGATATGGGGTTTTGTTCTGACAGCAGCGATATATATATATATATAGTTTAAAATATGTTTTAATTTTTAAATGTAGTTTTATTTTTTTTTTCCAATGTGTTAAACTTATATTAAACAAATATAGAACTTGGGCACTAAAACTGCAACTTTTGAACACAGTCCCATTGTCTCTTTCAGAATACAGATTCCTTCCTGCTCCATCAACACACACACATGCAGACACAGACCAATTCACAGCGGCACAAATGTACCACAGGGCTGTGTGTCTGTGTGTCTGTGTGTGTGTATGCAGTAATGTTCCATTTTTCATCATAATACACACACTAGTGTTTGAGAGATGAACAATTTCACACAGTGTTATAGAGAACAGATCTCATCAACACGGTACACAGGGAGAGAAAGAAAGACTGATATATATAGGGAGAGAGATAGAGAGAGAGAGAAACTGAGAAAGAGAGATTGAGAGGGAGAGAGAGAGGAGGGGTAGAGAGAGGTTTAGAGAGTATGTAAGGTATCTGGCGAGGGCTCTGTTTGTAGGGTGGCACTCTCAGTGATGATATTACTGTTAGTCCAGTCCAGCGGCTCTGAGCTCAGATAATTCACAGCTATTTTCTCAGGCTGCATGGGGTTCACTGTTTAACAGAGCGAGCTGAAAATGAAACTCTCCACCAGAGCACAACAAGAAACAGACTGAATGACCACACAGGCACAACAGTGGGGTAACTAGCTGGCTTTCCATCCACGTATTTATATGCAGTTTTGACATATTAAATAAAAAAGACTTGATTGGAACAGAAAATATTTTATAAAACGACCAAGAATTTGCATTAGTAGCCAAATTGTAAAGAAACTGGAAATGGAAATGACCATGAAAGAATCACGAAATGTTTCCCCCAATGCACCAATGACTTATATGACTCACTAGGAACAACTTTAAAAATAAAATAGATAAATCCTTCAGCTGTCTGAACTTTTTTGGGGGGCAGGAGTGCTTCTCGGCTCTTAAATTCCTAAAACCCCTATTTTTATCCCAGTAATGAATTAAGTAACAGACAGCAGCTCTGTTTAATAAATTAGTGGACGTGGCTGACGGCTCCATCAGAGCTGTATAGAAACCATCAGAGAGAAAAAAGGCTCAGACTCAACTTCAGATGAAAAAGAGCAGATGGAGAGAAAAACTGATACCTGATACATAAAAGAGAAACTTCACAGCACAAAGTGAGCTTTACACACACACACACACACACACACACACATACACGTTTTTATAGAATGTTGGGATGTGAGGTCATATGTAAGTACCTATGGATGAAACATACAATATTACATATATATATATATATATATATATATATATATATATATATATATATAATAAATGGTAACTTTCTAAGATTAAGAAAAAATAATCTTAAGATTAATAAAAAAATAAGATTTTTTCTAAATTAAATGATATTGTATTGAATATTTACACAGGTTTTTTAGTAAAGCCAATCATTCTACTTATAGCCATGAGCTCTATATTGAATCACTTGCATGCTGAAATGGTTCTTCGAATTGATGGAGAATGTGTTTTATGGTTCTTTTAGAAAATGGTTCTACATAGCACCAAAATGGGTTCTTCTATTATCGCGATGTCCATTTTGGTGCTATGCAGAACCATTTCTTAAAAGAACCATAAAACACAGTCTCCATCAGTTCGAAGAACTATTTCACAATGCAAAGAACCCTTTAAGCATGAAAATGGTTCTAAACAGAACTCATAGCTCTAAATAGAATGATTGCTTTTAGTAAAGAACCCTTGAAGAACAATTTTTTAAGTGTGTAGTGTAAATTATGGAAGTCCAGAGAGGCCATGAGGTAGCTCTAATTTGAGTTATTTTGAGGTAAAAAGTGAATTATTTTGCTATCTCAAGATAACCAAGCTGTTATCTTCAAATAACAAGTTATTTATCTTGTTATCTTCAGATAATAAAAGTTGTTATCTTGAGATAATGAGTTAATTATCTTGAGATAATAATCGAGATAGATATAACTGAGAGAATTATAGCAAGAGCTCATGGCCTCCCTGGACTTCTGTAGCAAAAGGTACCTAACATTTACAAATTCTGTGAAGTAAATAACAAAATAAATAATAAATAAATAAAATAAAAGGCTGTTTTTTTAAACTCACACATACACATAGACAGTCATACGCAGAAGTGTGAACACCCCCGCTACACGCTTTGTTGATTCTCTAAGTGAAAGTATGTTACACATCCTCTACAGAGACACGCTTAAATGTGCCGTTTTTTTTTTTGCAAATCTTATTGAACAATTTCTATTTATTTACTGAGTTTAACACAATGGATAAAATAAAACATAAAATACAAAAAGTGCCCTAAAATTTGCACAGGCCACAATTCATGTTTTGTTTCTTTTCCCCAAAATAATAAATTCAGCAATTCAGTATCTACATATAAAAAGAACTGTCTAAAATTAGACACTTGAACCCCGGTGACCAAATATTAGTCATTTTGCTAATTTTTTTCAGTTTTAAATAATGAAACATGGAGCACTTTACAAAGTCAAGAGAATTTTGTTGGTTGTGTAGCTTAGAACTGTTTTACTGCACAGTCAGGACAACACACACACACACACACACACAAACACAGTGTGAGTGTGTGAGTTCTTTGACACTTGTGAGTTGTGAGTCTCAAGGGACGGTCCGTTCCACGAACAGAGAGCTGTCAGGTGAAAGTGTTTTTTTGGACCTTTAAAAAGTCTCTTTCTCTGAAAACCCCTGATGGACACACACTTGTAAAAAGCCCCCTCACACGTGTGTCTTGTAGTCAACTGGATGACTTTCCTGCCCAGGTGAGAACACCTGTGGTCCAACTGAAGCTTCATGTATCGATTTTTTATTTATTATTTCATCCTGTTGGAACAGTTCTCAGCTCAGTGAAGTAGGTCTGTCTCCTCTGCGTCGACCAATCAGTCATAGCGTTCCTGCTCAACTAAGGTCAACTAACACCATTTATTTACTTGTTTATTTATTTATGGTTCTATGTTTTTCACAACAATGGACACAAACATACAATTCAACTCAACGACCAATGTGTGACCGTAATTGTACCCGATTGTCCAGCAAACTGAATTCCCAGACGCTCTGACCGGCGCCAACCATTTAATGTTTGAATTATATTTAAACACTGGTTAAAAATCTGTGCACTTTGAGCTTTATGAATAATGTATGCTGTTTTGCTTCTGCAAAGGTTCTGTGTTGTCTAGTTGCTCACTAGTGGTCAGTTTTGGAAGAAAGGACTGCTGTCTGGATAATTTTTGGCATTTCAGACTATTCCGAGTTTAAATAAACACAAAGCTGATGTTTTTCGGCCTCAGTCTAGAATTTAATGCATCTGGAAGATAAGACTTTTAAGTGGGTAAAATTAATTTTAACTTCAAAAGGAGCTACAAGAACTCTGTTATTTATGTATTCAGTTATTTATAAACTGTGGTCAAAACTGAAGATATTAGTGCAAATGAACCACTTAGTTCTTAGCTTTTATTTCAAATGCAAATGAGTTTGGTCAAATTTAGATGATTGAAAAAGTTCTTACTTACAGAGCAGAAAGGGCAGAACACCGACTCTCAACATCAATAAGAATTACAATGTGAAGTAAAGTCAATACATTTCAGAGTAGGGGTTCTTACGTACTCTCTCTCTCTCTCTTTTCTGGGTCAGCTTTCTGACAGCCTCTATATATCCATTAACCACACACACACAAACTGCCTCAACAGCTCCTAATAAATGAACACAGATGAACCTACTGGCACCTCAGTGAGTGAGGGACAGTGACAGAGAGAGGTAGATAGGAAAGAGGGAAAAAGCAAGATGGATAGCAGGAAAAGGATTTAGAATGAAAAGGAAAAGAGAGGGAAAGTGGGAGTAAGAGAAAAAGGGAAAGAGGAAAAGAGAGAAGGAGAGTTAGAAAAGAGAGAAGGTAAAGAAATAGAGAGGAAGAGAGTGACCGGTGAAGAACTGATTTGCTGTAATGGAGAGGGTGACAGGAGAAAAGTAAAAGAGAGATTTCTTGTGTGATGGGGGGTGGAAAAAGGGGTGATGAAGGAGGTGTGGAGGGTCAATGTGTCATCAGCTCAAAGACACTAAGCCACAGGATGGAATTTTTCAGGCTGTCATATGTGTGTGAGTATATATATGTATATATATATATATATATATATATTTATATATATATATACACACATATACACATGTCATCGCTGTCCAAAGAAATACATGTATCTGCATCATTTGAGCATAGCAGACGTTTTGCATTATGTGAAAAATTCCTGAGGACTTGACCAATAGAAATGCTCCAAAACTGCTTGTAATACAATCTCTTTCTATTAACTCACATTGAAAGTGAAGAATGTTTCTATGTATATATTTATCTTTTTTTTTTTATTTAAACCTGGAAATAAACAATAGACAATTTTAGAATCTTGAAAAATTAAAGAAACAAGATATATTCAAAATTTTACACTATTTCTAGTTTACTACTCAAATTTAAGCCTATCTGTGAAATTGACCATGTTAAGGTCTTTATACATAAAGGTCAGATTTTTTTCAGTCTTATTTCTTCTAATTGAAACGTGTGTTCAGACGACTGTCTGGAGGATTTGATCTGCCTATTAGAGGCTTTTGCACAAACTTATGGAGTCATGCCAGCTCCAACACACACTGTAATTTAAGCAAAAGGGGGGAACACACCAAATACTGCGAAATCTGTTTTTGAACGTGCGCAACGTGGTATGATCAGCAAACCTGAACTGCATTATGGAACCGAAGCAGAAAGCATTTATCAGACTATATCTGTTAGATGTCTTTACTGTCCCAGCAGATCAATACACACACGCTTCACCATTTATAAACAAAAGCACTTTTACTAGAACTTCTACTTGTGTTGTAGCGTTAACGGTCAGCACAATTAGCATCAGACAAACTGCATGACTACATCATCACACAAGTCACACTGAGTACTCTCTGCTTATGTGGGTTCTGACATTGTATGATTCACTGTGGACAGAACTTTGCAGCACAGCTGAAGACAGAGCAGCAACAGCAGCCAAACTGAGGCCTAAATTCTGTCCATGCTTTAGACAGATTATTTTCTTAGCTGACAATCAGTGTCAGAAACCACAGAAGCAAGTCTATTAGAGATTATTTAATAGCTCCACACAGTTTGAGGCAAGTGTACATGCAGCTAGCTAATGCTAATGCTAATTACTAACAAGCCAGTAGCCTATTACTTGGTAGCTTTAGTACAAAACAAAAGAAGGAAACTTCAGACACCAACCATGTCTTGACTGATCAACTGCATTATCATTTCGTCTCATGTCGCCTGTCTGGCCTGCAGTGATGATGGTGACCACCAGCGATGCCAAGTCATGAAGACTGACTGATAAGTTCATTATTAAAAGGCAGAGCAGTGTCTGTTTTTATCTAAATTGGATCAGCTCCTGGCAGAGAATTCATTCAGAAACGAACAGCAAGCAGGTTTAATATGCAGCCTACAGCAGTGACAGTGTGTGTGTGTGTGTGTGTGTGTGTTAATACTGATGGATAAAGGATAAAGGTGCATTTAAGCTTTTAAGCCTTTCATTATGTTGATCCCTATAGCTCGTCCCTATACTGATCGTCTGTGTGCATCTGTGCGTATATATGGGCTAATTTGCAAGAATTATAATGAGATTATTATAACCATTATTGTCATTTTGCCATGCTATTTAAGGTCAGACACTGCAGGTGAGTAGGGCCCATTAGTAAAACTCCAAATACTACTATTAATCTTTGCCAGTTGATTATTAATATTCTTACAAATAAGTATGTTTATACATTTGATATGCAAAAGAAACAGTATTTACTTAATTAGCTTCATATAATTTTTGCACTAAAACATGTTTATTTCATTGTGATGATACAAATGACAGACATTATCATTGTTATATTGTTAATTAAAAAAAAAAAAACTAACTAAAACTCAGTGCTGTTGATTATAAAATGTCTCTCAGGACATTCTGAAGTAAAAATCTAGCAACAGTAAATTAGGAAATTCTTCCACAATATTCTTTAGAATATGCTTCGGAATGAGCATCCATGAATTTCATGAATGCAAGGATTCTAGAAGAACAGATATTTGGTGCTGAGTTTAGAGCAAAGTAGTTTTCAAGAAAAATAGGGCCTCAGAACTGCATGACCCATTGCGATCTCAGAGAACATGCACCATTTGTGTAAATGTTGTCAATAATATAAAGGGAAATTAAATATTCTAGCTAGATTTTTATTTTTTAGTGATATATGAAAACATGGTTGTGCCGATTGTGGGCGGAGTTAGGCATTAAAGCTGCAAACTTTTGGCAAACACAATTTGATGCAAGCGAATGTAACAATTCATGTTCACTGGCGTTAAACTGTACTTTCCAAAACATGCAGAAAATAAACGTATTTCTGTTGAGTTTCAACATTTTTATGATTCTAGATGCAATTCAAACAAAAATACTCTAAGAGCTAAGAGCTCCCTCTTGTGGAGAAACTTCAGACTACTAAACATGCACGACTAATGTGCTTTTCATTTGTGTAAATTAATGTGCTTAATGTGCTTTACATCTACAAAAAACTAACTGTAGTTATAGTGGAGTTGCTCTGGAATTCAGTTATACATGTCTGGTAAACTAAGCATTATGTTTTCATAATTTCACAAATGATCAGAACCATCAGCACACTAAAGCTGCTGATAGTTTTCTCAGATATTTCTCAGGCATGTAGCACTTAACAGAGACAATGGGGAGTTTATTTTAGCAATATTTTATTAATGCCCTGCCACAATGCACAGTTTGAACAGTAAAAGAGAATACAACATTACACTTACATATTATTTATCACAGTAATGCAAGCTGTATCTGATATCTGGCCTAGATACCACACATATTTAACACCATAAATGTGGTGGGAATGGAAAGTTTAAAATATCTTCAGAATTTCTCTGCTTTTTACAATGAGCTACAAGTGAGACATAATTCATGTTACAGCCTGTTTTTGTTATCATAATTGACAATTACTATCTATGGTGGGGTCGGCAACATGCGGCTCTTTTACTGCTCTGTTGTGGCTCCACAGCAGAATGAGATTTTTAGAAAAAAATAGATAATCCTCCTTTGCAGTAAAATAAAGCTCTGCTGATCATTTTAACACAGTTTTAACAATAAATGGTCTTTAATGTAACTGCTGCACTTAAATAGTTCACCATTTAAGGTGGAACGGGACAATTCGATCAAGAACCTGGCGAATGAGAAGCTGACCTTAGCCATTTTACAAGAAACTATTCTACTTTTGAGGAAAAGTTTCCTGCCAAAGATGCGAGAAAAGAGGCTACAGCTGACCTAAAGCTTAAAGAAGAGCAAAGTAAGTCTGTGTTTTCATTTCTATTTTTTTGCCTATACTAGTACATGGTAAATGGTAGATGGTAAAAAGGACTTAAAATGTTGTGGCTCCCAAAGTGGTTAGATTTTTATTGAAAGGGCAAAATGGCTTTTGTTAACATTTGGGGTGCGACCCCTGATCTATGGTGATCGGGACATTAAAATTAATATCTTCTATGTAATGACAATTTCACCTGCGATGCCTGTATGTAGGGAGAACAATGCTCTGACTGAGGTCAAACCCAAGGCTACAGAGAGATACTCTCATTCGTCCCTAAAGTGGGTCAACGAGCCTTACGCATGCTGTACAACTGCGGAGAAAATAAGCTTGTTATTGCCCATCTGACCACATACAGAGCACTCTGTGGGTGGAGAGACTCTGATGTTGTAAATAGTTTTCTCAACACAAAAACAACCTGACCATGTGCTACACCCCCACGCCCTCACCCCCACGCCCCCACCCTATCTCCCACGACACCATCACACGTGATGCTTTTCCTTTGAATTCAAATGCTCTCACGTTTGTACATTTTTCCAGCAAATTATAGCACAGAAAAGTGACCTGGCCATTACAGCCAGCTCTCTAAACACACACATACAATAAACTCACCCCTTTACAGATGGACACAGCCTCTTTGGACAAGGCTTTGGGGTAGGACACGTTGTGCTCCATGATGGACTGGAACAGCTCATCCTCATCTTCACCGTCAAACGGTGGCTGTGGAGGGACAAAAAGATCCACAATATAAATAAATCAATAAAACAGAAATACTGGCTTACATTCAATATTTAACACTTAACATTCAAAACATAATCTGACATCAGCTTTGATCAATTGCTATTTCATACATAGCACAGTTTTCTGAAGCTGTTCAGTGGATCCTCAACCCTTAACCCCTAACTCTTAACCCTAAATAAATCTTCTTAAATTTGCCTTTAAAAAGCGTTGCAGACGCCGTGCTGGATTGATTACAGCTGTATAATCTGCTTTATTTCTGATATTACTATTACTACTAAATACTGTTAGTATTTAATAAACTAATTTACAAAGGGTAAAAAAAGAAACAAATGAAGGAAAAAATTGGTACAAAATTAGTGACGAAAAGTGGCATTTTGTCTAACACTCCACTCAACCACTTGTGGGCTGCATGGAAAATGCAGAGCAAAAAGCTGTTAGGCTGCCAGCTTTGATATTAGTGGTCCACTATTCTCTCACTATCTGGGTTTTAACTAGCAATCACAAGATCAACTGTCAGCTAGTAATAACATCTAAAATGCTTAGCTAGCAATAATATCTCAAACACTCAGCTAACAATAACATCCCAAACTCTTAGTTACCAATAATGTCAAACTTTCAGTTTGCGAATGCAGACCACGCCTTGGTAAATGACATAACAGAGGAGGGGAACTCTGAGCAATTTTGGGCTGGAGTTCAGTACAGCTCCTGTGGGTCACAAGAAGGAGGAGTGAAGGACTGGTATTTATAGGAAGCTGGATTTGAGAAGGAGGAGTTTTAGGTGTGGTCTCTTCTCAAACTTCAGTAATGTCATAACTCCATCTAACAATAACATCTCAAACTTTCAGCTAGCAGTAATATCTCAAACTCTCTGCTAATAATAACACCTCAAACTCTTAGCTAGCAATAACATCTCAAACTCTTAAGTAGAAATAATATCTGCAACCCTCAGCTAACAGTAACATTTCAGACTCTTAGCTAACAATAACATCTTAAACTCGTAGCTAGCAATAATATCTCATTTCCAGACAGCAGTATCAAACCTCTGACTGCCCCGTTGAAAAAGGACCAATTCCACAGACCATTAAAATGGTCCTTTTTCAACATCTTAATGTTTTAGTTAGCACTAACATCTCAAACGTATAGTTAACTATAACATATTAAACATTTAACTAGCAATATCATCTTAAACGTTCAGCTAGTAATAACACCTCAAAGCCTTTTGCTAACAATAAGATTTCAATTGGCATTTCAAACATTAAGTTAAGTCAAGAACTTGTCAAAGTTAAAGCTCTAATCCAACAATAGCATCTGAAAATCTTATCTAGCAATAACATCTCTAAGTCTGACTGCTGAGTTACCTGCCTTTCTGCTCTGTGTTACTGCAAATTTCTAATTTCAATTAACCCAGCAGTTACCAGCAATACACCGAGAAACATCCCGTGTCTTGTTTGGCTGTAACAAACAAAAGCACTGTGCTTCCTTTCATTTCAGGCCGTGCTTGGCAGAAAGCCTCAGAACGACCTCTGTGGGATTACAGGTCACCCCAGCAAAAGCTGCATGAGGCTAAATTATGAGGGTGCTGAGACGAGAAAAGCACAGGCAGCCTGACAAACAACAACAACAACAACAGCTCACAACGGAGTAGCCTAGAGCCAACACACTCAACTCTGCGGTGGAAAATCCTCTAAAACCCCAATTAGCCTTTTAACAATAACACAAAACCAAAAATCCCGAATTTAAAGAAAACAGCACATTAATTTTAGATATTTCTCCATCCTTTTTCTAATCCTGATCTGGATGATGAATGAAAAAAGCCCTTTAGGATGGTAGTAAGACTATATTAGGTGTCTCCATAGCCACAATGCTGACTCCAGTGAAAAGGATATTACTTAGAGCACTATTTATTCTAAAAATACCCAAACTCACTGGCTGCATCAGATTCTGGCTGGTATATTTACGGAAGCAATCAATGAAAAGCTATTGATTAGGATAGAGCTGAAAATACATAATGAGAGTGAAAAAATATTCAATAGGGTTTACTGAACTGTCTGAAATGAACTGTATCTAAAGATAGAAGACTTGAAATGCACAGATATAGACCTTAGGGTTGGGGGTATGGGTGGAGGGGAGGGGTGGAGGAGTGGTATGAAGCATATAAACAGTTTGAAATGTTCTGATGTCATAAAACAACAGAGAGTAAACGGTGGCCAGAAGAGACCTTTGACGTTTTGCATTATTCTGTATCACACCCACATTGGGAACTCTCGCTCTTAGCTGGTTTTCTCTATGGGAAAAATGAACAGCGTTTTCGGAAATTGCCTCAATTGCGTCCAGCGGTAAATAGAAATGCTTTGTTTACTGATATGTTTGTCCTGTATGGAAATTATGAGGTAGATGGGGTTGAAATATTTTATTTATTTATTAAATTTTTGGGGGGGGCAAAAAATATTTTCAAACATAAAAACTCAAAAAACAAAATTTACAGTTACACTTTGAGCGCCTCTACATAACACTGTCATAACCACACCATAAACATGCCATGGCTGATGACACGCAGTCATGAGTTGTCATGACAGATTCTGTTCAGTAACAGTGCCATGTTAGCATTACCGTTAACTGTCATGGCAGATGTCATAATGTTGGATATCATAATGGCTAACGAGAGCACACAGCAAAAGTTAGCATGTGACATCAGCTGTTATGACATCAAACATTATGACATCTGTTATGACAATCAGCAGTTATGGTAACATGAACCAGAACAAAATACATTACTGAACATACTCTGTCACGATATCTCATGGCAGCACATAACATCTGCCATGACATGTTTACAGCATGGTTGTGTCAATGTTTTACAGGAAAAAAAGTCATTCTGTTAATATGATGGATTGGATTCTAAATAATCATTAAAGAAGTGTCGCAATCAAATAGTTGTGAGGTCAAAGACGGTGTATAAAGATGGACTCACCTGTCCAGCCAGCATCTCGTACAGCAGTACACCATATGCCCACCAGTCCACAGAGCGCCCGTATGGCTGGTATGCTATGATCTGCACAAACACACCAACACACATACAAACACAGTTACTCAGCTGTGTCAAAGCAGCTGGACATCATCTTAATATCAATGAAGCTAATACATACAGTTAAAAAATACAGACATATATGACCCCCATATCGGTCAGCTTATTATATCGGCCAATAAATATCACCAACAATGGGCCAGTAATTCGAGATTTTTCCCGCATCAGCGGGTGTCCTTGTGTTTCCCCTCTGGGCAGACTACACTTGGAATCTCAACTGACCACCCCAGAGTCCAGACCTCAACATCAGTGAATGTGATTACTTGTATGGTGGGAAGCGAAAATGCTAAACTAACTTCTATGACTGAACTTTGGAGGTAAGGCTGCAGATTTCTTTGAAAAACTGAAAGTGTGTCTTCTGAAAAGAACGGAAGCTGTAAAAAAGGTAAAGAGTGACACAATAAATACTGATAAATTTGACATTTAGCTGTTGAGACCTTGGTGTAACTTTCAGTTAAACGTATGCTTTTTTGCCTGATGTTAAAAAATGAATGATTTGCACTTAATGACTGACCATTTTGACTAGAAATAGAATAAAGTGTTGGTCTCTGCCTTTTGTACAGTACTGTATCTTGTTGTTAGCTGTTGGCATCAGCGAAGTTCACTGCGGTTTATCTGGTCCGCTGTGATTCAGCTCTGACTTTCATGGTTTTCGTTCCAACTCCACCATCTGCTACACCGTGCATCCCAATTAGCATCACTTATGCTTTAATTAATCAGGCCCCGAATGAAATCTTCACACACAAATGAGTATAAAGTACACACACCCACACACACACACACACACACACACACACACACACACACGAGTACTTCTCTTACACACATACACAATATTTTCTATAGTCAGAGATGTTTGGCCTGTGCTGAGTGGCTGTAATGTATACAGTCATTTTTAATCTGCATTTCAATTAGTCAAAAAGCCTTTGGATGAAGTATCTCACCATGCAGTCCCCAGTATGCACTTTACAAAGACAAATGTTAACCACACACACATATTGTCCAATCAGAGTCCAGGAAACAGTCCAGGAAAGCCCCATCAATAAAACCCCACAGTGATTATTTCATGCAGATTAGAGCAGGAAGGCTACTCTTAATGTACACTTTGCATTTGGGTTTGGCTAGGACTCAGTGACCTGCACAGAGTTACAGTTGGATCCCAGTGACCACTGAAAGTACTGTCTAACACGTCAGAGCAAGTCACAGATAAAGCCATTTATCTGGCGCTACATATACACAATACATACATTATACCCACTAATAAACAAATAAAAAAATACTAGGAATTACTGTTATGGACCGGTGACCGGTCAAGGGTTTTTCATGCCTTCTGCTCAATATCATGACACCCTACTAGAGATGCACTGACATTTTTTGCCACTGAAAATAAGAGGTAAAAATGGTCAAATGTGACACTTTCAGTTTTCAGCCAAAAAGGAAAAAGACTGAAATTTTGGCCAAAAACACTTAAAAAAACATGTACAAACACCGTTTGCCTCCTTTGCACTCAGTCAGCTCAGATGTGTTCAAACAGTTTGAACAGAAGCAGATAAACAGTGAAACAGTCTTTAACTTACACTTAATTTACACTAATCACTAATCGACTTAATTTGGTATCATTTAAAAGACGATGTCAGTGTTCAAAAGTTTGAAATCAGTGTTTAAAAGATTTAAATCATTTTCAAAATTATGGAAAAATTGTTTCTAAGTTTGGAATCTGTGTTCGAAATTTGAAATCATCATTCAAATGTTTGGAATCGCTGTTCACAGGTTTGGAATCCCTGTTCAAAAGAGCAGAAGACGTAGGAAAGTGATTAAACAGTTTTTCAGGCTGTTGGGAAGCAAATGGATCACTGAAGTCTTCCGAGGGATTCACACCCACAAATGGAAAGACTGAGAATTTCAGTCTAAATTGAACAGTTTGCTCTGTTTCAGTCTAGAGTGCTTTACGAAAAGGCTGATATAGAGCAGCCAGTCAGATCATTCACATATATCAGTCTTGAAGGCACAGTGAAAAATACAGCCTGTTTAATTCTAAGAAATAAGAGAGGCTGAAAAATGGTCATGTAAAAAGAAGTCCAACTGTTTTTGACAAGACCCTTTAAATGAAATGTCTTCGAGTAACTGGAACAAGCGTAGGATGCTACTCTGGGATTTGACAGTAGAGGATCAGATCTTTTCCTGCTCAACCGTCAGCAACAACACGACCGGTCAAGGATAAAGAAGCAGGAGCGTCTAAACAGGACAGTTTCATGAGCTGAGTGGACAGTTACAGTATATCAGAGCTAAAAATAGCTCAATAGCTCAGAGCGGGCAGACGTCCGCTGAAAATCCATTTTCCCCAGAGTTGGGTCAGGGCTTGAAGGTCGCACTTGAAAACCCACTCCGCAAGGGGGGCGAAGGGGGTGGGTGAAGAATTTACAGACTTCATTACAGAAGCTGATGTACACTGGATGACAGATGCTGCATGTAATCATAGACATGCTTCTCCTGCTTTCCCCCTTTTCGTGTCTTATACTAACAGCCAGATCTCTTTCTCTGCTGTTATTGTTTGCTGCCCGGTGTCGAACAGAGGAGGATGAGTTCCCTTTTTGAGTCTTGGTTCCTCTCAAGGTTTCTCCCTCTTGGTCTTAGGGACTTTTTCCTTGCCACTGTTGCCATTGGCAACGGTCATGGTGGCTTAGATCTGGATTTTTCTGCAAAGCTGCTTTGGGACAACTCCAATTGTAAAAAGCACTATGTAATTAGTGTGATTCTAGAGAAATTTACCAAGTCAGAATCGTTCTCAGTGGTGGTGACAGGAACCAGATGTCTGAAGAGTTTAATGCCTCTAAAAACTATATCAAAGAAAGTTATTTATTTATGAAATGGTTATGAATACGCTGAGACACTGTTTTATGATGATTTTGAGAAGGTTATGGTCCAGAACTATTCATAGCAATGAGGTAGATGCAGACTGTTGAAAGGCAAAACTCGTAGGTTAACTGGTGGTTTTAGACAGTAAATAATTTATGTTATAGACATCAAACCCCTGGTTCATATCACCACCATCACTGGGATGTTGGAACCCCTGGCTCCTATCACCACCACTGTAAAGAAATCAGAGTCTGGAATTTTCTCTACAGTGAAGTATTTCACATCAAACCACTGACTTTGTGTACAACTAATTGAATTTTACAGAAATCAATGACAAATTGATGGAATATATGCTGTATTACTGTCTGTTATAAGTAAAGTGTTTATTTGGTACCACTTTAAAATAAGACTGCTCTTAGAATGAGTTTACTAATGGTTATTAATTAGGTCATAAAGACCTTAAAATCATTAATAAGCAGTTACAACACATATAAAAAGGACAAAAGTGACCTGTTGTTTGCTTAACAGTGACCATCATTAATTTATACTTTAACCTCAGATTTTGATGTTTACTGATCTTACTTTGTCTTCTTCATTAGTCAGCATTAAGCTCATCATCTTCATCACATATTCATATTCATCAGATATAACAGCTCACTTTTTATTAATGTGTTATAACGGCTCATGAATCATTTTTAAAGTGTTTATGTCCTAGACTATAGCTCATTTTAAAGAATTCATAAACACTTTATAGTGTAGTTTATTTTGCATTTTATTTAAAAATTTGTTCATAGTTAGTGTTGATATTCAATCAACACTATCAATTAATCAGCCATGTGTCAAAGAAGCAGACACACGCATACACACCGTTAGCTCTATTGTCTAAGTGTGTGGAGTGTGTT